>NW_026643184.1:3000000-3406670 GCF_028828445.1 Penicillium paradoxum | reverse complement strand
CTAAGCCCTAAGCCCTAAGCCCTAAGCCCTAAGCCCTAAGCCCTAAAGCCCTAAGCCCTAAGCCCTAAGCCCTAAGCCCTAAGCCCTAAGCCTAAAGCCCCCCAAAAAAAAAAAATTTAATAGGACTTATTAATATTTAATATTCTAAATTTTAGGATCTAACGGACCCGATTTACGCCGTGAACCTAGGGTGCGAAGTTTAATAGGTTCTAGTCACGGTCTATTATAGATCCGACCTTATTTCGTATACTATAGGAACTCCCTAACTTAGTTTACGTATTTTATACTTTCTAAGAGGGTTCTAGGTCTATAAATTAGACTAGAGTAAGATACGTATTTAACTAAGCGATACTAAGAATTTAATATGCTTTAAGGCCCTATAGCGCTAAGGATTATATATTAAAGTTAGAGAGTTCTAATTAGAAGCCGCCGGTCGGCGATCTAATTAGCCCTACCTAAAGTGCGATTTTTAACTTTAGTTAGAGCTACTACCCTTTTAATAAGGGTTCTAAGTCTAGGATTTAGACGACGTATATTTAACTACTTAGAGAAAGCTCTATAGAAGTTTTAGCGCGAACGGAGTTAAATTATATTAAGGTAACTATTTGTTAAGGTAGTACTTATTAACTAGGTGAATAATGATACGAGAGGGATACGTAGTTAGAACGAAGGGTATTCGATTCTATATTGGTTATAAGACTGAATCTTGCCTTCCCTTTTCCTATAGGTGTCTTCCTTTTATGATTTAGGTTCCCCGCTTCTCGGGACCGGATCATATTAGTTCTATCCTAATATCGTAGGGTATTCGGAGGGGTCTCCTCCGTCTAAGAGAAAGGGAGCCTAAGGCAAAATAGTATAATAAAGAAATACCGTAATAACTATCCCCCCTTCTCTATAAAACCTATCCTAGGGTTTTAGGTTAAATAAAGGGAAGTATAAGTTATAAGGTAAGAAGGGTTCCTATCGAGTTTATTCCTTTCTCTATTTTATAGAGCCTCGTTAGTATAGCTATAGTAGTAGCTAACGGGCGGGATACTAGCGATCTAGTACCGGAACTAGAACTAGTCTAGTACCTAGGCTACTTACGTTCTAACTTAAAGTCCTTTAATACTACCGAAGGGGAGGTTTTCTCTATCTCTTATCGGTATAATACGATCGCGTCTATCCTTTACGAGCGATATTATATAGATAAGAAGACTTATAATACGGTACGTTTTCGGGCTTTTATTATAATAGATCCGTACTTATCCCGTATAGGTACCTATTAGTATAATAAGGGATACTTAGGATTTTTCTACTATCTTAAAATTTTTAAAAGTTCTCTTAGATAATAAAATAGAGTTATCGGAGTAGATCTATACGGAAGTCGCTAAGAGTTCGTATAATTTAGCCTAGGCGTTTAACGCGGCGGTTATTAGTTACTATTCGTATTAGAATTTAGTAGGTACGAAGAAAATATAAGCTATAAGTATTTTATAGCCGTTTCGTTAACGATTCGTCTTCTAATAATAGTCTAGCTATTTTAGGCGAATTATAACGAGTTTACGAATAGTTATCGGGCCGATATATAGACTATACTTAATAGTCGTAGTTTAACTCTATTAGATCGGGGTAGACTTTTAAGTCTACTCCCTAGGAATATAGGATATACTTATTAGACTATTACGAAATAGAGGTATTTAGAGTCCGTTTCTAACACTTTTATAGCTATATTCGGGGAAGTTATAGGAACGATCCTACTTAATACTTTCGGGATTAACGAGTGTAGGAGGTTCGTGACTTATTCTCCTCGATAAAAGGGAAGGTGCTATATACGTAGTTCCTTCCTTATAATAAAGGTAGCCTAGAATAAAAGAGGAATTTATTTTAATTTTCTAATTATAATCTTTTCTTTCTTTACGTTATTTCGTTATTATTTATATATAGTTCCTCGTATATTTCGTAGGTGATTCCCTTATATCTTATCGTCTTATCTTTTTACGAGTCCTATTTATTTCTACGGGAATCTTCCTTTATTATAGCGCGAGGTCGTAGTCGCGGTCGCGGTCGTAGTCGTAGTTAGGGTCGTAGTATAATTCCTATTAATAACCCGCCTATAGACTAGTCTATACCCTCTTCTCCTTCGGCTACTTCTAAGATAGTGTCTAAGGTTCGTGACTATTCCGACGTAGATCCGCCGTCGACTTCTCCTTATATAGGTCCTATTAGGACTACTCGTCGCACTTAAAACTCCGGTTCTTCTACGCGCCCGAAACGAAATCGTCCTATCCGATATCGCTTAAATTAGTACGTTACCTATTTATATATAACTAAGAAGAAGTAGGTTACCGACGAACCCCTTAAGATTAAGTATAAATCTAAGGCTATTAGTTCTATCTCTTACTAGTATTATATAGAGAAACGATAGGTATATAACTCGGTATAGATTCGTTCGCCTTTCTTATTAGTATCGGACCCTAATCGTATAGGTTCCGAGTAGTATTACCGGTAACGCTATAGATCTAACCTTAATTATCGAATAGTCTACCCGATTTTTCGAAAAGCTAGAGGATCGCCCTAACTATATAGAATAGGATAGGGTTAATAGATCCCGATTTTTCTATAGGCCTACTATCCGGGCTACCGTTAAGAGTAGGATCCGTAGGTTAATCTCCGACTTTTCTACGTTAATCTATAGTTATCGAGCTACTTATAGTTTCCCCTTATCTCGAAAGAAGACTCCTATCGTAAGTATTACCTTCTCTCTTTTAGGTATATTTCCCTAACGAATCGGTAGGATATCGCTAACGCTTATAAACGGTTCCTCTCTTCTTAAGGTCTAACCCCTTTACCTCGCCTTAGTCTTTTAGCTATACTAACTAAGCGGAAGGCCTACGACGTTTCTATTCGCTATTTTATCCGCTATAGGGATTCGGGATATACCTCGTAGAACGCCGCGAAGCATTCGTTTATCGGGGATTTAATAATAGCGATTATTATAAGTGGTTAAGATACCGATATAAGCCCTATACTTTCCCTTAGTGTCTAGACTAGCTTTCCGATTATACTAGATACGCTATAGGTTCGTTATATATTCGGTATAGTTTCCGGAATTATTCTATTTTCTCGTTTTTAAAGGTTATTTCTTCTATAATATCTCGGAGGTATTTCGATAGTAAAACGGGCTCGTTTCGATCTAGATTTATTATCTTCTTTTTATTAATAGGGTATTAAATTTAACCGTATATTTTAAGCTTTCTTCTTCTTTTTCTTAAGTTTTCTAAAGAACTTAATAGCTTTTTTTATATTTCCTATATTTTCTTCTAGGATCTATTAGTTATATTTAGTAGGCTAACCCTTCTATTTTACTAAGAAGTATCTCTCCTTATTAAATAGCCTCTCGTCTTTAATATTTTTAATTTCCTATTTATTAGACTCTTCGAGTTCTAGTATTAGTAAGGTTTCGGACTTTTCTCTCTTCTATAGTTCTAGGAGAGAGATATAGAATACGTTATATATCTTATTATATTAGTTTAGGAGACTTAACTAGTACGCCTAGGATCCGATAGGGTTTAGGACTTATAACGGTCTAATATATCTTAGGGCTAGTTTCTTAGTGTAGACTTTAAACTTTAGATTTCTTATTAATAACCTTACTAAGTCGCCTTTTTTAAATACTATAGGTTTATAAACGGAGTTAAATCGTTTCGCGGATGATTCGGAAGCTTTTCGCTATCGTTCCGTTATATCTTCCCGTAACTTTTTTAGAATCTCGATTCTTTTAGTTACGGCTAGGACCTCCTTTTTATACGTTTCGTCCTTAGAACGTATACGAAAGTTAGGCTTATAGCTTATAAGAGCTATAAATAGAGAGTAGCCTATAGTTATATTAGGCGAGTTATTATAGGCGTATTATACTATTAGTAGTAGTTTTAGCTATATAAGTTACTCTATATTAATAAAATATCTAAGATAATATTTAAATATTTGATTTATACGCTTAGTTTAACCGTCTATTTAGGGGTAAAACGTAGTAAAAAGGTATAGTTTTACCTTACTTTCGTAGTATAGTTAAGACTAAAATTTACTAGTAAATATAGGGCCTCGATTAGATATAATACCCTATAGGGGTCTATAGCGAAGTTCTACTTCTATATAGAAAAGCTCTACGAGCTCGGAGGCGTTAATTAATATAGAAACGGTAAAAAATAGAGCCTATTTTATTATTCTATTAATAATAATAAGGATACTATCTACTATATCGTTTTTATAAATTATAGGTAGTAATCCTATAATAAAATCTATTAATAATTTAGCGAAGGGTCGAGTAGGAATCGGTAGTGTTCTAAGCACGCTATATAGCCGATACCTCGGAGCTACGTTTCCTTAATATACTATATATTCGGATACGTATTCCGCGACGTCTTAGTATATATTTTACTAGTAGAAATATCTTTATAGTAATATTAATATTCTATATTTACTAAAATATCCCGCTAGGGCATTATTATAATAAAGACTAAGGAGTTTTTTCCTTAAGTTCTCCCCTATAGGGATATAGAGTCTTTCTTTATACCTTATAATACTATATAGATCGACGCCCTAACCTTTATTACCTAGTTTCGACTAGGAAATAGTAAGTTTTCGGTAGCGTATCTTAGGATCGCTATCCTAGATTTTCTCGATTAGGTTTTAGAGGTCCGGTTACACTTCCTATATATATACGGATTAGTTTCGGTACGTATACTTAACTATTTTATAGGGTATCCGTTAGTCGCGACCTAACTCTTCTTATATAGCCTAGTTAGCTACTTCTATACTAGCTTCGTCGCTATTTATACTAGTCTATTCTAGATTAAACTAGGATTTACCGGTATATAAATCGCTAATACTTAGCGATTCGGCTATAGTAATACTCCGTTTCGGTAGTATTCTAGTAACGATTCTATTACGTAATAGTCTAAGTAGATCTTCTACTAAGGCGTCCCCTAGTTTTAGATCTACTTTTCGGGATAATATATCTATAGGATTTATTTTTCCTAGTCTATATTTAATAAAAAAGTTATATAGGGATAGGAATATATACTATCTCGCTTATCTTCTATTTAGCTTTAGCTACTTTATAAAAGTCTATAAATTTATATAATCGGATAGAACTTCTATAGGTCGGATACTTCCTTCTAAATAGTATCGCTAATATTTAAATAAGTAAACGATAGCGAATAGTTCTTAATCCGGGATAGAATAGTTAAGTTTAGCCCTACTAAACTTTCGGGACTAAAAGGCTATAGGGTACTATTTCCTATCTTTATCCTTCTAGGATATAATCCCTCCTATTCCTTTATTAGAAGTATTAGTTTCTAATCGCGTATCCCTTTCTAGGTCGAAATAGTATAGTAGTATCGGTGACTAAAACGCTATAATTAGACGGCGAAACGTAAGTCTTTCGTAGACGTTAAGCTAGACTTATCCGGGTTTTCTTCTATTTTTTAACCCTTTTAGTAAGGAAGTTAATAGGAGTATAATCTACGAAAACCGCGGTATAAACCGATAGTAAAAGTTATAGAATCCGATAAATACTTAGATATTATAATAGCTTTTAGGGAGTTCCTAGTTCCTAATAGATTCTACCCTTCGGGGGTCTATAGAGACGCCTTTCGAACCTACTATAAATCCTAAGAACTCTACCTCTTCCTAATAGAATATATACTTTAAGGCCTTTACGTATAGGCTAGCTCTCCTAAGGTTTTCGAGAACTTTTCGGAGGTATTTCGTATAAGATTCCTTTATCGGAGAAAACACTAGTACGTCGTCGAGATATACTATATAGATTATATTAAGATAGTCTCTTAGTGCGTCGTAGATATAACTTTAGAATATAGTAGGGGTATTAGTTAGTCTAAACGGTATAACCGTATACTTATAGTGCCCGTATCGAGTGCGAAACGTAGTCTTCTACTTATCTCCTTCCTTAATACGAATTTAGTAATACGTATCTTAGATATCGACTTTACTAAACTATTTAGCTCCCGCTAATCGGTCTAGAATTTCTAAGATAAGTAGTAACGGGTACCGGTTTTTAACTAAGATTTTATTTAGCCTCCGGTAGTCTACGTAGAGACGTAATCCGCTATCCTTTTTTAGAACGAAGAGGATCGGTACTCCTACGGGACTTTTAGACGGTCGGATTCGTCTATTTTCTAGGTTCTTATCGATATACTCCCGAAGTTCTTTTAGTTCCTTTTAGGATAAGGGGTAGATTAGTCTATAAGAAGGGTTTTCTTCCGGTAATATATTAATAGTATAGTCTATAACCTTATTTAAGGGAAGGGTTCGTGCGTTTTTCGTAGAGAAGACGTTATAGAATCCCTATAGTTCCGAAGGTAAGTTAGGAGATTCTTCTATATCCCTATCCTCTTTATATAGGAGCTATATTTCTTCGGGTATTTTTACTACGGTATAGACGTATACGCGGTTCCTATACTCTTTTATAAACTAGTATAGTATTATAGCTTTATAGTTTAGGGTATTAAACTACTATTTTCGATTTAGTAAAGAGAGATTAATTTTTTAGTCGACTAGGGTTATTATTAATAGTAGTACTAGACTACCCGAAATCCTTAGATCTCTATCGATAGTAACGTAGGGTCGTATAAACGTTCTAGTGATTCCTCTACTATCTATAATAGTTATAGGGACGTTCTATACCCTATACGTAGTTACTTCTTTACGTCCTACTACTTTAATAATAGGAGGTATAAGTTTCGCTTTTTAAAGTTTTTAAGTTTTTATAAACTCGTAACTAACGAGGTCGACTTCTATATAACTATCTAGGTCTATATAGGTTTTGATTTTTCCTACTAAGATTAGAGTATAGAAGTGTATCGTCGTTCCGATCTAGGGGGTCGGAGTAGGGGAATCTACTCCGACCCGCTCTCGTTTCCCTACTATTTCGTTAAGGATCCTTTTATTTTTACTAGTTATACTTTTGTTTTCTTTATCGGGGAGTCGTTTAGATATTTATTTAAAAGGTGATCCTTACTTTAATAGGTATAATAGGTAAGTTTCTTTCCTATCTTTTTATCGATAGGGTTTCCGCGTCTTTTCGACCTTAAGTCCTTTAGATTTCTTTTTTTAGAGGAGTTTTCGTTTTTATTATATTTTTCGAACTTTCTCTTTTTCTTTTTTATATCTAGGTCTCCCTATCCCGATTTAGTCGCTTTTCGTTTAGGTTTTATCTTCTAGTTTTAAAGCTCCTAAAATTTTAATATAATAGAGACTATCTCCCCCCGAGTTTTTAGAAGAGTTAGGTTATATTTATAGATATAGGCTTAAAGTCTATAATTAAGTTTTAAGAAAAAGGTAAGGGCTCTTTATTCCTCACTTTATTTTAGGAAATATTTTTCTAAGAGATTTAACTTATAGTAAAAGTCTCTCGGGTCTTAATCGTTTCGCTAGATTATCCTTTATATTTAGTTAGTAACGGTAGCTTATATATTTATAGAATTTTTTATTAAGGATAGAGTCTATTCCTTAAGGTAAGCCTATAAACCCTATACGATTCGGCTTAGAGTCGAAGGTATTTCGTCTAGGTAGTTATACTAAAGTCGTTAGTAGTTCCTATTTATATAGGATAGGGTACCGAGGATCTTTTATTTTTCGGTACTATATTTTTTACTCGCTCCTTCGAATTCTAGGCGTAGTCTAAGTAACTAGTCTTCTCTTTCTTAGATCGAGAATTCTTCCGTAAAGTCAGAGTTCTTAAAATAGATTTCCTAACTACGTAGATTTAGTGAATTACTACGAATCCGGCTACGGTATATTAGTGTTTTAGCTACTCTTTCGAGCTATTCGATCCTTATTATAAGGGCTTAGAAGGTTTCTTTCTTAAGTATTACTTAAGAATTATCCTTATTTCGCTAAGGATTCGGGGTAGTTTCGGAGGGTTATCGGTTATCTCTACTAGTAGTAGTAGGTGCTTCCGAGAGTTCTAATAAAGATTAGGTCTCTCCCTCCTCTATCTCGTAGATAGTAGGGTTTTCTTATAGAGGTATCTCCTTATCACCCTATCGGGATCGTGAACTCTATCTTATTATCATTTCTTTAGGTAGTCAAAGAAGAAGATTCAGAATTATTAAGGTAACTATTTATTAAGGTAGTACTTATTAATTAGGTGAATAATAATACGAGAGGGATACGTAGTTAGAACGAAGGGTATTCGATTCTATATTAGTTATAAGACTGAATCTTGCCTTCCCTTTTCCTATAGGTGTCTTCCTTTTATGATTTAGGTTCCCCGCTTCTCGGGACCGGATTATATTGGTTCCATCCCGACATCGTGGGGTATTCGGAGGGGTCTCCTCCGTCTGAGAGAAAGGGAGCCTAAGGCAAAATAGTATAATAAAGAAATACCGTAACAAATTGCGAGGTGAACCCTAGGTTACCATTTAGCTAGTTTTAGGCTAATAAGCGTACCCGCTCCGCCCTACTTAAGCTTCCGAATGGCTGCTATTTAACTTTCGGATTTTCCTCTATATCCTACTAGGTTATGATTCTAAAAATTAGTGTTTAGATAGAGATCTATATTATATATAACCTTATAAGTTTCTAAATAGGTTTAATGAAAATTGACGGGGCAACCTAGGGTATAGGTTTTGCCTAACCTAGGGGTGCCCTACTTGGGCTTCCGCGAATGAAACGCTTTAAATACCGGTATGTTTCGTACTATCAGCCTAACCCAGCCTAGGTTAGGCCACCCCTATGGGATAGTAGGTAAGAGATAATAGTATATACCTATACTACGGTTCGCCTTATAAGTTATATAATAACCCGTCGCGCTTAACGGTAAGTCCGGCGATAGGGGTTTTAAGTATATTAGGGATTTTAAAGTCGTTATACTCCTAGACGTATAGCTAGCGCTAGATAGCGTTATATATATTATTAGCTATATAATAGTGTTCTTTATATACGGGGTTCTTTTAAATATAACCGATAATCTCGCTAGGACGGACGCCGAAGGAATAAGGTCGATAAATAATAACGGGAAAGATAGGGTCCTCGGGCTACTAGAAGATTATATACTCTATAGTATAGGATATTATAAATTAGTAAATTATAGATAATAGTAATAATATAGAAATAGAAGAGTATATAAATAGGAGACTACGTCTAAGATATATTTCGTTAAGGTCGTTTAGAGCTATAAGTATACTTTAGTTTCGGATAGGCTACGTTTAGCTAGCCTAGACGGTAATATTAGTGAAATTTAAAGTAAGATACGTCGAATATAGTACCTTAACCTAATAATAATATAGTTACTTTCTACCGACGTTATTATAAAACCTAGATTTCTAACGTCCTAATATATAATTTTAGTTACTAGCCGATTTATATACCGCGTATATAAGGTTAAGGCTAACGGGCGAAGGACCTAAGATCCCGAAGTAACGGTATATAAGGGAAGATACCGGAGGCACTAGCGACTAGCTAGAGATAAACTTAGATTACTAGCTAAACTAATAGCTATATTTAGTTTACGAGTTATATATCTTACCTAATATTATTATATATATATATATAGGTAGCGGCTACGTATATATAATACTTCCGATCCGCGGTATATAGAGTATATACTCTATAAGACCTATATCGGCTATTTACCGGAGTAGAGATCTAGAGTAGATAACTTTAGGACTATAGGTAGGTTCTATACTATACCGGGGGGTAAATAGGGAAGTATTATACTAGCGCTATATATAATAATATATTATATATATTTATTAAATATATACCTACTAAGATCGCTAGAGATAGGAGATAATAGCTACTCTAGGTATATAGAATTTAATTTATAGCTAACGTAGAATATAAGATATATATATAATCCTAGGAAAGATTTAGGTATATACCGGTTAAGATATTAACGGGTAGCTAAATATCTACGATAATATAGGATATAATATATATATATTACGTAAAACGCCTCTATTAACGAGAGAGTCTTTATTCTTTAGCTAGCGACGTATCTAAAGACTTAGCGTTTATTTCTTAGACTAATTAGCGAGTAAGTATCCGAAATAATCTAATATCGACGTTAGCGTAAGGTAGTTATAAGAGCGGTTTATAATAAGTGTACCTAGGTTCTATAGGAATATCGACGCTTATAGGTTATAACTATACTATAGTTCGGGGGTCTTTACCCGTTTTATTCTATAAAGAATAGCGCCCTCTTAGTTAAGATCGAGTATATATAATAGCCTAGATAGTTTAGATTACTATTTATAATTTTCGCTATAGGATAATTACGGGGAAAGATAAGATTTAGATAATAACGATTCTAGCGGGGGGTATAGTATATATTTTAGGAGGATATAGGAATAGAGTAGTAACTAACGGAATTATATCGTATTCGGCCTATTTAATACTAAGTATTACGTCTTATACTTAAAGCTATAGCTTCTAATCTATTTAGTTACGCTAGAACCTAATAGAGGACGGGAATAGAATAGTTACCTTATTAGGAATTCGGCCTTCTCTTAGGTAAGGGTACGGTATTTAGATATATTTTAGCTACTTCGTCGGCGTATTAATTAGTCTATAGAGAGGAGAATACTATATATCTAGGAGGTAGTACTTATCTAAATAAAAAAGGGAGTAAGAGAGTATCACTTAGTTATTTTTATCCCCGAGTCTATTAGTCCCGTAAGGAGAGGATACGGTATATCTAATAATAGTAGTATTCTAAAAGACTAAAAGGGAGTTATACGTTCGCTTAATAAAGTGCGTTATAGACTCTATCGACCCCTAAAGTAAAGATATAGTATATCTAAGATATAGTACTAATCTAAAAGACTATATAGGGAGTAGGAGAGGTTTACTTAGTTATTTTTATCCTAAGATATATTAGTCCCGTAAGAAGAGGATATAGTATATCTAACGATAGTAGTATTCTAAAAGACTAAGAGGGAGTTATACGTTCGCTTAATAAAGTATATTACGGACTCTATCGACCCCTAAGGTAAAGATATAGTATATCTAAGATATAGTACTAATCTAAAAGACTATATAGGGAGTATAAGAGGATTAGTTTAGTAGTGACCTTTTTATCCCGCTCTTAATAGTCCTATTCCCCGGAAGATACTATATATCTAATAAGTATAGCTTAAATAAAGCCCCCTATATAGTAAGAAGGAGGGTCTATATCTTATATTTAAAGTAATAGCTTTTATAAAGTATAGTATAGGTAAATCCCTACGATAGGTAGGGTAGTGATTACTACTTATACCTAAGATAGTAAAGTAACGGTTTTTATAAAGTATAGTATAGGTAAATCCCTACGATAGGTAAGGTAGTAATTATTACTTATACTTAAAGTAGGACCTACGAATAAATACGGTAGTGTCCTATAGCTATAGGGGTAGGAAGGATAGTTACTTAATATATAATAGCTTACTTAAGGGAAATTCTACTTTTTTATTCGTAATAGTACTATATTTCAAGGTGCCTTTAGGATTTTATTCTAGCTCCGACTAGCCTCTAAATAAGTATAGCTCGGTTAGCTCCCTATAGAGGGAGAGGAAGAGAGATACGTCTTCTACTAATTATAGGTTTCGTTAGAAAGAATTAACCCACTTTATTAGCTAATTTCTTAATATATAATAAAGGGATACTTTCGAATTAACCGAAAGGGTATTTAATAGTAGTCTAAGGATACTATATTACGATATACCTTTAGAATTTTATTATAGCTCCGACTAGCCTCTAAATAAGTATAGCTCGGTCGGCTCCTAATTAAGGGAGATAAAGGGAAATACCTCTTAAGCTTAAGAAGGAGGTATCTACGAAGGATAGTACGGGTAAATCCCTACGAGGGTAAGTAAGGGGATTACGAGTTATACTTAAAGTAAGCACTACGAGTAAATACGGCTATAGCCTATAGCTATAGCGGATATAAAAGATAGGTATTTAATATATAATAGCTTACTTAATAGAATTACTACTTTCTTATTCGTAGTAGTACTATATTTTAAGATACCTTAACGATATTATTCCGGTATATTACTACCGTAGTTAATCCTAAAGAGAGGCTACGGGGTTAGTTAACCCTTTCTAGGTGCTTCTAAGGTTATATACTTATCTTCGTCGTACGTCTTCTTATATACGCTTTAATATTTAGTGCGCTATTAGATATTAATAACTTTTAATATAATTATAGTAATTATAAGATAATTTCGCTATAAGATAGTCTTTCTACTACGTACTTCTAATATTTAATTAAATAACGTAGTATAGATAGGGCTAGTATAGTAGAATTTACTAAAGGGACCGAGTAGGAAAGTACGGAAATCCTTCTTTTAAATATTAGGGGGCTATAGACCGATTACGGGGAGATACGCTAATAAGCGTACCCGTTCTTACCTATATAACGTAGGGTATATATACTAAGTATTTTATATATTATAATTCTACTACTATATACTACGTTATAGCTCTATAAATTCGGGATTTAGGGGATAGCGAGTAAAGTAAGCCCCTATTTAGGTTTTATACCTAATAGAGCTAAATTAGGAGGTAAACCCTAGGTATATTCTCCGTAATAATAGGCTAATAAGCGTACCTATAACCGCCTACTCGAGGTATATATACTAGGTATTCTACCTCTTCTAATTCTACTACTTCGTACTAGGTTATAATTCTATAGATTTAGGATTTAGACGATAGCGAGTTAAATAACTCCCTATATAAATTTTATACTAAATAGAGGTAAACTAGGAGGTAAACCTAAGGTATATTCTCCGCGATAATAGGTTAATAAGTATACTAGTGACCGCCCGCTCGAGGTATATATACTATATATTCTAAATCTTCTAATTCTACTACTTTATACTAGATTATAAGTCTATAAATTAGGGGCTAGGGGGATAGTAAGTTAAAGAACTCCCTATATAAATTTTATACTAAATAGAGGTAAACTAGGAGGTAAATCTAGGGTATATTCTCCGTTATAATAGGCTAATAGGCGTATCGGTTTCTACTTATATAACTTAAGGTATATATCTTAGGTATTCTACCTATTAGAATTCTACGACTTTATACTAGGTTATAATTCTATAAATTAGGTATTCGGATAATAGCGAGTTAACTAAGTTACTATATAAATTTTAAGCCTACTAGAGGTAAACCGGGAGGTAAATCTAGGGTATATTCTCCGTAATAATAGGCTAATACGTATACCGGTTCCTAGTTACCTAACTTAAGATATATATATTAGGTATTCTACCTATTAAAATTCTATTACTTTATACTAGGTTATAATTCTATAAATTACTTATTTAGAGGATAGTACCTTAAATAAGTCCCTATATAAATTTTAAACCTAATAGAGGTAAATTAGGAGGTGAACTTAGGGTATATTCTCCGTAGTAATAGGTTAATAAGCGTATCTATTCCTACCTATATAACTAAGGGTATATATACTAGGTATTCTAAATCTTCTAATTCTACTACTTTATACTAGGTTACGACTTAGTAAATTAGGGGCTAGAGGGATAGTAAGTTAAATAACTCTCTATATAAATTTTATACTAAATAGAGGTAAACTAGGAGGTAAACCTAGGGTATATTCTCCGCGATAATAGGTTAATAAGTATACCCGTGACCGCCCGCTCGAGGTATATATACTACGTATTCTAAATCTTCTATTTCTACTACTTTATACTAGGTTACGACTCTATAAATTAGGCGCTATAGGGATAGCGAGTTAAAAAACTCCCTATATAAATTCTATACTAAATAGAGGTAAACTAGGAGGTAAACCTAGGGTATATTCTCCGCGGTGATAGGCTAATAAGCGTACCGGTTACGGTCTACGTGACTTTAGATATATATACTCTATATTCTACCTATTCGAATTCTACTACTTTAGGCTAGGTTATAATTCTATAATATTTAAGTTTAGACGATAGCGAGCTTAAGAACTCCCTATATAAATTTTAAGCCTACTAGAGGTAAACTAAGAGGTGAACCTAGGGTATATTCTCCGCGATAATAGGTTAATAAGTATACCCGTGACCGCCCGCTCGAGATATATATACTATATATTCTAAATCTCCTAATTCTATTACTTTATACTAGATTATAATTCTAAAAATTAGGTATTCGGATAAGGGCGAGTTAACTAAGTCACTATATAAATTTTAAGCCTATTAGAGGTAAACTGGGAGATAAACCTAGGATATATTTTCCGTAATAATAGGCTAATAGGCGTACCGGTTTCTACTTATATAACTTAAGGTATATATCCTAGGTATTCTACCTCTTCTAATTCTACTACTTTAAGCTAGGTTATAATTCTATAAATTAGGTATTCGGACGATAGCGAGTTAACTAAGTCCCTATATAGGCTTTATACCTAATAGAGGAAAAATAGGAGGGGAACCTAGGGTATATTCTTTATA
This sequence comes from Penicillium paradoxum, assembly GCF_028828445.1. NCBI lineage: Eukaryota > Fungi > Ascomycota > Eurotiomycetes > Eurotiales > Aspergillaceae > Penicillium > Penicillium paradoxum. The sequence goes on along the minus strand of NW_026643184.1, from coordinate 3,392,235 downwards.
GTAAGGCGCTATTAAGCGTACCGGTTCCTATTTATATAACTTAAGATATATATACTTAGTATTCTACCTATTAGAATTTTACTACTTTAGGCTAGGTTACGATTCTATAGATTTAGAATTTAAATAATAGCTAGTTAAGGAACTCCCTATCTAAAATTTAAGCTTAATAGAGGTAAACTAGGAGCTAAACCTAGGGTATATTCTCCGCGACGATAGGTTAATAAGTATACCCGTAACCGCCTAAAAGACTAAAGGTATATACGCTACGAATTACGTATTAGGTATTCTACTACTTTATACTAGGTTATAATTCTATAAATTTAGAATTTAGAAGATAGTAAGTTAAATAACTCCCTATATAAATTATAAGCCTAATAAAGGCGAATTAGGATATAAACCTAGGGTATATTCCCTATAATAAGGGCCGAAGAAGCGTACCCGCTCCTACCCGATTAAGCTATTCTTAATAGCTAGTGAGTTCTACGATAAAGATAAGTCTATCCTATTTTACTTTATATTCTCTTTATCGTTATAACTACTATTATTTTACGAATTAGAGATAGAAATAGATTAGAGCCGATAGTAGGATATCCTTAATATAAAAATACCTAATCGTTTATTAATATAGGGCTTTAGACTAAATCTAAATTATATATCTTAAATATAAGTGCTTAACTTAAGGGTTAAGACTTAAGGTTATATAATAGTATATTATAGTTAGAGGGCTTTTATATAAATATATATTAGGCGTTAGGGTAAGCTAGATACGATATAGATAATCGCACTACTAAGATATAGTCTATAATAGACTTATTATATCTAGATCTAATAATTTAGAGGTAGTAATACCGACTATTATAGCGAGAAAGGACTTACGAAATCTTTATAAAGATAATATACTAAGTTTAGACGTTAAGAATAAGCCGGGTTATAGACGTTAAATTAGATATAGAATAGATAAAATTTTATATATATTTATAGTTAATATTTTCCTTAATTAAAGTTCGATTATATAAATAATATATTAAGGTTTTAGAACGATATATAGAATTATACTTAGAACCTATAGTATATATAAGGATAGATTATCTAAATTAATTTCGTATTATAGTTCGGGCGGACGTAGCTAGGTATATTACCTTTACGGTACTATATTCTACGTAAGTAGATTAACTAAGTACTATACCTACGGTTATAGTTACCGTTTAGGGATTAAGAATATTAAACTTAATTAAATCTTTACTCGCTTTTTACGTAAGATCCTTAAGGGTTACTAGCTTAAAATTATATTAAATTTAATAGGACTTATTATTATTAAATATTCTAAATTTTAAGATATAACTAGCCTAGTTTATAGTATGAACCTAGGATAGAAACGTAGAGTAATTTCTAGTATACTAAGTTAATTAACTAGGACTCCGTTCTACGTAAATAGATTAACCGGGTACCGTACTTACGGTCGTAGTTATAGTCTAGGGATTAAGAATATTAAATTTAATCGAATATTCGCTCGCCTTTTATATAAGATCCTTAAGGGTTACTAGCTTAAAAGTATATTAATTTTAATAGGACTTATTAAAATTTAATATTTTAAATTTTAAGATATAACTAGCCCGGTTTACGGCGTAAACCCTACGTAGAACGTATTAATATTAGGAGTATACGAAATAAATTAAGTAAGACTCTATTCTACGTAAATAGATAAACCGGCGACCGTACCTATAGTCGTAGTTACTATCTAATAATTAAGAATATTAAACTTAATCGAATCTTCGCTCGCCCTTTATATAAGATCCTTAACGGTTACTAGCTTAAAATTATATTAAATTTAATAGGACTTATTAATATTTAATATTCTAAATTTTAGGATCCGATAGACCTAATTTACGCTATAAACCTAGGGTATAAAGTTTAATAGGTTCTAGTTACGGTCTATTATAGATCTAACCTTATTTCGTATACTATAGGAACTCCCTAACTTAGTTTACGTATTTTATACTTTCTAAGAGGGTTCTAGATCTATAAATTAGACTAGAGTAAGATACGTATTTAACTAAGCGATACTAAGAATTTAATATATTTTAAGGCCCTATAGCGCTAAGGATTATATATTAAAGTTAGGGAGTTCTAATTAGAAACCGCCGGTCGGCGATCTAATTAGCCCTACCTAAAGTGCGATTTTTAACTTTAGTTAGAGCTACTACCCTTTTAATAAGGGTTCTAAGTCTAGGATTTAAACGACGTATATTTAACTACTTAGAGAAAGCTCTATAGAAGTTTTAGCGCGAATAGAGTTAAATTATAAAGTGAACCCTAGGTTACTATTTAGTTAGTTTTAGGCTAATAAGCGTACCCGCTCCGCCCTACTTAAGCTTCCGAATAGCTACTATTTAACTTTCGGAATTTCCTCTATATCCTACTAGGTTATAATTCTAAGAATTAGTGTTTAGATAGAGATCTATATTATATATAACCTTATAAGTTTCTAAATAGGTTTAATAAAAATTAATAGGGTAACCTAGGGTATAGGTTTTGCCTAACCTAGGGGTGCCCTACTTAGGCTTCCGCGAATAAAACGCTTTAAATACCGGTATATTTCGTACTATTAGCCTAACCTAGCCTAGGTTAGGCCACCCCTATAGGATAGCTCCTATAGTATAAGTTAGCCTAAGAAACTTAAAGTAAAGCTAACTTTATAGTGATTTTAACGTATATATATACGAATATATTCTATTATTCGAATCCTATAATATAAAACCCCTACTAATCGAATAATAACTAGTATTTATACCCTCGATAATAATATAGGTACGGTATTACTAGGGGTTAATCCTAGCGGCCTAGATCGTTAATTATCTAGATAAATAGTACCTAATAACTAAGGATCCTCTAGTAATACTTAAGTACCGCCTATAGCCTACTTATACTACGTTCTAAGTTATAGTACGGTATATCTATCGTTCTCCCCTTACGCGAATACAGAAATTCTAGAACTAGATAAGTATAAAATCTAGTTCGGGATAAAAAGCACTAAGTATTTACCTATAATCTACCGAGTGTTCCTAATATTATACCTCGATAAATAGGTATATATAGCACTAGGGATAGACTAAATAAATAGACCCCTAAAAATACGATATAGACCTACTAAAAACTTCTAAGGATATCTAGATAAAAGAAACTACCGGGGTATCTAGGTAGAATAGCTACAATAGGTATATACCTAGGAAATTAAATATATTATATATTCATTATAGACTCTTCCCCTAAGAATACCCGAACGAAAAAATTATACTATAGCAATACTCCTCTCGGGATAAATACCGATAAAAATACCTATTGATTACTTATAGAATACAAAACCTACTAGCAAAATACATATTAAATATAGGCACCTAGGAGCAAATATAAGTCAATTACTTTCAGATCCATCAGAATATAAGGGCAGTAGGAGCAATACGGTATTTTCGAGGAATACATTATATATAAAATACCGTTGTTACTCGATTGTGAAAGGAATACCGTAGTGAAAACTTTACCTTCGGATTACGGTAGGATAATGGTATTTCCGATCAGAGGATCTCCTAGATAGATCTAATCCGGACGGATTACTAACCGCTATTAATAATTTTCTTTTTTTCTTTTCGATTAAGGGCACGCTTCTATTAGCGTTAGAAACCCCCCCTCTAGAACCACTACTATATTAGAGGAAATCTAAGGCCTCTACTCCTTAGCGCCTCGTCCTAGCCAACTAGACGTATGTCCACTAGATAGGCTAGGATCGTCGGCGCGACTCGAGTTATGCTAAGATAACTTTTGTCTTCTCACGATAGTATTCTGACTAGTAGTAAATAGAACTTCTTAATGATAAATGGAGATGGATCCTAATGAACGATGATATTTTTCAATGTCTGCACGATGATAGGTAAAGACAGGAAATTGGGAAGGATGCCCCTCCCTACTAAAAATATTGCCCCTATGTTGGGCGGTGAGTCCCTCATCGACCCGTCACGTGATTCCTCTCCGTCAGACACTGATCGAAGACCAGAGTTCGTATCTAGTCTGATAACCTCATCTGGGTTTCTCATTCTCTGTTCCTGGCAATCTAGCCCGGGCATATTGCTGCCGAAGCTTACTATCTGTTGGTTACGAATTTGAGGCTAGCAGCGAAAGCTGGCTGACCGAGAGCAGATCGCTGATATTCGTACTGCCATCCTTTGACAATACTGAACCGCCTGTCTCTCCTAGATCCTGTATGAGCCTTTCAATGCTTTCTGCCCGGCCACTTGCATGCAAGATGTTGCCAATGGCAGCATGTAACTGTAGGTACTTGGCTTCAGGAAGATGAAAGCGATGGTCGTGGCTAGTCAATGTTATAACCCTGTTGCTGGGTAACAACGGTGTATAAATAGATGCGAAGCGTGGAAATAATTTGACATGGTAGCGATTGGGAGTCGGAGTGTCCTCAAGCACAAAGTGGAAGAGTCCGAACTCTTCATGAAGGGGGGTGATCATCATCATGATATTGTTCTCTTGGTTCACATCTTCGGGTGACATATTGAGGGTGGACAGCAGGCTTGGAAAGTAACGGAAAATGTTTACCCATACCTCAGAGGTTCGCCCTCTTTCATCCTCATTCGTGAAACTGCCAAGGGCGAACGGAAGAATGTGAACGGCCTGCAAAATACCGATTGGTTCGTCAGGGGGAGGGTCGTGAGTAGAGCTCCAGCTCCCCGTAATAGCACACCGATATCCATCTCGTCTAAGACAGTTTCGGCGAAGTCGGTCTTGGTCATTTCGACTTGCTGGTGTGTTCTCGAGGGAGTTGAGGTTTTCAACCGAATCGTCAAAGTCGATACGGGGGGATGGAGTGATGACAGGGGTCTTCCCACCCTTATACAGAAGAGGGCGTAGCAAGCTAGTATCAATGCTGGCGGCTAGCTGGCGGAGTTCATTGTCATTGCGGCAGCCGGAAACATCCTCTGACAAATTGACCTGTCCAGCTGGGGGAAGGTATTTGAAGCAAGTCCCGAGGAACTTCTTCGTATCGTCGCCGGTGTTTAGCACTTGGTAGCTTGCGAGAGTAGCCTGCAAGGATAATTTTGCCTCGGCAAAAGTAGAGAAGCCGGCGGACGAAACGGCAGAGCTAAGACTCTCTTGCGACAGCGACATTATGGCGATAGGTGGCAAAGGACCTTATGATGTCACAGCCGTGGATAGTGGGGTAGTCGTAGCGAGTGAGGAAGAGTGATTCGGGGAAGTGGACCGAGCTGCACTCCTAGCCAATCCGCACCGCCACCTGACATCCGCACGTTCTGCTGGTTTTCATACCCTGGCGAGTGCTCAGGCTGAAAAGAGAGTAGAAATGTAATCAACCCTGATGAAAAGTGATGAAGGACTGACTGAAGTGCGATGGCTTGAAAAGTAAACGGTAAAAGGTGCTGACTTCCGACTTTTTGGAACAAGAATTCGATCACATGACATATGTTTGCACAGCTGACTGGTAAAATCGAGGGTCCAGGTTGATGGCGCGTAAGGCGGTGAGAATGGTCGGAATATGTGCAGTACTACGGGACTACCGACTATTACACTGGAAGCTGAGGGGAAGAGAGATGATGTCCTACAGAACCCCATAAAGGATCTTGTCTCGCTAACTCCATTCCTAAGCACTGCCAAGAGATGGCGGCCTTAGGCCAAGAGTTCCTGTCGGAGCATGAGATCGGCATACCGGAAGTTTAGTTTATCCTGTCCACGCAGTATTTTTGATATTAGTCAGATAGTCATATTTCGAGGGTGTTGATCCGCGCACCCCAAAAAGTCACGTTTTTCACCCCATTATATAATCAATTTTTTACATAATTTGTAAGTTCGGGAAAAACAGGGCAAATATCACATGATTATCAACCTCATCTATCCATCTGATACCATACATGATGCCAAACAACAAAAATAACCTCATAATTTCCGCATTAGGCAACCCCTAAACGTATGATCGCCCTCCCCGCACTGTGAGCACCTACTTAGGGCCTTCCGCTTCTTCTTTAGACCCTCCTCCTTCCCTATTGGACCATTTCCGACCCTTTTTGTCTTCTCCGGCATATTAGGGGGTAATATTGGCACTGTTTGGGTGCTAGAAATAGGCATAAGATACCAAAATAGGTCGATTTCGCTTAATGGGATTGGCTGGTTTAATCTAATAAGATCAAATAGTCGATGCTTATAGGGAAGCCCTATTAAGCGGGTAAAATACTCTATACACTACCCAATTAGGGCGTTTTGTAGTGCAAACTCCCGCTGTTTATAGATTAATTGGATTATATATATATCTATATATAATCGAATACTTCTATATAGGGCAATATATACTATTTTAGGGGTTAAGATCTGACTAGATCCTATCTAGATCCGGAGTTCTATATACTATTTATTAATAATAGTATTAATTACCGTAAAAACTGTTAAAAGATCCCTATTTAGACCATTTATATACTTTTTTAGCTATAAATACATCCCTTCGGACCGTGATAATACTAAATTACTAAAATAGGTAATATTAATAATTAAATATCGGATAAATTTCTGTTTATATATTAGCTAAGTTTTATAAAGATAGGAAATTAAGGAAGGATATAATTTAAACTATGATTTAAGGTTATTTAACCTTAAATTATACTTATTAGATATATAAGATTAGCATAAATCACGCCATTATCGTATAAAGTCCTGAAATTAGGCGTTTTTTAGATCATTTAAGTGTGGATTAGCTATAGTAGTAATAAGGGTTTTAGCTCTTACTAATATAGCCTTATTAATATACTAAATATAGAGTAAATAGGGTAAATTAGGAAATAGAGAGTCGATAGTACCTAAAAAAGTAAGATCTCGATTAGTAATAAGTACTATATTTAGTAGTAAGCTTACCCATTCTTAGAATAATGCCTCTATAGCCTAATAATAGCCCTCTATTTGCTTATAACGTATAAAATAGGTAGTAAATAGGAAGCTCTAATTAGTCGGCGTGATACTAACTACCTCTAAAAGAGGTATTTGGTATTTATTTATCTTATATATATAATCTAGTATAAAAACCCTATTATATTTATTAGCTAGTTCGATTATATTAGAGTGGGCTAGTGCGAGAAACTCTATCTTATTATTAGATAAGAGTTTATATTTATACTTATACCCTTTTTTATTAAGTTAATTAAATAAAAACTTAGTTTCTAATCGAAGACCCCTCTCTTAGCGTGTAAATCGAGAGATCTGATTGTAAATATCGCGCCCCTTGATTAGCTGGGAGGTAGGAGACTAGATCATTTAGATGATCTTTTGCGGGGGTATAGCTATATCAGATAGCTCTTTAATCTTATCAATCTGATCTTAGGTAAACTTCCGAGATTGATAATAGCCTATTAGATCATTAGCGGTATGATTATAATCTAGATTCCGGATTTAGAGGTGCTATTTGCCATTTTGGGCATTTCCATAAAGCCTAAAAGGGCAGTCTTACCGTTTTAAGCTAGTATGGCGAGGTTTTGGCCCGATTAGGGGCTTTATGGACCATTTTGGGGTGCCTAATTTGACACATTGGATAGTCAGATTTCTACCGGTAGTACTGCGTTTTATAGCAGTACAATAACCCTAAGAAATTGCATATTTTTGCACCATTTCGACTAGCTCCTCGCGGGTATCGTATACCGCTTCCGGGGGGGGGGAGTAGTTACACTATTTATTACCCAATTAGTATAAATTGATGCCAAAGTGAGATCAAACTAAGAGAGATCTGGGGTAGATCTGAGATCTTGGTATATCTAAGATCTTGGTATATCTGGAAACTGAGGGAGATCTGGGGTAGATCTAGGAATAAGCTCACTGGTAGACTCAGCAATGGGGCTGGCAGTGGGGTTGATATCAGTCATTTTGATGAGAATGATTGGTAAAATGATGGAAATCAGAGATGTGGGGTGCAGAGAGAGAGATCAAGATCTAGGGTGCGGGGGAGAGAGAGAGAGAGAGAGATCTGGGGGGGGAGAGGGTTTAAATAGATCTTGTAAATAATGGGTTGCTATAGAGATCGATATCAGATTGATAGATGGAGTTGACAATCATGTGATATTTGCCCTGTTTTTCCCGAACTTACAAATTATGTAAAAAATTGATTATATAATGGGGTGAAAAACGTGACTTTTTGGGGTGCGCGGATCAACACCCATATTTCGAGAACTACTATGGGCACCCAAAATTACTACGGGCACCCAGGGCGCTAAGCCTTTTACGATTTACTTCCCACTGGCCATAATTTGTTCATAGCCTATCGTATTTAATATGGTACTCCCTTAGTATTTCGGACAGTACCCGAATCTTATCTGGGCACCCTATCGCGAATGTAGAATCTTGCACGCCATCTATACTATCATGCAAAAACGAAGCTATTCCCAGATGCTGATTTAATCGAGTTTTTTCCTACTAAAAAGGGGTTTAGTGCAAAAATGAGGCTATTCCTAGATGCTGATTTGATCAAGTTCCAGTGCAAAAATGGAGTTTTTTCCTACTAAAAAGGGGGTTTGGTGCAAAAATGAAGCTATTCCCAGATGCTGATTTAATCAAGTTCCAGTGCAAAAATGGAGTTTTTTCCTACTGAAAAGGGGGTTTAGTGCAAAAATAAAGCTATTCCCAGATACTAATTTAATCAAGTTCCAGTGCAAAAATGGAGTTTTTTCCTACTAAAAAGGGGGTTTAGTGCAAAAATAAAGCTATTCCTAGATACTAATTTGATCAAGTTCTAGTGCAAAAATAGAGTTTTTTGCTACTAAAAAAGGGTTTAGTGCAAAAATAAGGCTATTCCTAGATACTAATTTAATCGAGTTTTTTCCTACTAAAAAGGGGTTTAGTACAAAAATGAGGCTATTCCTAGATACTAATTTGATCGAGTTTTTTCCTACTAAAAAAGAGGGTTTAGTGATATAGGGTTTAATCGGTTACGTAATCGCAAAATAGAGGCTATTTTTTAAAGATAGTGCTAATCGAGTTTTCTCACCCTAGCTTAGCCTACCTCCTAAACTATAAGCCCTAGTACGTATAGCTTCGCAAATTTTTACTTATATCTAATAGATATAGATAGACTAGATACTATAGACCCCTAACCCCCTAACCTTCCCGATACTATACCCTCTTTCTAAATAATTACGAATACTACCTCTATTAGTATCTAAGCCGTAAAAGCTAAAGCGTTAGATATCCTTAACTTATAGTCCCTCCCGCTAGGCTTCCTAATCGTCACCTAGCGTAGCGCACCTAATAAGATACGATTCTAATATAGCTATAGTCGGGGTTATCGGACTAATCGGGCCCCCCTAAATAGATAGCGAAGGCGAGTTCGTTATATAACTTCCTACCCCTTTAAAGATAACCTTCGACTTACTACCGGTGGTATCTAGTAGGTTAAAATTATTACTTCCTACTATAATTATAGTATAGTTAATAAGTTAACTATAATTATCCCCTAAAGACGTAAGCGAAGGCGAGTCCTACCTACTATTATAACCTAGATTACCGATAGTATCTTTACCTATTATATTATAAGTAGTATTCGGGGATAGGCCGAGGCCGAGAGGCGTACTTTATATCTACGTACCCGTAATATTAATAATATTAGGGCTAATATAATATAAAAATAGCTCGCTAGACGTATCCTAATATAGGCCCTTCTTATAGATCTCCTAAGGGATAGTACTTAGATTATTAGGTATAAAGTAAATACCGTTAATAACTCCTTTACTTCCCTTTTTTTAGTCTATAAAATTAGTCTCTAGCTTTTATATATTTATCTATATATTTTATAGATAGACTATATATATAAGACTAATAAATAGAAGATACCCCTACTAAATATTATAGGAGTATCTTCTATTAGGAAGACCTTCTATATTACCTATACTTTTTTAAGTAGTAAGAAGAAAGCTACTTATAATCGGGTACTTAGCTAGCTATAGGATATCTATATAGCTATTAGTAGTAGTATAAGTATACTAATACTTATCTATACTATTATAGCTAATCTCTTAGAGTTAGAGTCTTTAGTAGCTAGTCCCCTAATACCCTATATTCTATAAAGTATACTCGAAAATAGCTATCTATCTAGCTTTATATTAATATATAACTTTAAGGATACTACTCTAGCTACTCTAGCTACTACCTCTTATTTTAGCCTATATACTATCTTAATAGATAAGGAGTAGGCTTTACGAAATATAGTTAAAAATATTAGTATTTTAACTATTATATAGTTTATATACTAACTACTAGCTATTTTACTAGGTTTTTCCTATAACTAATACTATCCTATATCTCTAGTATATTACTTATAACGTTAAGTTATACGTTAGGCCCTTTATCCGTCGTTATATCCTTAATAATATTACTAAAGATAATACCTAAATATATCCTATAGTTAATAATATTATATATATAATCACTATATATTAGGAAATAATAAAAAAGGACTAGTATTTTATTATCTTCGGGTATATAGTTAATAATATAGAGACTTAGTAAGCTACCTTTAAGGATAAGTATTAGTACTATCTAGGTCTATTAGTATATATTAATAAAGAATAGATCCGCGGTTATAGTCCCTATTTTTTACGATACTATACTAGTAGATTTCTCTATCTTAATAAAAGCTCTATATCCCGTATAGAATCTACCTATCGTTACCTTAAACTCGATATATAATCGGGTACGAAGGACCTCTTCGCTCTTTATACCTAATTCGGAAATATAACTAAGCGTCTTAGTATTAAGATCTAATAGGAGCTCGCCTCGTAGAGAGCTAGTTAGGAGATTAACGGTAGCCCTCTATTTATAGGAGTTAAGACGCTAGTTACTTACTATATAATTAAAAAGGTACGATTAGTATTTAATTACTATCTACTATCCTATAACGAGAAACCTCCGATCCTACTACTATACTTAGGTATTATAATACTAATATAAGGGTATCCGTATATTCACCGTATTAATAAGGCCTAGATAAGGGGTAAGAGCCTTACTTAGGCCGACTTTTACCCTTACTACTAGATCTAGCGAGACCTAGCGTATATTAATATAATTAATTACCCCCGGGTAATAGAACTCTATATAGTAAACCCTTATATTATACGAGGGTATAGTCGCCTACCGTAGTTATCTTAATAGTTATCTTAATAGTTATCTTAATAGTTATCTTAGTAGTTATCTTAGTAAATAATCTTATTATCGCGAGTATCTTAACGCTTTAAGAGCTTAACCCGTCGTAAGCTATTACGATTCGAGATTATACGAAGGGACGAGGAGGTAGCTATTCGTCGGTCGGGTCGGTAGAGGATAGCTAGTAGGAGGTATAATAATAATTAGACTATATAGGGGGAGATAACGGAGTCTAATAATTAGATCGTAGTTAGTAGTGTCATAACTAGGCGGGGAAGGGGACGTAGACGTAGACGTAGACGTAGAAGAGGGGGCCCTTAATAATATTGATATCTAGTTTATATATTAGAAATATAACTAAAATTAGTCGAAATGACTTATTAAAGATAGAAGTTTTGCTATATAAGATAGTAGGAAACTAGCGTTAATAGCTATACTATCTTAACTATAGTAAGAAAACTCGATTAGTACTATCTTTAAAAAATAGCCTCTATTTTACGATCACGTGACCGATTAAACCCTATCTCCCTAAACCCCTTTCTCGGTAGGAAAAAACTCGATTAAATTAGTATCTACGAATAGCCTTATTTTTGTACTAAACCCCTTTTTTAGTAGGAAAAAACTCCTTTTTTATACTAGAACTTAATCAAATTAGTATCTAGGAATAGCTTCATTTTTGTACTAAACCCCTTTTTAGTAGGAAAAAACTCTATTTTTGCACTAGAACTTAATTAAATTAGTATCTAGGAATAGCTTTATTTTTACACTAAACCCCTTTTTAGTAGGAGAAAACTTAATTAAATTAGTATCTACGAATAGCCTTATTTTTGCACTAAACCCCTTTTTTAGTAGGAAAAAACTCCATTTTTGCACTAGAACTTAATCAAATTAGTATCTAGGAATAGCTTCATTTTTGCACCAAACCCTTTTTTAGTAGGAAAAGACTTAATTAAATCAGTATCTAGGAATAGCTTCATTTTTATATAGTAGTGTAGATAGCGTACGAGATTCTATATTACTAATAGGGTGCCTAGATAAGATTCGGGTACTGTCCGAAATACTAAGGGAGTACTATATTAAATACGATAAGCTATGAATAAATTATAGCTAGTGGGAAGTAAATCGTAAAAGGCTTAGCGCCCTGGGTGCCCATAGTAATTTTAGGTGCCTATAGTAGTTCTCTATATTTCCTGCTAGAATAGTGGATACAGAAACATAGAGATTTTAACTCCCTTGATTGGACCCCTACTATACTGAATACCACGTTAGTTAATAGTTATAAGCCTAGTTCGCACGAAATAAGGCCGCTATTCGCAAGATATAGCGCCTATTAGCACCTAAGAACCTCTAAAAGCTATATAGTAGCCCGCTAAGGCTATATAGCACCTAACCCTAATAATGGAAGCATTAATAATTCTCTCCGCTATAAAGGGCGAAAAACTAAAGGACTCGCCCTAATAGCGTACCTAGTTCGCCCGGGTAAAGCTATATACGATATAAAAATAAGTCTGGAAGCACTATAACCTAGATACCCCCCGATAGAGAGACCGATTAGGAAAGAAGAGCCTATTAGGCCGGAATACCCCTACGGAGGGACCGAATTAGATAAAAGAGATTAGAGAGACGAAATAGATATCTTTAAAGTAGACTAATCGAAATAGGATAGGGAGATAAAAGGACTTTCTAATATAAATAACTATATTTATACCTTCCTAGACCTAATCTACTATACCGCTATTACCGACTATTAGACCCCGTATAAGAGACTAGTATACTTTAGAGATCGCTTCGCGAGATCGACTATATATAAGAAGGAAGTCCGAATAAAGTAGAAGGTCTTTACTATCTAAAAGCTAACTAGAGATATCGAATAATAGCTTAAATAATAGAATACCCTAAGGGAGTAAGCTATTAGCCTTAGTATTAATAACGGAGACGTAAATAGGGACTTCCTATATACTATTAAAGAGGTCTTACCTATTTAGTGGTAAGGAAGATATTAAGAGATTATTATAGATAAGAAAGTCTACTAAACCTATAATCTCCTCGAGTCGTTCTATATAATAAATCGAGAAATAGGGGTATAAAAGATATTATCTATTATACCTCTAAAAGGGGTATTTTTAATCTAGTAGGGATATTAAGAAGTAAAGTCCTAGTCCTAAACTAAGAAGGTGATCTTATTTAAAAAGAGGAGGTATCTATACGGAAACCCTTACTATTTATATAAAATAGTAATATACTAGTATCTTAATAAGGAAAACCGCCCTAAAGGGACCTATATTAACCCTAGAAAGCTAGAAAAGATTAAGTAAAAACTCGCTAAAGAGCCTACTTAGAAGAAATAGGTAGAAAAGAAGGTAGAAAAGGTATAGTAAACTTAGTAAACTTAGTAATATTAGTAACCTTAGAAGGAAAAGTTTATAAATTAAGTAAGCTTCGCTACTACCCCTATACCGTATATTAGTACCCTTAAGCCCTATACTAGAGAGTAGGGGGGTGGCTCGGACTAGTAAATATACCTTTTTATTTACTAAAAATAAAGAACCTATCTTAAAAGATAGATAGATCCTTAATATAGGATCTAGTATCTATATCTATAATAATAGAGACTTTTTTATCGACTTTATACCCTAGATTTTAGATCTTACGACGGGAGATAGTACTACCTAGATACTAGGAAAGGGGAAGGTTAGACTAGTAGGTAGATATCTAGTAAAAGGTAAAATAGAGATTATACTTAGTAATACCCTCTATTCCCTTAGCTTCTATATAAACCTAGTATCCTATTCTATACTAAAAAAGAAGGGCGGGATATAGTACTAGCGTATAAACTATATTAGAGACCTTAATAATAGACTAGTTATCTACGTTAACCTTTAGGACTAGTTTAACCTCTAGATCTTTAATTAACCCGGAGAACTTATATAGCCCTAGTAAGCCTATTTTATAGAGAGAAAGTCTATAAAACCTTAATAATTAAGAGCCTTATTAGATATCTAGTACCGATAGCTTACCTATATTAACTAGCGAAGCGCTATAAAACTCGTTACTATAGTAGATAGAGTTATTTTTAACGATAAAGAAAAGAAGTCTACTAAAATATAGGTATTATACTAGACTTATTAGCTAGATCGTATACTAAGGTAGATATTAAGACGCGTAGTTAGACGTACTTTCGGACGATTTAGAAGAGTATACTTTAATCTTATTTAGCTACCGCTAGTAGAGAATAAGTACCGCTAGATCTCTTATTTTTACCTAGAAGGTCCTAGGTTTTATTAGCTAATAACCTATAAAATAAAGCCTAAGTATTAGCTAGCGATTAATCGTTTTATAAAATTAGTAAGAAACTAATAGGATCTACTAATTAAAGCCTTCTAATATAATAATAAGTCCTTAGCTAGAAAACCTACGGAATATAGCCTTACTTCTAATAGTATCCTTATATATTATAACCCCCTAGGGCACTCCGAAATAAATAGTTATACTAAAAGATCCGGTTATATAATTATTACCCGTATATATATACTTATAGTTAAAGGAAAGCTCCTAAAAGATCTATAGCTAGAGGCCGCTAACGCTACGGTATAGTTACTAAATCGTACGCCGATATATATTACTACCGAAAACCGCTAGGTTATACTATAAGAGGAGGTACGGAAGGAGTTCGTACCGTAGGCGCCGAGGATTAACCTATTAAATATTAAACTATATAGAAGTTTAGTATACTATAGGATCGATAAATAGGTCTAGTCTAATAAAATAAACCTACGAGCTAAGATCGGATTCTTAGTTAGCTATATAGTATTAAATATCTAGAAAATCTAGTTTCTATATAATAGGAAAGTGAAGCCTATTAGGGATATAGTATTTAATAAAACTCGTAAATATATCCCTAATTATAATAGATATTAGCTTATTCTAATACTAATATAGTAAGAACCTTAAGAAATTACTATAGAAGAGTTTACCTAGGTACTTAATCGCGTAATAGCTAGTTAAGAGACTAGCGAAATAGAAGAGAGAGATTATCGAGATCTATAGGAAGCTTAGTCTAATAATCTATAAGAAACTTAGTACTATAATTATTAAGGATCTTAGTAGGGATCTTAGTAAGAAAACTAGTAAAATATATAGTAGAACTCTCCGTAGAGGGAGATAGCTAGTAAAATTAGTTAGCGAGATACTACCCTACTTTAGGGGGTAGACTAGTAAGTGGTCCTACCCTCCCTAAAAATTACGATTATATAGTAAATACCTAAGATCTATAAACCCCGAGCCCCGCTAGGTATATTTCCGGATAAACCCCTTCCTCCGCTCCCTATTATACCGCCGTAAGAACCCTATACGTAGGATCACTATACTACCCCTAGTTAGGGGGTAGATATACTAGGGGATCTAAAGAATCTAGTTAGCGACTAGGCTTAGAATAATAAAGCTATTCCTACTATAGAAGATAAGCTAGAAAATAAGCTAGAAAAATAACTATAGGCGGAACTTCTCGCCCTAAGTAGATAAATTATAGGATATATTAATACTAGTAATATTATTAGTAGAAAGCGAAGGCGTTAAACTAGGTAAGATAAAGACTATATCTATATAATAATTATAGGAGCTATAGACGAAAAGAAAGACCCTCCTATACTACTATATACTTTCGCTATAGGACTATATACTAAGAAACCCGAAATTAGACGATATTAAGATAATCTCCCCTTAGTCCTAAAATACTATAAAGATATTATAAACTATCTATTTTAGGAAGGCTTTCTCGTAGTAATAAGAAAGGAGATTAACTCTCTAATAGAAAAGGAAACCTATAAGATTATAGAGAGACTAAAGGATAGAGGTAAGTAAATACTACCTCTTATATAGGTATTTACCTATAAATACGATTAGGATAGTTATCTAGTTAAATTTAAAGCTCGTATATACGTATAAGGAGATCTAGAGACTATTTCGTACGAAGAAAAGAGAGCTACTATACTAGTAGTAAGGACTATAAGGATAATCTTTACTCTTATTACCGTATTTAATCTCGATCTAAGATAGCGGGATATTATTACTACCTTTTTAAATAGTATACTAGAAAAAGAGGTCTATATCTAGATACCTAATAGGTTTAGACTACCTAGTAAATACTAGAAACTCCGCCGCGTACTATATAGTCTACGGATCTTACCTAGACTTTAGTAATAGGAAGTAGCTAGTATATTTCGTAAGCTAGGACTATAATAAGCCCTAGAAGACCCCTATATCTTTATTAGAAATAGACTAATAGTCTTTTTCTATATTAATAATATCCTAATTACCTACTATAATAGTAGGGAGGTACGAGAAAGGGCTATATAGTTAGAACGAGATCTAGAAACTTACTAGGAACTAACTAATTATAGAGAGGTAGTATAGTTTCTTAATATCCGTATTATTAGAGATAGGTAGTAAAAAAAGCTATAGCTTTATTAAGATAGCTATATAGTAAGTATTACTATATAATATAATCTTATAGATAGACTAGCGGTATATACCCTAATACCTATCGAAGAGCTAACTCTATATTAGGGTATAACTATAGCCTAAGAGATCCTATTATACTAAAAGAAGGTAGGATTTACTAGATATATTACTATAATTATAAGACTAGATACTATAAAATCGACTACTCGTCTAATATAATACTTAATAAACCTAGGCCCCTAGTACTATTAGGTAGCTAATAGAGTTATTACCTACCTTAATTCTACCCGCTATCTCGCTATTAAATATAGTATAGAATTAGGTATAGAAAGGGACTCTATATAATTCGCTAATAATACTTTATATAGGGATTATCCCGATAGAAAGAGCTCCGCTAGCTATATCTACTAGATATATAGCGGACTAGTCGACTAGAAAGCTAATAAGTAGCCGATAGTCACTACCTCCACTACTAAAGCTAAGCTACTCGGTCTCTTAGAGACTATAAAATAGCTATAATAGTAGCGTAGACTTCTTAATACCCTTAGTTTTATCCCTTCCTATTAACTAAGTATTAATTACGATAATTAGCGCACTATTAGTCTTCTAACTAGCGAGGATATAGCGTTCGAGACGAAATTACGATATATTAATATTTATCGGCACTAGCTTAGATAGGAAGTTAGGGAAGGAAGAATCAAGGTAAAATAGGTGCCGACAGCTAGTATAGCTATAGACGGACTTATAAAGTTACTTACTAGGTAAAAGTATGAAGCTTTCCTTAAAATGTTAAGGATGACCGATATAAGCTATCTGATAGTAGGGGTCGTCTGATTAGTAAGGGAAGAGAAATAGCATACCGACTGAGCGTAGGAAGCAGCTAGACCATACTAGCCTAGCTGAGGGGGTGTATCGGAGCATGAGATCGGCATACCGGAAGTTTAGTTTATCCTGTCCACGCAGTATTTTTGATATTAGTCAGATAGTCATATTTCCTGCTAGAATAGTGGATACAGAAACACAGAGATTTCAACTCCCTTGATTAGACCCCTACTATACTGAATACCACGTCAGTTGACAGTTCCGACAAACTCTGCAAACCCCTGAGGACAACAGCGGACAGTTCTCTCCGATTTGGAGATCGTCAGTATCTCCGATTCGGAGAAACTCCATATTTACAAAATGCTGATCATATGCCTCGGATGGTTTGATCCTCGGTCCAACCAGTGGTCATTTAAGAGCACAGCTTTGCAATATGGTCAATCAATTTTCCCCATCATCTTTTCTCCAGCACGACTATAGTGTTCTCAATTAGATCACTTATCGACTCCTTCAGCCGTTCCTCCATTGATGCTACTTCACTCATCAACACCTTCTCATGCAATCTACGAAGGAGCTTAAGGCGCGTTGCCGCCAAGACTATCGTTACCAGCTGGACTATCGAACAAGATGGTAAGCCTTCCCCGAATTATGTTGCACAGACCCGGGAATCTGCCCAGAGCTGAAGAAGCAGAATCAAATAAAAACGGGTTCTACCAAAATCATGAAGTACTTACATAGAATTTCCAGGTGTGATAATGATATGTTTGATCATATGAATAAATCTGTCTACGGCTTCCTGTAAGGCATTCTTTCATAAGACAACGTTAGACCACTTGGAATCTGACCCGAACGCATAGGGTTGACTCCGTGATATATGCCTATCTTATGGAGAAGTGTGGGTTTCATCCGCCAACCACCGAGATTTACGGGGTCGCTGTGGACGCTCATACTGAGTTTTTCTCGTCAATTGCATACCCTGCAGTGGCAGAGTTGGGTCTGCGAGTGAACAAACTTGGTAAATCCAGCGTGACATACGAAGTTGCCGTGTTTGAGCAGGGTGTTGCCGAGGTGAGGGCTGTAGCCACCTGTGTCCATGTCTTTGTCGAACGCTTAACGGGAAAACCATCACCACACGGCATGACTGTCAATCTAAGACAAGCTCTTCAGAAGCTGGAAGTGGATAAAAGAACGAACAAGCTGTAGAAGACCCATGGCTTTCGATACTGAATCCATTCTACTAATACCAGGCTACATTCAGTGGTCCAAAATTGTTTAATTGGTGCTATAGTGATTATTGTTTCTGAGATTTTAACGCAGTGACTAAGTAGATGGTATTGCGCATCGCATATCCCTTCAGTGGAACTTCACAGAAACAAAGGACAAGTATCACAGCAGAAAGGAAAATAGTCGGAAGCCCGCGAAGCGACACTCATTACGCGATAGGACTGTCGAGATATTCATAGATTTCACAAAAACGTGGATGTGGCCGAGGATCTATTGAATGTGTACGACTGCGGACCTTTAGACGAGTTCTGTATCCTTCTCCTATGGACATACTGTAATTTTAGTTCAAGGGATTTTCACCGTATGCATCGATTCTCCGCGAAGCCATCCCCAGATCTTGATATTTTACGTAGTCCTAGACGGTTTATATAGCTACATTGCGTTAGAGATTCCCGCTATGTAGCCGAAACTGCATGGTTCTGCCTTGTCGGCTGGTCTTAATGACGATCACCCCAACGATCGATTAACTAGTAACCATTATTGTAGACATCGTATTCCAAATCAATAAACCATGGGCCTAGGATTTCCGGGACCACACGATTTCCAGGGCGTAATTCTATTTTTACTTACCGCAAATCGAGCTTTTGGATGGTCACGGAGCACACTACCTATCTTTAAAGTCGTCCTCGGTCCTCCACAGACATGATTATATCTAATAGGATGCAGTTATCACGTGTCTCAGTCCATAGCTTCCTAGTTTAGACTTTTCCTCTATCAACATCTTCATTATGCATTTCGACGTCTCTCTCGGTTGACTCTGACAGAAGCCTATAGAGAAAGATATATATAGATTTGGAGCTCATTGAGATTTATCTAGTAGAAATGATGGAAGAATGCATCCAAATATACGGAACTATTTATGGTGGCAGGGGGTAGGACAAGCCAGATAACTCAGATAGTACTCTCCACCAGAGACATGTTAGTATTAGTTCTGTAGCCATTATAGCAGCACCTATATGCTCAAAATTACTGATGTGACTTTGGGTAGCATACTAAATAGCTTTACAGACTGAAGTAAAGAAACATCGCATCAAGTTAAGTAAACTTAGAAGGCGTAAGGAGACCTGATTTAGATGGCAATCGGTAGGTATCTAGATATAAATTAAGGCACACCGCGGTTCTATACATTATACTTACCGTCAGGGAAAACTTATGCCCTTACCTCCATGCAGCTATGATAGAATTTAGGTATTAGTATCTCTTTTGGGGGTGTGGCTGATCCTGGAGGATCACACCTCTTTGGTCCAAAGCT
Source organism: Penicillium paradoxum (assembly GCF_028828445.1). Lineage (NCBI taxonomy): Eukaryota > Fungi > Ascomycota > Eurotiomycetes > Eurotiales > Aspergillaceae > Penicillium > Penicillium paradoxum. The sequence goes on along the minus strand of NW_026643184.1, from coordinate 3,372,230 downwards.
CCAAAGCAGCACCAAGCTGATCAATCAGTTCTCTAATTTTGCAATTCGTTCTGCTCGTTAGCAAATGTGATGGAGCCCCTCAAACTCAAACTAGAAGTTTCGTACACCCAACTTACGGCTTTCTCAGGTTCATGGTATGTAGCTGTGAACATAGTTAATTGCTACATTTTCCAACTTAGAGGGCCACATTGCTAACCAAGACTCATTTACAGCCTGTACATGTTGGGTAGTTTATGGACTGGTGTTACATCTATATAACGGCACGGGTAGCTGATTGTTCACCTACATCCTCGATATTCTAATCCCAAGGCTACGGGGGTAGCGATCACTTTGTATATATCTAGCTTGAATGGAGGTTGATCCTGCAAGTCTTGCCATTTTTCTCCCTTCGATATTGAGCATACTAGACCTCGCTCTAAGCTATAAAGACGGCCTTGATGAAGTCGATTGCACAAAACCTGAATGAATAGCAATTGCTTGCTCATGGCTATAATCATCCGAGACTGAGACATTTGAAGGATTTGCACCTTTATTTAGACCGCCAGTGACATAATTAGTCAGTCCAATTTCGTCATCGTTTGCTCTCCTCTTCATTTGATCAAATCCAAAATCAAATATCGGGCCCCGGCTACCGGCTCCATTGCGATCCTGGTTACTCTTGCCAGACCCATGGAACCTCCTTCTCTCAGCAGAAAGGCCAGTAGACTGTTGTGATTGGTAACTCGATGAAATCGATCGGTGGGCAAGTCTGGCAAGTGGCGCGAGATGAGGCAGACAGGCACAAACCACTGCGACCGAGGGCTCGATGGTGGACCAGATGAACAGAGGTCCCATCACCCAAGTGACATCCACCGCGCTCAGAAATTCAGAAAGATAATGTATTCGCACGATACTTGCAACACAAACACTGTGAATTGTTCAGCTTGTATCACTTTAGCGTTGGTGCAGAACTCACAAGATGCCAACGGCCATTATAGCACAAATCGCTAGTTTCTTTTTCGGAGTCATTTGTAGGCGGACAATTCGCGGGAACGGAATAATGAGAACGATGAAATCATTCAACATGTTAAGGATTCCCAAAGCGAAGAAGAATTGTTCCACGTTGATACATTGGCCCTTTGTACCGCTAAATTGTGTCCAAAAGTAAGTCACCGGTTTGCACGCATTCCCCATGGTCACCCAGATGATGATAGGATAGCAGAGGGTAAGGACGCCACCGAAAATCAGCGCAACCTTCAAATACTTTTCTAAAGGGAAAAAGACCCGGCGATAGAAAAAGAGAATCGATACTCGAGTGCAAGTGCAAGAAGAGGCGTAGATGAAGGTGTATGAATATAGAAGCTGGATATAGGTCAGAAAGGGTGAAGGTATCCTCGAGGCATACACTCACTCTGTACAAGTGCATCAATTGATCTAGCGTGCATGCCCAGATGTGCTTTCCAGCACCAGTAGTACCGCCTAGATACGCATTTGCTCGGTCAACTGAAGGTCTAATAGCAGGGATGAGCTTCCTTACCCGCGATACTTAGTCCCGTAGAACCCCCTATAAACACCTCAAAGACAGTCAGCGCATGTAGAATGGGCTTAATACTTTCGACCTTGGAAGAATATTTGGCTGTCAACTCACTAGCGCTGCAATGATCGCCCAATCATCGGCCATCAAAGCATTCCGGAGAACCAGTCGTGCAGTGAAACGTAATATCACCGCGACAGCAGCTAGACAAAACATGGCAATCACGACGCCATTGTTGACTGATATGTCACTGGCATTGAGGTCGACGTTCGAGGGCGCCGGGCCGAAGATTGCACGAATGGTAGGATCCTCAGTCATGAGCGTATTGATCAAGTGCTGAAAGGAACAGAAATTTTCTCAATACACACACCTGGCAGGATCAATGCTTAAATCTGCATGATAGCCTGGCAGGGATTATCTCCCGTCCCTAAGCTAGCACGCTAGCGGCCCCTGAAAGAAAGTACATACGTACCTAGAACAGGCGCTAACCACATGAGAATACTGCACCGCTAGACAATCAGACGACTCTGGTCTAGACAAAAGACCGCGACATACTCCCCACTTGGTTCAATTGCTCGCAGGATTTCTCAATTCCTGGTCACATTACTTTGTTTGAACACAAGCGAGAGAACCTACAAGACTCGGGTCCCTCAGAACGGGATTCATCAATCTGCCAATGTTGTATTTTAGAACAAAAAGTCCATTTGGTAGTGCTCCGTACCCGATGCAAGATCGCACTGTGAGGCAAGTCCGTGAAAGAATACTCCCCTCGGTTAAAAGCGATCTGCAGGCGCCAAGGAGCCGCTAGGCCACTGCACCTCCGCCAAGAGGCCACAATCAGCCGTTGTGGCAGATCGTGTGAAATGACACCTAGATAAAGTAAGTTGTCTCTTGGCTGCTGAGGGACTTGTTCGAAGCTTGCATTCGGACATTATTTATCACGTAGCTGTAGAACTCCCTTACATCGGCCCCTGGGTATACCTGATCTACTGAATATGAGAGTCGGGAGCTCGAGGTGTCCTTATCTCATGGAGGACGCCAAATCTTACACGGCGTATGCGACAGGGAGTATCTCGCAAGGCATATCTGTCACGGCGTATTTGCCTCGGCCTATCTGGCACAACATGTGGGCCTACAATAAGTGACTATGTACGGAGTATTTATTTAGTCAAATTGGCACGTCCCGTCCGGCACGGCCCTAGACAAGCATCTTGATCCTTCGGCGGAGTCTGGAGATAGGACCCCCTCATCTCATGCCCAAGTTGATTGGTTCCTTATTCATGTGTCTGCCCAGGTGCCCACCGGCAATGGTTTAGAGTCCCGGGATAATGTACGGAGAACGGAATATTAGTTGTTTTTTTCCTGGTTGATCATGTACAAAGTACGGAGTACTTCGTACCAGTGCAATTTCCGAACCGGAGTATCGGAATGGTCAGGGGTGAATATTGCTCACATGAATCATCAATATAAGAGCTAGTCCCTGTGAATACACCCCGAACACTCTTTCCTCCCAGTCGTCTCTCACGAGTCACTGCTGTCCCACATATCCTAACTCGTTCATCGACTCAAACGACTCAATTGAAACAATATGGAGTCAGTTGGAAGTTTTAGGCCGATTCCCGAGCTCACATCGTTGGAGCGTATTGGACCCAAAGGCTGGCTCCGTTATGTTTTTCCCCTCCAGCTCCAAGGGGAATATGATTTGGATGAAGTTGCCCGTGTCCTTCAAGCCGGATACAGAGGTCTTATTCAGCGGCTACCAGAGGTTGCATGCGTGCTCGTTCCCGATGACCGTACAACGCAACAAGGTGTGATGAAATTCCAGGAACAAGATCAAGCCGATGCAGAGAAAATAATCATCAACGATTTACGTCAGAATTTTGGACCCGATTATGCGGAGCTGAAAGAAAAGTCTTTCCCCGTGGCGTCGTTCGATGCCGATACATTCTGCCCTCGACGTGTGTGGCCGGTAGCCGGAGATCAATTGCCAGTTTCGGTAGTGCAGGCCAACTTCATTCGTGGAGGGTTGATCTTGACGTGGTGCATCTTCCATATGGCTGGCGACGGGACAGCATTCTACACTTGGACAAAAATATGGGCAGAGGAGTGTCGCCGGGCACAGGGGCTTGAGATCCTAAATGCTGCCGACCTTCCGGATGCTATATGGAAAGACCGTGAGCTTGTGATGCGATCGTCTGGCCGAAATGCGGGCAAACTTGAAGACCATCCGGAATATACTCTTCTTCCTTTCACACCCCCGGGACCACCACCGAAAATGACATCTTTGAGTCATCGGGGGCAGATTTTCTATTTTTCTCCGGAGTCTTTAGCGGCGTTGAAGGCAGATGCGTCTCCAGGAAATGCCACCAAGCCTTCTGAACAGAAGTGGATCTCGACAAATGATGCTCTTTCGGCGCTCCTTTGGCGTACAGTCATGGCAGTGCAATCACCTCTGGAAACTCTGGAGGGCGATCCCGTTTCTGTATTCAATATTGCCCTCGACGGGCGACAGCGGACAGATCCCAAGGTACATCCTGCGACGTTGGGATGTTTCTTAGAGTATATTGCAGTCTCGTTGCCCATCCGCGAAATGTTGAGTACTCTAAATTTGGCGGATCTAGCCATCGAGATTCGCAAAGGGATCATGCGAGCCGACAACCAATTTACAGACGATGTCATAGCCCTGGTGGAACAACTTGAGGATGTTGATCGGCTCGTTCCTACTGCTTTCCTGGATGTCCCAGGCTTCAATTGCGTGCAAACCTCGTGGCTGAACTTTGAACTATATGGTTTGGAGTGGGGCCCTCTGTTAGGCAACATCCAAGCTGTACGAGTGCCACATGTTGGCTGCATCAATGGCGGGCAAGTCGTGCTTCCGCTACTACCGAATGGGGGAATGGAGATTTTGGTCGGTGTGGAGGAGAACTGCTTGGATCGACTGTTGAATGACCCCTTGTTCACGAAATATGGTGTTGCTAGGTAGATTCCTCGTGGATGTGAATTGGTCGGTAGAACAATCATAATCTTTTAAAAGTCCGAATCATAGACGCTTCCAGGTACGGATTCAGGGATACTTGGATCTCCTTTCACCCTTGTGAGTTGGCCTATTTTAGGGGCCTGAGCCTCACCCGATTGAGAAAAATTGCCGCTCAACATTTAACTATGGCCCATGTTTCCCGCCATATAACTTTCTTTTCGTACTCGAGTGACTGTAGCAAATCATCACCTGGTTTTGGTGTACCTAGCTTTTCGGATATGATTATGAGACCGACTACGGGCACACTGTTTTTACTACCGGCACACTATTAACTAACCCGTTTTGGGATATTTCCCGCTGGCCATAATTTATTCACAGGCTGTCGTATTTAATATGGTACTCCCTTAGTATTTCGGATAGTACCCGAATCTTATCAGGGCACCCTATCGCGAATGTAGAATCTTACACGCCATCTATACTATCATGCAAAAATAAAGCTATTCCTAGATGCTGATTTGATCAAGTTTTTTTCTACTAAAAAGGGGTTTAGTACAAAAATGAGGCTATTCCTAGATGCTGATTTGATCAAGTTTTTTTCTACTAAAAAGGGGTTTAGTGCAAAAATAAGGCTATTCCTAGATACTGATTTGATCAAGTTTTTTTCTACTGAAAAGGGGTTTAGTGCAAAAATAAGGCTATTCCTAGATACTAATTTGATCAAGTTTTTTTCTACTAAAAAGGGGTTTAGTGCAAAAATGAAGCTATTCCTAGATACTGATTTAATCGAGTTTTTTTTTACTAAAAAGGGGGTTTAGTGCAAAAATAAAGCTATTCCTAGATACTAATTTAATTAAGTTCTAGTGTAAAAATAGAGTTTTTTTCTACTAAAAAGGGGTTTAGTGTAGAAATAAAGCTATTCCTAGATACTAATTTGATCGAGTTTTTTTCTATTAAAAAAGGGTTTAGTATAGAAATAAAGCTATTCCTAGATACTAATTTAATCGAGTTTTTTGATACCGAAAAAGGGGGGTTTAGTAATATAGGGTTTAACTAGTCATATAATTATAAAACAGCCTCTATTTTAGGAGATATACTTAATCGATAGATCTTAGCCTACCGCGCTCCTAACCTCTAGTGCTCCTATCTATACCTTATTTTTATACCTTTCTACTTCTTTATAGCTATAGACCCCCCCGAAATCGTCTAAATTAAGCCCCCTCGAGCCCCCGAGCTAGAGCTATCCCTTACCGATACTATACCCCTATTTAACTCCACTATACCCGGAACTACTAAAGAGCTAGTAATAGATTTTATAAATAATTAGGCTATACTACTTAGCTTCGTCCTCTCTACTAAGACCTCGAATCCTTATATAGTCTATTTCTAGTATACTAAGGGGCGAGAGTATCGTAATAATCGCTTACCTAAGTAGAGGCTTCGTAGGGCTTAGAATTATAATACTAACTACCCCTTTTATAGTACCCTTACCCTCTTAGGAAATAGGGTTTAGTATATTAGAATTGTAGATCCTAGTTATAATTATAGTATTATTAATATAGCTACCTCGATTATCGCCCGTAAGCGAGAATTACGACTTATCTCCCTATTCCTTAATACTTAACTTACGTAGGATACTACGAACCGTCTTATTCTTACTAGTATCTAGCTTCTTACCGAGGAATAAGGCGAGCTATCCTACCTTCGACCCCGGGATATTACTAACTACTAGGCTAAGCTTAGTCTTACTAAGCTTTAAGGTCGTACCCCGGTATAAACCCTTTTAATAGACTTTCCGAAGGATAGTAGTTAGATTATATAATATAAAGTTAATATATATAATAACTCGCTTAGTTATCTCTTTTTAATATATTTAACTAGCCTCGAGTTACTATAGGCCTATCTATATATTATATAGATAGACTATATATATAAGATTAATAAGTATAAGATACCTCTACTTAATATTATCGGAGCGTCTCTAGTTAGTAAGACTTTTTATATTACCTAGGCCTTTATAAGTAATAAGCGATAGGCTATATACCGTAAAGTACTATACTAGCTACGTAATATTTATATAGCTATTAGTACTAATAGTAGTATCCTAACTATCTCTCGCTTAATAACTAAGTTTATCCCCGAAATTATTATAGCTCCTATTTTAGGAGTTAATCTTAATTATAATAGTTATACTACTATCACTTAAAGTTAGCTAGAGAGTAATTACCTTAAGAGCTTTTTACTAAGTATATCGAATATTACTCTATCCTTAGTTCTATCTATAGGGATTAAATAATCTTATTATAGTCCCTAAACTATTATAATAGATAAGAAAAACGTACTATAGAATACTATTAAAAATATAGTATACTATATCTACTATCTCTATCTAATTTACTAAGCTAATATCTTAATTTTACTATTATATAGGTATTTCTAGTATCTAAAGCACTCCTTTATATCTAGTATATTATCTATAATATTAAATACTATAGATAACTAACTATCTATAGCTATCTCTATTAGTACTCTTCTAAGCCCCTCTAAACCTATACCGTAGATAGTATTAGTAAAAAGATTAATACTATCTAGTAATAAATAAAGGCTAATTAGTATTTAATCGTATTTATAAAGGTAGGGGGTAATAGTAAGAGGGGTTAGACTATTTATATAGAGACTTAGTAGGCACGCTTTTAAGAGAAATATAGGTACTATCTAAATCTTCTATAGTATATCGATAAGGAGTAGATATAGGGCTATAGTAAGCACTTCCTACGTTACTATACTAGTATATTTTTATACCTAAGTAAGACCTTAACTTCTCGGGTAGAAGCTATATATAACTCCTTAAAGCGAGACCTTAATAACTCGACTAAGGATCTACTAGCCCTAACTACTACCTTTAAGATTATAATAAAACGCTATATATTAAATATCCGTCGTAAGATCTATATATAGAGGTTCCGGAAACTATATAATATAATATTAGTTTTTTATAATATTAAAGGGCTAGTATCTAAGTAGGCTATTAAGAAAATAACTCGAGTTTTTAACTACTATTTACTACTAAGTATAGCTAGTATATTAGCTATTCTAGTAACCTACTTATATAGATCCTCGGGAACTAAAGGCACTCCGTATATCTATCGTATATTCGAAGTTTAGGAGAGGGGTAAGAGTCTCTCTTAGATAAACTTCTATCTATATTACTAGATCTAACCGTTAATACTAGGGGTATATAACTAAGGCTATAAGCGGTAAGTTTAAAATCCGTATATTATACGCTCTCGCGGTTAGCCTATATTAATATAGATAGTATTATTATAGATAGTATTATTATAGATAGTATTATTATAGATAGTATTATTATAGATAGTATTATTATAGACGGTATTATTATAGACGGTATTATTATAGATAGTATTATTATAGCTAATATTATCGTAGCTAATATTATCCTTCCGAGTATCCTAGTGTTTTAAGAACTTAACCTATCGAGAGCTTTCCTAATTTAAGTATATCCGATAGGAAGAAGCTACAATTATCTAACGATTAGGGCGGGCACTAGCTAAGAGGTGTTATAATAACTAGACCACTTAAGGGGAGATAATATCTAAGGATAAAATAGCGGTTAGCGAGGTTATAATAAGGGGTAATAGGCGGGGACGGGGACGGGGACGGGGACGGGGAGGTAGGCTAGGACCTATCAATTAAGAATATCTTATAAATTAGAGGTTATTTTAAGAGTTATACGTAGTATAAATTTATAGTAAGTAAGCTAGGCTAAGATCTATCGATTAAGCATATCTCCTAAAATAGAGGCTATTTTACGATTATATAACTAGTCAAACCCTATATCACTAAACCCCCTTTTTCGGTAGAAAAAAACTCGATCAAATTAGTATCTAGGAATAGCTTCATTTCTACACTAAACCCCTTTTTAGTAGAAAAAAACTCTATTTTTACACTAGAACTTAATTAAATCAATATCTAGGAATAGCCTCATTTTTACACTAAACCCCCTTTTTAGTAAAAAAAAACTCGATTAAATCAGTATCTAGGAATAGCTTCATTTCTACACTAAACCCCCTTTTTAGTAGGAAAAAACTCCATTTTTGCACTAGAACTTAATCAAATCAGTATCTAGGAATAGCTTCATTTCTGCACCAAACCCCTTTTCAGTAGAAAAAAACTCGATCAAATCAATATCTAGGAATAGCTTCATTTCTGCACTAAACCCCCTTTTCAGTAGGAAAAAACTCTATTTTTGCACTGGAACTTGATCAAATTAGTATCTAGGAATAGCTTCATTTCTGCACCAAACCCCCTTTTTAGTAAAAAAAAACTCGATCAAATCAGCATCTAGGAATAGCTTCATTTTTGCATGATAGTATAGATGGCGTGCAAGATTCTACATTCGCGATAGGGTGCCCTAATAAGATTCGGGTACTGTCCGAAATACTAAGGGAGTACCATATTAAATACGACAGCCTATGAATAAATTATGGCCAGCGGGAAATATCCCAAAACGGGTTAGTCAATAGTGTGCCGGTAGTAAAAACAGTGTGCCCGTAGTCGGTCTCTATGATTATAACCTCTGAGAGGTCCAAGTCTGACCACACTCTACATTGGCTTGGTCTATATGTATGAATATAGCATACCCATTATGAAGCTAAATTTGCGTAACCCGACAAATACATTTTCTGATCCATTGCGCACTTGCGCTAGAGGCTTTCCATCCCATTGGCGTTTTATCTAAGCTCGAGCGCTTTCGCTTCGTCGAGGATTGAACTAAGACTAGATGCATGTTCCGTTTCTCAATAACTTCAGAGGCTTCAAAACCTATTCATATACACACACCGATGAACGGTATCCTGGGCCTGTAGTCGGGTGGTGGTCTAATATGGCGGAAACAAAGAGGGCTTCTATCAATGATAATGTGAAAGGACCAAATTTGGGTGGAATAGGGGGCTTGACATTGGGATATACGCCAGCTGATGGTAAGTTGAGTGTCGAATTGAAAGACATGCTGATAAGGGTGCAAAGGGGCATGAGGGCCAATGACCCAAAATGATTGTTGGTCTAGTTGATGCCTGCATAATGCCTCATTCTAGGTTGCTTGTTTGATCGCTCTATACAGTGTGTTATAAATGAAGCTATTGCCCTTTCCATGTTCATCTCTTTCATCATTTCTATCATCGTCATCGGGCCAAAGCTATTCCCATCTGTAACCACCGTTGTGACGTAATAAATGCCAGCCTATATCGATATTGAGCCCCATAAAGCTGAGGTGCGCGATCTTCTCTAACAAAAACCACTTATAAAGCTATTCGCACTATTCTTGAGCTGGACGGAGGACGAAGGACGGAAGTTTACCTTGAGGTAAGCGTGAAGCGGTGACGTAGGTACTGGGTAGTGGTAAGGGTGAAGAGAGAGGGAGAAGCGAAGAGAGTAATACCAGATAAAAATGCATTCATCGCTCGGTCCGGGAGGTTCGTAATATTTCATATGGTGGGAATAGCTTCATTCTATTGGACTTGGCCACTTTGGGTAGGTATTTTCATTCCTGTCTGTTCAACATAAGGCACTGATAAGGCATATGAAGGCATCAAATCGGCCAAAAAGTCAATTGGGATATTGGCCGTGAGGCCCCTTCGTAGGAAAAAGGATAAGAAAGACCTGAAAAGGATAGGTATGTACAGAAAGACTTCCGCACCGGCCCATAAAGCCCAGAACCCAACCCAACCCAACCCGTAAAGGGGCCGGGTTTTGGGCCCCCGTCCTTAGTAGACCTCCGCAATGGGCCTGGTTGGGCCCGGACCTCAGGCCCATAGCCCAACCAGCAGTGGGCTATGGGCCCTACCTTCGAAGCCCAACCAAGCCCATGGCCCATTATGGGGGCCCATGAGGCCCCTATTAAAGCCCATCTGTATGCATAAATACAGTCTTGGCGCTTATAAACCTGCTAATTAATGTCTGTTCTTTACATATGTTTAAGTCTATATATTTACCGCGGAAGATCTCGGCGCCGGCCCTAATTTAGCCTAATACGGGGGTTTAACAGGTAACATAGAATCAATATACAAATATATATATTTAACATAGAGGGAGGTAAGTGTATCTTTCTATTAATTTACATTTTTCTTAAATTTCATAAATCTTAATTTTATTAATCTCATCTATAGTCAATTCAGTTAATTCAGTCAATTCAGTTAATTCAGTCATTTCAGTCAATTTAGGCACCTATAGTCAATTTATATAGGGGGTAATCTAAATACCTAGAAATACTAGAAAAATCTACATTACTTATATATCTGCTAAGCATTAGCATGTTTATATTGTTTAAAGCCTATTAGGCCCCCATAAAAGCCCAGTGGGCTTCTACCCTAGGCCCATAGCCACCGATGGGCCTAGGGACCGGGCCCAAAGCCCAGCCCATTTGCGGGTTAGGGCGGGTTAGGCTTTGGGCTTTGCGGGCTGGTGCGGAGGTCTAGTCCTTAGGTCCATCGACGGGCTACGGGCCTAAGATGGAAGCCCACTACTGGTTAATAGGCCCCTAACTAGGCCCTGAGCAGTATAAACACAAGAGTTAAACCCCTTTTTAGGCTTTTCAATATTACCCTATGTTTTTGCAAGAGAAAAGGATCATGGAAAATGGAGTTCACATGTGTGCCTGACCCCTTTATCCTGATATCATGTGATACCCTGACTCGAGAGTAAGGTGAAACTCTCATCATGACGACAATGAGTCATGGAAGTAAGGTGAGACTCTCAACATGACGAAAGTGAGCTTCTCATTATGATGGGTATGGGTCAGGGACGAAGAGGTAAAAGGTGGCCCCCCCTCTTCTCCCAATCCTGATCTTAGCAGAATTAGTCTCTGCACGAAGATTAATATACTGTCTTGGCTTCCATCTGTCTTTCTTGCCTGACCAACAGGTGCTAGCCTGAAAACCTAGTATCTCTTTACAGCTTTTACCCCGTTTTTAAGCCTTATCCTTAAGGTACTATTTTATTCATTTAAATTATTCAGAATCAAGTACTAGTTATCTCCCTGTATCGCGTCTAAAAACGTGAAAAGACGCGTTATTTAGATAAGTTTTAAACTATAGATGTTTACTTAGAAAGTGGTGGTACTCTCGTGGGAATCCTAAGAATGTCTGATATCAAAATATATATCAACATTTTTTTGTTGAAGATACAGAGGTATGATACAGCATGTAGGGTTCAATAATGGGTTCAAATGATACTAGGAATAGGATCTCTTATGGAAGTATTGAATTGTCTGAAGATCTAGATAATATCTGCCTTTTCCTACTATTTATGCCCCTTTATATGCCGAGGATCAGAGTCCTTAATTTGGCCCCTAAAGGTGGGCTTTTCGGCAGAAAAGACAAAAAGGGCGTAGCGTTAATAATCCTACGGATAAGAGAATCCTGCCTTAGGCATGGTTCTTAACACGCCCCCTTAACGTATAGCCGTTATATATCGTAAGATTATATTATTAGGGACTAAGATAAATGAGGTTTCTTAGTTAAAAGGTGTAGCTTTTAGACTATAGGAAGGTGTAAAACTAGTAGTTTTACACTATAAAAGACGTAGGGGTTTATTCTGCCGAAAGTCTATATATTTTAGGGTTAAGGTTTAAACCTACGATAAACTCTATAAATTTAGGAGCCCTAAGGGGCTTTATTAGTCTATCTATAATATTTTTAGTCCCTTTTATATATATAAGCTTAATTTTTCCCCTTTTAACTTACTCGCGGATCTAGTGCTAATATATATCGATATATTTTAAACGTCCTAAAATAGTAAGGTTCTTCGTTATTATAATCGTAGACTAGCTATCGCTATATAAAGGGATAGGGGGGAGGTCTATACTTCCTTAGTAAAAGTTAAGATCTTTTAGTAGTTTTTGTAGCTAAATTACCTCTCCGCTAGTAATTAAGAGGGCTATATATTTAGCTTCGGCGTTTAATTTTACTATACTAGTCTACTTTTAAGATTTCTATAATATTAGACCCCCTACGAGGAAGAAGATATACCTAGTCTTACTTTTACTTTCTAGGGCTAATCCGTATAAGGCGTCGATATACCCCTAGAGGTCCTAATTAGGTCTAGATTAGTATATAATTACGTAATAGCTAGTACGTTCTATATAAGTAATTACTCTTTATACTAGATCCTTATATTTAGCGTTTAGATTTATAGTAAACTACGAAAGTATACTTACTACGAGTAAGAGGTTTAGACGTATAACTATACTAGTATAGTTAATCGAGTCTATATCGGATTAGTACTATTTTACTACCTTATTTATAGCGGTAAAGGTCTCTTCTTTTATTAGGATAATAAATAAAGGGATTATAGGTCTTAAAGTTACGGTTTTTAAAAACCTTTTAATATATATTTTTTATAAAATTATTATTTTTCCCGCCTCTCTATTATATACTATTTTTATCGAAAGATAGTAAGATAGCTCGTTAAGGTCCGATATAGACTATTTTATTAAAATAAGGTCCTTTATAGTTTTAACGAGATCCGCTATAGAAGCTATAATTAAAAAATCGTCGATATATATAAAAATATAGACGATCGTACTAGCGCCCCCTTAATTATACTATATATAAAGATATAGATCGGAAGTAGATCGTATAAAGCCTTTCGTTAATAAGTAGTCCCCTAATATATTAAACTAGTTTACTACTAACTATTTTAGACTATAAAGACTCTTTTTTAGGAGGTAGACTTTATCTTAGATCTCTAAAAAATCGGTATTATCTTCGAAATCTTCGGGGTAGTATATTAAGAGTCTTTCTTTTAGCGTGGCGTTAAGATATATAACGTTCACGTTAATATAGGCGGTAAAAAGCTTCTTTTACGTAATTATAGCGAGGAGGATCTATAGTGTAACGTAGCTACCTATACTAGTAAAGGTCTCGGTATAGTCTAGATCTTCCCGTTATTAGAAACCTCTCGCTATCTAGCGAGCTTTAAATTTTAGGGGGTTTCTATCCGCGTCGAGTTTTAGTTTATATACCTACTTACCGGTAAGGATACGTATATTCTTAGCGGGTACGGGGGTAGGGATTATCTCCTAAGCTTTAATTAAACTAAGCTATTTAAACTCGATTTTTATAGCGCGGTATTACTAAGGCTAAAGGGGTAAGTTACGTGCTTATCGGACTAATTTAGGGTCTTCTATCTATTTAGGGTCTATATTTTTTAGGGTTATTAGTAGGGGTAAGGTTAGGAGATCCTTAGATAATAAGGTTAGTCTAGCTTATATATATAGGATAGTAGTATATTATATTAGATCCTATATACGTTTTTTATCTACCTAAGGTATAGTAGTATAGAAAACCTTATTTTAGATCTTATAATTAAGGTTAGCGAGTTCTTTAGTAGATAGTCTCGGTAGGTTAGCTAATAAGACCGATTCGTTACTAGAACTCTCGTCGATAAGTCTAAGATCTCCCTTAGAGTCTAAAAAGAGAGTGCTTTCTTCGGCGGAAGAAGTTATAGGGGTCTTTTCGGCGGAAGAAATTATAGGGGTCTTTTTAGCGGAAGAAATTATAAAGTTTATATTATTTATAGGGTTCTTAGGATTTATAAGGTTCTTAGGATCTATAAGGTCCCTAGAGTCTAGGAATAGGAATCTAGACTATTTTACTAACTATAGGGTTTCTAGTAGGACTAGGAGATTAGGATTATTATATAGGGTCTAGTTATCTCTTTTATCGAAAATAATATCTCTCCGAGTTATAATCTCTCCCCTATTTCTATCTACGTTTAGACGCTAGATACGGTATTATATACTATAGTAGCTACTATACCCGATAAGTCTACCTATCTAGGCGCGGGGCTATAAATATCTACTTATTAATATACTAACTATAGCCCTAATCTCTTCGGGGCTTCTTATAACGTAAGCCTTACTACTAGGTATCCGTAGGAATAAGATATTAGGTTTTCTACCGAATTATATTTTATATAGTATTTAGTTTAGGAGACCGTCTCTTTTTCTACCGAAATAGATAGTAAGGTTACGGGTTATTATCACTATTTTTATTAGTTCGGGCTATAGCGTATCTAGGAGTCTAATATCGTCGAGAATAGCTCTAGTATATTCTTACACTATTCGTATTATTCTTTCGACTTTACTATTTTACTTATATATATATAGTGCTAAGAAATATAGACGGGTGTTAGTATCCTTAGCCTATTTTTATAGGCGGAAGTTATTAAACTCTCCTCCGTAATCTAATTAGAAGGCTCCGATCTCTAGTCTACTAGGCGGTAGTATTTTACTTCCTATTACTAGTAATAGGGGGAGATCGGGGGTTATAAAGGTCTTAATTATTATTTCCCTTTCGGCGGAATATATTTTTACTATTTTAATTATAAGGTCTAGGATAAAGTCTTTATAGGAGGTAAACTATATTTCTCCCTATCCGTCGAAGTCGTCGATACTAATTATCTAGTATTAGTAGCTATCTCCCTAACCTTTAGGTATTTTACCCCCGCCCCCTAGATTAAGGTATATAAGATCTCCTATTTTACTAGATCTATATAAAACTAGGGTTCTATAAGGTACGAGCTAAGCCTTTCTAATTTAGTAGTAGCTATAGGGTCTTTTAAGGGTAGGTAGGCCTATAATATTAATACCTTCTATAATTTTTACTATTTCCTATAGGGGTTTAATCCCTATATAGTATAGTCTATAGTACTAGGTATCGATATTAACCCTATCCTTTTTAAGCTTAGTAGGTAGCTCGCTAGAAGAAGTCGAGGTAGTCTCCGAGGACTATTATTTTAAGCCACTAGACGAGTTTATCTTCTATATCTTTATTACTCTACGGGTAGCGAGTATTTCTACCTTTTCTACCTAAGAAAAGGGTCCTTTTTTTAGTAGAAGAGATATTACCTTTTTTAGCGGAATAGCGTCTTTTACTAGTTAGCTAGGTAAACTTACGGCGTTTTCTAGTTTTTACGTACTTAGGTCCCTTAGCTAGGGGTAGGGGTCTCTTAGGATAACCTCTATATTATTAGCCTAAGAAATTAGATATCTATAGGTAGTTTTTTCGGCGGAAATAGGAGTATCGGCCTAAATTTTTAGATATCCGACGCCCCCTACTTCCTATATTATCGTTAAAACTAACGTTTCTAGATCTAGGGTCTAGTATCGGTATACGTAGCGAACGTTTAGTATCTAATTTTTACCTTTTCGTAGTCCTTTTACGAGAATACTACCGTCTAGTTTCCGGAAAATAACCTCGTCTCTATATATCGCTATAATCCTATAGTTAGCGAGCTTAGGCTACGAGATAAGGTTACTACGGAGTTTAGGGAGATATATAGTCCTAGTAAGAATAAGATCTCTCCCTTACTTAGTCCTATCGTCGACTATAATCTTAATATCCCCGATTATACCTTAGACCGGCTAGTTTATTAGGGTTATTTTAATCGTAGTAGTTAATAGTTTCGTAGTGCCTAGTATAAAATAGTCTAGCGAGCTAATTATATATTTATTATAGGCTATATCGTAGATCTAGTTATTAATTAAGATACTAGTTAAGAAGTTTTATACCTCGTAACTATATTCGACCTATATAATTAGGGTTTCTATAGTCTATTTAGGTACTAAATTAGGGTTTTTTAGCTAGTATTTCTTAGCGGGGTACCCCTTCTTTTTATAGAAGGTATATACTAATCCTAGGGGTCCTCGTTATATATAGGGTCCTCGCGGTTTTATAGGTTTACTAGTTTCCGTAGATAAGGTCCTTATAGCTACCTTTTTACTAGCGGCGAGGTTATCTTCTTCTCTTTATAGTTCGCTATATAGGCGATTAAAGAGGTATTAGTCTAGCTAGTTAGTTAACCTACTAACTATTTTATCGTAGTTAAGCTTCTATAGGTATTATTCTAGGCTATCTAGGCACGCTATAAGTTCCGTATATTTTTCGAGTTCGTCTATTTCTTATAGCTTAATTAGTAGACTCTTAATCGGGGGACGTATAATAGTCTTATTAGTCTATATAGTCTTAAATACCTCGATTAGGGTTCTAACGTTATAGACACGGGATACGTATAGTACTTTTATTATAATAGCGTCTTATTCGGTAGTAAAAGTATCCTTTATATTATATTAATTTTATAATTCCTACTAGATACGCTTAGGTTCTAGAGGGCTTAGCGGTATAATATTTTTCGCTAAGTCTAAGTATATAGTATTTAGGATAGTAAGCTAGGCTACTCCCTTCTATATATTTAGTATATAGTACTTCTTATATAAAAGGGGTAATAATCCTATTTTACTATCGATAACTTATTCGAGAAGGTTTTAGTTTAGTACTTACTATATATTAGCGGTCTAGGTATAGTAATTATTTAATCCTATAAGTTTTAGTCCTTTATATTCTTCTTTTCTTTTAAATATTTTTCCGAGGTCCTAAGTAAAACTAAGATATTAAAGGGCGTTTTCTTCCTCTTCTCGGGTATTATTCTTTAGGGTAGCGTAGCGGTTACGTAGCGAGAATATAGAGCTATCTCGATTAAATCGGTTTAGGTTATTAATCTATATTAATAGAACTTATATATTAGTCTTAATAGACTTAGAGACTTTAGCGGGGGGTCTACCCGCTACGAGCTACCTAGTTAATCCTTAGGGCTACTAGGTATAGAGATACTCGGTCGACCCGAGTTCTCTAGCTAGTTAATCTGTAGGGTTTAGACGTTATAGGCCCTAGCCGGGGTCTATATTTCTAGTACTAACGGGAGCTATAGGACTATTATTTCCTCCTTCGTTATCGCTACCCTCGCCTAAGGTATTACTATAGTTATTATCGGACCCTAATTCGTCTAGTCGGTCGGCGTCGGAGTCGGAGGGTTCGTAGGGTATATAGGGTACACTAGGTGCACTAGATACCCCCCTATCTCGCTAGGACCGTCGGGTGATAGGGGTTATAATAAAATTGATAAAAAAATAAGTAGATCTACGAGAGATTAAGAGGTATAGGTATAAAAGGTAAGGTATAAAATAAGAGGTAAGATATATATAAAAAGGAGAGAGAGATCCTAGGGTAAAGACCTATATATATAGGTCTAGGTAAAGATTAGATAAAAAGGTGTATAGGGGTAAGTAAATATTTACTAGTAAATATAGCAAATAGACTATACTACGCAATTTAGGTATTCCGGCTATTAGAGATAGCCGGGCTTATAACCTATTGAAGATACAGAGGTATAATATAGTATATAGGGTTTAACAATGGGTTTAAATGATACTAGGAATAGGATCTCTTATAGAAGTATTGAATTGTCTGAAGATCTAGATAATATCTGCCTTTTCCTACTATTTATGCCCCTTTATGTGCTGAGGATCGGAGTCCTCAATTTGGCCCCCAAAGGTGGGCTTTTCGGCAGAAAAGACAAAAAGGGCGTAGCGTTGATAATCCTACGGATGAGAGAATCCTGCCTCAGGCATGGTTCTCAACATTTTTCGACCCTCACTAGGCAATCAGATTATCTTTAAAATTAGGATTCACACTTATATACGTATTGTAACTAGAAATTAGAAATTTAAACTCTATATAGTTAGTAGAAGAGTTTGAATACAGCGACTATAAGATACTATTTTCCCCCGTAAATGGGCTATAATAGGGGCCTATAAGGCCCCCACTAATAGGCTATGGGTTGGGTCGGGCTTCGAAGGTTAGGCGGGTAAGGCCTTGAGCCTAGGGCGGGGGCCCATTTATGGGCTTTACGGAAATCTATGTACAGATTAGCAGGGCCAAACCAGGTGAGTCATGTCAGCGCAGTATAAGCCCCCTAGGCTATCAACAGGAACCTTGGTTTTTGTTATGGCCTAGGTAATTTTGGTGCGTTTTTCACACTGATAACACAGATAAGTCGCTAGAACCTCAGGCAGAAATGCCAAGACCTTCCATCCCCTTCTCTTCCATCTCCTCCTTCTGTTCTTCTTCCATTTCCTTGCAACACCTTGCCTGTTGATCTTCTCACATTCGGAACATCATGATCCGATCTCCCCCGTACCCGGTCTTACATTCTAAATCGAACTCATCATCCCGAATCTCAGTAAGACACCGTCACCTCGTATACAGAGGCACAAGACCAAATGGCCAGAAATCAATCAATTTATATGTACTTGGGTAGTTCTGCAACTGCGAGCTTAAATACCGTGACCCCTTCCTCTCTTCAAAAACTCTCTCAGGACATTCCCGGTCATTTTGGCTACATTGTTGCTGTAGTTATCCCATGCCATGCTGCAGTACCAGTTGATACTACCAACAGAAAACACTGCACCACCTCCTGCGGTATCATAATATACCAGGTCGCTTCGGACTAGATCACAGTTTGAGCCCAGAGTATTCACCATGGGAAACATCGAGTCTTCATTGAAAAGCCCAAAGCTGTCATCGTGCTGTTGACTTCTCGCCAGTAGAACCGCATCAGATGGTGTCCCAAGCGCGTTATCCAGGCGATCGATCTCATCACCACTGGCTCCACCACCAAATCCGTTTTCACCAATCAATTCATTGGGACTGACGCCATCGAAAATCCAGGCAAACCGGGCATCCTGCGCATATTTCGAATTGGCCACATAGGGCTTTCCTTTTCCTGTACCGAACGCGCAGGGCCCAATGCCCCAGAGGTAGTTGGGAGCCCGACCGCGGCTCCGCCAAAGACCTCCTTGAGTTCCAGTGAGACTATGCATCCGCTCGCCGGCGGGGAAGGTGACTGATCGACATCCTTGATCACCTTTCCGAACCTCAAGGCGATGAGAGCGTGCGTTATCTACATCAGCGACCCAATAGAATCCGTTGCCGCCCAGGTACATCATGTTGCCACCTGACTTGGCAAATGCACCAAAGGCGTCCAGAGTTTGCAATGAATGGTACTCAGGGTGACAGCCAGTGATGAGAGTGGTGTATTGGGATGCTGCCTCTACACCTCTGCTGTTCAAGCAATGATCGGTGATCACATCGTACGGAATACCGGAACGTTCCAGGAAGCCGATCATGAAAAGGTCAGCACTGAATTCGCGAGGCCGGTCCAGGGCCCAGTGAACGTATCCTGGTCGAACATTGAGGATTGGTCGGAGAGCACTGGAGAATGCACAGGGGGAGCCGTCTGTGTGTACATCGTAGGCCGAGAGGCCTAGATCTGGTCGTGCATCCAAGTTCTCATAATACTCATTGCCTTGACCAATGCTGACTCCATCGGGAGTCGTCATTGCTGAGGATCTGCTCTGATCGAACATTCTCTCATTGGCATATGCGAGGTATGTGAATGTTGTGAGAACCAGAGCGACCTGAGCCTTGGAGCTTTCATTCGGTCGGACGAAGAAAGTGATCATATCGCGTACCCCGTTTGAGCACTGAACTTCCACGGCATATGCACCTGAGCGGGCCGTGGATGGGATTTTAATGGAGAAGTTTGTCGCCCATTTCGCATCGTCCAAATCATCTTCATGGAAATGAATCGCCCCGTACCCATACGAGGCTTTGGTCCAGTCGGGCTCAGAGCCATCCCAGTTGTATCCCTTGACAGCTCGTGTAGGTGCATTGATTAAGACACCGTGGTGATCGTTTCCAGAGACGTCCAGGACCGAGTCGCTGGAAATTCCTTTAGCGAAGTCATATTGGGCGACAGTTCGTGGCGATGAGCCTGCAAGGGTGAAGGAAGGAGAGTCAATCCGCCCATTGTAGAAGCATGATGGCTTTGGGCTTGACTTTTCAGTATCTTTGAACATTCCTGCACCAAACAACAAGGCATTGGATCCCAAGACCATGGGCGCCGACAGATCATTTTTTGTTGCCTCCCCGGCGGGAGCCTTTTCGGCCAGACGGTTTAACTGATGGATTTCCGAGGTGATCTTCCGGTCTACGATGCTGATGCGGATTCGTAGCCATCGCCAGCGATTCACAAGAAGTTGGCTCTCAATGACCTCGATTTTGTCGCCTGTGCCGATCAGAAACTGGAGCTTGGAGTTCTTCAAGACCACCGCGAAACCCGTTCGAGAAGATGGGTTCAGACACGAGACAAGGGTTTGGCAATAGTAGTTGACATCTAGCAAGTAGGGTTGGGCATGGAACTCTAGTTCGAAGCCCTCATCCTCTGCGGGTGTAACATCTGCCCAGGATGGAATCTGAGCATAGGATCCTGGGCAAGCATCTTGATAATAGCCGTCATTGCGATGGCCAGCGGGGACTTCCGTGATCTCCTCCACTACCACGGGGGGAGCATGATCGCCGCTATGCCCCTGCACGAGACGCACTAAACGGTGGGAGTACTCTTTCTCGGTGCTCGAAACCTGTGAGTGTTAGTTTGCGCACGACCACCTTTGTTCACTAAATATGTGGATGACCTACTTTGATGTCCACCGGTTCTCCCGGGGAAACAATCCAAGGTTGGGCATAACCGATGATCTGCGTCTTTGGGGAAGACATGATAGACCCTAAGAGACTCCAGCCATCGTGTTAGCCCGGGATCCTTTGGTCCGAAACGTAGGGATGGCGCTTACAATTTCCCAAAGGAGGGATAAAGGTGAGCGGGAATTCAAAAACAAAGAAAGAAAGAAAGCGACAAGAAATTCTAGTTCCTCTGCATTAGTACTAAGCACTAAAGTCATCGGGGACAAGACATATACCTTTAGTCTGGAGTCCAAATGCTCCGAATCCCCAAATTGGCAATGGTGATTTGCTCCATTTGGAAAGCAGAACAAAGCCACTTATCTATCCTCCCGTGGAAGCGAAGGAGCAGTGGACGTGCAAGTGTCAGTAGACAAAACGACAAGCTTTCTCCCGACACCCGATCGGCTGTTTCTCACATGATCTGGAGCATCTTCAGCCGATACCCGTGGCTTCAGACTCCTCTCCGGTCGGGAATTGACGACCAATCGCTAAGGCGCCAGTTGACGCGTGGGCTTATCCTGTTGGAGAGCTAAATCCGCTTAAGCACAGCCTATCGAAGGCCATCGCCAAGATCTTATCATCTCACAATGCGACGTTGCACTTGGGGACTCTATCCCCATCCATCATCCACCATCCCCTATCCAGGGTAATCATAAAATCCACAGATACAAAGAGTGTGGCGAGATTCAATCCAATCCCCCCCTTATCTTGGACCCACGGAGTCCTCGAGGGACGATTTGGGTATGCCGGCATTGGGGGCGGAATCTCCTGGAGGACCAACCAGCAGAGCGCCTGAGATTACTAGATTGCCAGCTTCGGAAGGCGAGGCGCAGGAGCTACGCTAGCAACCCCAGACCCCCACTCCGGGGAAACAAGATTACGCTTTTACCCCAGACTCCGTCTGGAGATACGCGACCGGCAATGGTCTCCATCCATTGGTTGTTTAATATGCTTCCCAGTCGTGCTATCAGGTACCTCCTGATCTGGAGTCTTCAATGGACGTTATATAAGATCACGAACGCCCTCTTTCCTTGATTCCTTCACGCGATTACATCCACACGCAAATACCCACAGCGAACCCATTGCTGCCCACCAGCTATCGTCCACAATGGCCACTCAGGATATCGAACACATTGGGGACTCCAAGTTGGCTCACTCCAAGGCCGACTCGGACAAGGCACCTTCGGAGGTCGAGGGGATTCTAGTCACGGTCACTAATGAAGATGTATGGTCATCTTGCACTCCGCGCCGAAACACACTGACACCTATTGTTTAGAGTGAGCGCATTAAAAGAAAGACCGACAAGGTCATTCTCGCCATCCTGACGTGGGTTTACTTCCTACAGGTGAGATAACCCAAGAATTACCCCTTGCTAGAATCCTCCTAATTCGCTATCCGCCAGGTCCTGGATAAAGGCGTCCTGGGGACTGCGGCCCTTTTCGGTCTCAAAGAGGATCTGCACCTGAAAGGAAGTGAGTATTCTCTCATTGCATCTATTGCCCCTATCGCCCAGCTTGCGTGGCAGCCCTTTTCAGCATGGCTCATCGTGAAGGTTCCACCCCGTATCCTGATGCCAACTCTGGTCTTTGGCTGGGGAACCGCTGCAGCATGCTTTGCCGCATGCAACAGCTTCGGAACTGCGGTCGCTGCTCGTTTCTTCTTGGGTCTTTTTGAAGCTGGGTGCATGCCGCTCTTTACCATCATCACTAGTCAATGGTATCGTCGTGTCGAGCAACCGCTTCGAGTCTCGATTTGGTACTCCATGAACGGTACTGCGACAATGGTAGCGGCTGCTTTGTCATATGGTCTCGGCCATATTCCCTCGGACGTGGTGGCACCTTGGCAAATGTAAGCTAGCTCCACCTTGCGATGCAAACATGTCACTAATGATTATGTAGCATCTTCATCGTTGTTGGATTAATTACTATCGTCACCGCACCCTTTGTCTATTGGAAATTAGACAACGATGCCACCACAGCCCGTTTCCTCACTGAGCACGAACGCCTTCAAGCCGTGGAACGCCTGCGGGCAAACCAAACGGGCGCCTCTACCCACAACTTTGACTGGTCTCACGTCTTAGAGGTGGCTCTGGAACCGAAGAGTTGGCTTTGGGTTGCGATGGCCTTGCTACCAAACATGGGTTCCGCCATGACCAGCATTTTTGGCCCTCTCATCGTCCAGGGCTTCGGATTTGACAAGTACGAGACATCCTTGCTCAATATTCCTTTCGGGGCGGTACAAACTATCGTTGTCATTGCCAGTTGCTGGGCTTCCTACAAGGCCAGTTTGAAATCCGCCGTTCTAATCGCGTTCATGCTGCCTGTTGTGGCCGGAATCGGCATGCTTTATGGGATCAGTCACGATCAATCCAATCAGGGGCCGCTACTTACTGCTTATTACCTATGTGCCTTTTTGTTCGCCGGGAATCCCATTCTTCTCTCCTGGGCTGTCGCTAACACGGCTGGTGCCGCGAAAACATCCACCACAATGGCACTTTACCAGATTGGTACATCTGCTGGCGCCCTCGCGGGTCCACTGTTGTTTACTGACGAGCAAGCGCCCGAATACCTCCCTGGCACTAGGGCCACGCTTGGGTTGTTTATCGCCTTGATTGGTTGCATTGTCATTCAAGTCTTCAACCTCGCCTTCTTGAACCGGCAGCACAGAAACAAGCGGATCAGCAATGGCAAGTCTGCCGATATTGTTGATTATTCTATGGCAAATAATCTGAACACTACTGATGGAAAGGTGTTGGATCACATGCCAAGCCAAGCGCCACCATTCATGGACTTGACAGACCGGAAAAATGACGAGTTTGTGTATGTTTATTAAGAGTGTCTATGGATGTTCCATTAAGAGCAGTGATATCAACCTTGCCTGAGGCGAGTGATTGCCACAAGGATTCCATCCCATAATTATACAGCTTCCAATGTTGGCAATGACATAACTTTCTAGTTTAATCCAAACATGAAGTCTATAATCTTCATACTTGTGTTCAGATAAAGTATTTAGATACAGTTAACCGCTGGCTACATGTAACTACCTGATGAATCGCTTGGGCTCATTTGCGTTATGTAAATGTCATTCAGGATATCCAGTAATCCTCCTTCCCAACACCTATATGGAGCCGACGGTCTGCCAAGGTGGGATAACCATATAGCCAACCATTCATCCACTGTATGTATACTCATTTTGAGCTCTATAAATCTACATAAAGAGATATCTAATACATGGGGATTCTCCTTTAACGTTACACCTGTAGATCATAGGTGCAGATTATCAAAATTGAAACATATGCAACTCCAAACCATGATCATCATGATTATCCTTTCTCTTCCTTTTTTTCCTTCTCTTCTCTTCCACTGAACCCATGTAGCGTAGCTGTGTGGACTTTGGAAACCGCCTGTAGAGAACCTCATTTATTCGAAAGGGCTACAGACTGGAATGATTGTGGAATTTCTTAGCACTTACACTCTCACTGTCTTTGTGTTAACTTGAAGGGTGCGCTTTTGTAGCTTCAGGTAGTGTTCGAGATGCTCTCATCAAGATGGCTGCGGCATGTGGTAGATATCAATGGTTATTAAAAATCGGCATTTTGATAAATATATACTGAAACATCGTCCATCAAATCACTCGTCCGACCAAGGGGCAAATTGTGCGGATGAATTCGATTCATAACCCCAGCAACCAAGGCAATACCTTGGAAGGCCAAAAGGCCCCAACGGGGTGCACATGCACAGACAGGACTCTCTTAGGAATGGCCCACAACTTCCACTGGTGTGTACACTTCCTCCAAATATTTTTCTTCCTCGGGTGTCAGCACTTTACCGCGTGCAGATATAGCATCCTCGATTCTCTCCACGCTACTGAAGCCAATGATGGGACTCGTTACTCGCTTCAGCGTCCAGGCCAGGGTAACTTGCGACATAGTCCAGCCCTTGCGCTTCGCCAGCTCCTCGACTCTGTTGATAATCTCTGCGGATTCAGGCCGCATGGGAGAAGGGCTTTCATCGCCACCGGCAGACCGAGTTGTCGTTCCTCGTACGTTCAGGGGACGAGCAAGCTGTCCTTCTGCAAGGGGACCCCACTAATGAGTCAAAACAATTAGTCGACATCATTCCACATGACTGAGGGATTGGAATTGCTCTTACTGGCACAACAGCAACGCCCGTTGCGTTGCAGTACTTGATCATCTCGCGTTCCTCTTCGCGATACAGCAGATTATAACGATTCTTATCCCGTCAGCACAGGTCGGCTCAATAGGAGGGTTCTTCGTTAGTACATACTTGCATTGCAATGAACTTCGTCAATCCCTTTTTGTCTGCGTAAGCCTGCATCATGGCGAACTGGTACGTCCACATCGACGAAGCTCCGAGGTATCGGATCTTTCCGGCAGTGACTAGGTCGTGAAGAGCATGCATGGTCTCTTCAATTGGCGTGTATTCGTCAAAACGATGGATCCAGAACACGTCCAGGTAGTCCGTTTCTAGACGCTTGAGGGAGTCATTCACCGCGGTAAAGATTGCGGACCGCGAGAGACCTTCCAGCCAGTGTTAGCATTGTGACCCGTTAATAATATTGTTGTTTTTATGAACTCACCAAACTGGTTCACATAGTCCTTGGTTTGCCGCAGTTCATCAAGAATGGGGTAAGCATGGAACTGCTGCTCTCCCACGCAGCTGAATGCCTTGGACATTAGCACCAACTTCTGTCGCGGGATGTTATATTCCTTGATCGCTTGGGCAATGACTTTCTCGGAATCGCCATTGGAGTAAATGTTGGCTGTATCCCACTACACAGATCCACCGTCAGTTTAAGTTCTTGGAGAGACACCGGAGAAAACACAAACAGTATTGATTCCCCGGTCATAAGCCGCCTTCAACAGTGGGAGTGCCTTTTCTGGCCCAATAACCCAGTCAGCCCATTCCGGGTTTCCAATGCTCATGCATCCAACAATAGGAACAGATACACGGAGTCCGCTATCTCCAAGGCGCTTGTATTCAACCTTGGTCTCCTCGAGGGACTTTGCGACTCCAGCTGGGAGAGGTGCCATGATGATATTGGGTGAAGTTGAGAGTTACGAGAGTTCCACAGAGTTGTAAATGGAAGCAATAGGTTCTAATCAATTTCCATACAGCTCCCTTTTATAATTCAAAACGAGGCCCGCCAATATGCTGTACTCATCTCGACTTCTACGCCAGCGCAGCAAGTTCCGATGGTCGGGTCGGTTGTGGCCGATGGAGAGGGGCCGACGGGGGCATATGGCAGCAGATGGAAGCAGATGAGGGCCGATGAGTCCCGAGGTCGGTTGCCTTTTACAGTAGTGCTCGCCGACCGGAACAGGAAAGCGAGCATGGGCTCAGATAGGCAGGTGCGATGTAAGGTTGTTTCTCTTTTTGGTCAAGATGCGGGGTAATTGGTCCCATTGGTCACAGCCTGCAGTAGCGTCGGCTAGTATTCGCTAGCGTGGATTGGCGTAAATTAGCGTAGATTAGCGTAGATTAGCGTAGATTAGCGTCCCCCGATTGCTCCCAAGACTTTAGTCGCGCACTTGGACACTATTAAGTTCAAACCCAGGTGCCAAAGAACACTTAAATACACTTCATGCACCTCTGAGAGGCTAATGAGATAGCTTAGTAAACTAGGGATGGTACTATATATCTCATCTATCTCGGAGTCTTTCACAGGTTCATCTCGCGCAAAACCCACGGGCATGATGCCACTATCTACGTTGTACATCAGAACCACTATGTGGAAACTTTAATTAATTTGGTTTCAGGAAGTTCATGGTCTGCTCTCAGATCGTTCCAATGTCGCTCTGGTATCGAGTGGTAGCTACGACTGGTATTGTTCCTGTCATCAGACATTGCTTGCATCCTACTCCGTACTGTCGTTGATATCTTCTCAAACATATGTACTACGTACGGGGTACTGTGTGGTATAATTTATATCAGTCATTGGGTTGGACGAAGGGATGTGGGAACCTGCTGTTCGCTGGAGCTTGGCATGAGGGGTCTTGCATGATCCATTGATTGGGCCGGGGGGCAACGATAGATGGCGGGGGAAAAGTTGAGGTTGAATACTTTTGCCACTAAAGCGGAGTCACCGATGAGCCTCCGCAGGACAACCTGGTTCCTTTTTTTCCTTCCTTCTTTGGAATTTCACCGTTGAAAAGCTAGAGAGAATGAGTTCTCTACCTGTTGTCGCTCGCGATCCCCACCGTCGGCCACATGGCCCTCGGTCGAAAAACGGCTGCTTGACCTGCAAACGTCGGAAAGTGCGATGCAATGAACTCCGACCTCGATGTTATCATTGTCAACGTTTGAACTTGGAATGCGTGTGGAAGGATACCGAGCCGCACCCACAGGCCCCCTTGCAGAATATCGACGCGGGAGATCCTTTCAAGTCCAATGTTGCGGCTTTGGAAGCCAACAAGCTGTCTCCTCCTTCTCATTTCCTTGATCTTACTTCCTCCATGGTGGCCCCAACAGCAAGCTTTTCCATGTTTCAGAATGTCTATTTCCCTGACTTCGGTGATTTTACTACATCGGGTCCTACCTTCTACGAACGCGCGCCATCTGCCGACGGAAATTCCCCGAATTCACCCCTTGCTCCACGACAGTCACCACAATCCCCTGTCGCCAAAACGGATGTTGAAAGCTCATTGAATCTGCATCTGCCGCCGATCCTCGACCCTGTGGAGAACGGCCCACGATGCGCGTCTGCACGGGAACTTCTGGAGAGTATGGCACAATCTTCGCCGATGCTTCGCTCTTCGATCGCAGCGTTCGAAGCTATACAATCTGGTAGTACAGGGACGAATATGGTGTACCAGCAACACTATGATAACGCTGCCACTACATTGTCCCAAACGTTTCATGAAACTATGGGGCAAACGATAGTCAACAATAATGAACTCAGATATGTTCTGGCCACGATCTTTTTCCTCACATACATAAATGTTGGTTCACTCATGTGCTCACTAAGCTATGGTTCATTTTTACTTTGGCTGACCCTGAATCTAGCTTCTGACTTCTCGGCTGGACCTAGCCTACTCAAATCTTGCCAAGGCGCATAGCGCCCTGCAATCATCGGAGAAAAACGGTCTAGGTTCCACAGGTATGTAGAAGCATTTGCTAATTGGATGTGCTTTCTTCTGATAACCGCTCTACAGAACTCAGAATCCTATCTTGGATTCGACTTTTAGATGCCCGCGCAGCATCGGCAGGTGGTGAAGGAATCTTGGTCAATGACACATCTGGAATCTACATGTCACCCCCGAACTCGACTTCTGCAGGTTCCCCGCCGCAAAACCCGGGTCCATCCGCGAGTTCCGGAGCGCACGAGGTGATTTATGATTTACTATGCCAGCCGGGGATAGCGTTCTTCCAGGAAGTCCAGACCATCACGGGACGCATCACTCGAATTGCTCATAATCATCGCAGTCGAGGGAGCGTGGAGGATGAGACTGAGGTGATGGCTATCGCTGCTGATATTATGACAGATCTGAGCTCCTTGTACGACCGACGGCCACCTCTTACAGATCATGCCGTGGCTGGAAATATTAGTAGTGATACTCTGGCCGAGCCGCTTGCGTCTACTATCGTTCGCTCATTCCAGACGTATCTTGCTAACTTTTACGCCTGCTATATCCACCTGCATCGGGTCGCACATCGCCATTTGGTTCGCTCCAAAGCAGCTGACACAGCCTTGTGCAAGATCAAGGAAATGGTACATTTCATGGTTAACAATAATGAGTCTTTACCGGTCAATATGTTATGGCCTCTATTTCTCTGGGGAACCGAGGAAGAAGACTACGACGAATTTCAGTGGATTCTTGACACTATTCGTGGTCTTCAACATGTTTTTAGTAACGCGAATATGACTGCCGATGTACTCCAAGAGACACAGAGGAGGCAGCGTGAGGGAGGAAAGCGAGTGGACATTCGGTCCGTGTGTCTGGAATTGTTCTACACCACATTCGCAATTGTTTGAGCCCAATGGCCCTGTTTTTCAAATCGAGAAATGGTGGGAACGTTGGCATGGCAACTTCATTCGTCCTTTCTTGTTCTATCATCTAGCGTGCATCAATGTGAATAATATGAATAATTTCTGATATCTCTCTCTATGCCTTCGCCTTCAGTGCCTCCTCCACAGGGATCAGGGGCGCGACTAAGCGGACGACACGATCCTGCTTCTCGGTATCTGAGAACTTCGGGAACGGGCGGCGACAGTGTGCACTGGTGAGGGGATAGCCATGCGTCTTCGCGATGATCCACTTCATGCCGTTCACGTCGGATGTTCCGATTCCCCATTCTGGCAAGACCAGCTTTTTCTGCAACGCAGTAGCTTCTGCGATCTTCCCGTCGTGGAAAAGAGTGTAGATTTCAACCATGACCTGACACAGATGTTAATAATTGGTACTTAAGGCCTGAGGAGGGGTCAGCTCTTACTCTGGGGAAGATATTGGCAACGCCTGAAATACAACCTGTGCTTCCAGCGGAGAATGCAGCCACAAGCCAGTCACTCATTCCAGAGACACTGGTGAACTGACTGGGCTCAAACTGGGCTCCGACTCTAGTGGCCTTTCCGATCCCTCCACAGGTCAACTTGACAGCGGAGATGTTAGGGTGGGCAGCAAGCTTTTCTAGCATGTCACAGTTGACGTCCAGGCCGGATAAAAGATTGGGGAAATTGTAGATAACAATGGGAATGGGTGAACGGTCGCCAATCTCCTCGAAGAAGTCAGTGATGGCTTTCTGGGTCATGGCCCAGTGGAACACGGCTGGCACCAACACGAGAACGAAATCAGCTCCGTTGTCGTAGGCAGTTTGGATTTGGGTCATGATATCTCTTGTGCTGCCAGCCAAGCAGCCCATGGTGACGGTGAAATCGGTCTTTCCATGGGCATTAGCGATCTCCCGAGTCTTCTTGACCAACTGACCCCTCTCTTCCAGAGTCAAGGTAGCGGACTCGCCGCTTGAGCCGGCGAGCACAACTGTCATTCAATCAGCAGTGTCCAGTAACTTGATTCTTGAGCAAACATACTGCCGTGCATTCCCGAGATAACCATATACTCCAGATGGCGCTCTTGAGTTGGCCAGTCAATATCCTGACTCTCATCATCTTGGAAGAAGGTGACGGAAGGACCGTGGATCCCGGGGGGGGAAGGGCTTGTTTCTCAAAGTGCTGTTAGAGGCCATGATGATAGAATGTACTGCAATCGTTGCGATGATAGTTTCTCATTACGGCGAATGTTGGGTTCTATTAAGTACCACTTTTGTCATTGTCAGAAACGATGTTCCTGTAGAGGCGGGGGCAAATTAGGGCAACGGGGTGGGGGTGACCTCGGTGACATCCCGATCGCGTCGCAAGTCCAATCCGATCGGATCGCAGACCCCTCCACACGGTCGCATTGTCAGAGATGAGCTAAAATAGCGGGGGTGTCTAGTTGTTGAGAACTCGATTTATCGCGTGGCATCGCGTGGCATCGGATGCCTTGATTTTGGGAGATGCAAATCTGCAACCCGGCACTATGCAGCCAGGCCATGTAGATCATCTTCACACGAACCAGTGGATATGCCCCGTCTTTGATATTGCGGGGAACTGACGTATGCCGTATGCCTAGCTGAGATTGCCTAGTAGGGTTATCAACTGTGTAATTGTGTGTTACCGTGTTATCTGAATAGATTGCCTTTCTTCATGTCCCTATTAGGCATTCGAGAGGATGAGTCTCCTGTATATAAATAAGCATGTCTTTCCCCCCGACACCAGATAGTTCATCATCCCTCCTGCATACATACTTTCAACCCTTCTCTCTCCACTTAGAAATCCACTGTTTGTATTGGAGTCCCCTGAAGATGCTCCACAATCTGGCCGACGCTGCACGCCAGTGCAATCTCCTCCGCACCTTTGGTTTATTTGCCCTCCTCGCTGTAGCCACCCCGACAACAGCTGCAGCCATTTCTGGTAAACATACCCTGACCAAGAATGGATCGGGAGACTATGCCCAGTACCGAATTGTTGCCTTGGCAAATCTAGGAGATGGCGTCCTCCTGGCATCCTATGATGGGCGTCCCGATGGAGGAGATTCCCCATCTCCGAACTCAATCCTCCAACGACGTAGTACCGATGGTGGTGTGTCATGGGGCGAGCCAACAGTCGTCGCCCAAGGTCGAGCCAAGACGTCAACATTGCAGCAGTACGGCTTCAGCGACCCTAGCTACGTGGTCGACAGCAAGACTGGAAAGGTCTTTAATTTCCATGTCTTTTCGAAGAACCAAGGATTCCTTGGTAGTAAGATTGGAAATGATGACACCAATCTGGATATCACCAGTGCTGAAGTCTCGGTTTCAACCGACAAAGGACTTACTTGGAGCACTGACCCAGATCACCAACCTTCTTTGCCCCCTGTCGCATCTGATACTGATGGTGCCCCCCCATTGATTACTCGCGCAATCAAACCTGTGGGCAGCACCTCCAATGGTCACGACAATGTGGGCGGCGTTACCGGCCTTTTTGCTTCGTCTGGAGAAGGCATTCAACTCAAATATGGTGCGCACGCTGGACGCCTGATTCAGCAGTACCTGGGCAGGGTCATTCAAGAAGACGGCTCCAGCGCATCGCAAGCCTTCAGTGTCTACAGTGATGATGGTGGTGCGACGTGGAAGAAGGGCAATTTCATCGGCACTGGGATGGACGAGAACAAAGTCGTGGAGCTGTCTAATGGCGATGTGATGCTGAACTCACGTCCCAGTGATGGCAGTGGTTATCGCAAGGTTGCCATCTCAACCGACGGAGGTGTCACCTATTCATCCCCTAAATCCGAAACCCAGCTCCCCGATCCTGCAAACAATGGAGCCATCGCACGAATGTATCCTGATGCGGCGCAAGGTTCAAGCGATGCCAAAATTCTCCTCTTTACTAATGCCAACAGCAAAACAAGCCGTTCGAATGGCACCATTCGTTATTCTTGCGATGATGGGAAGACATGGTCTTCTGGTGCAGTCTTCGAGTCTGGCGCAATGGCGTATTCCACTGTCACCTCGCTTGGCAATGACAAGGTCGGCATTTTCTACGAGGGCCCGAGTAACAATCTCATCTTTATTGAGGTCTCCAAGGAGTTTATTGGTGTGTCCTGCTGATGTGTGTGGTTTTACTTCAATTTGGATTTGTTAAGTGTATCTACTGGTAGGTGTGACTGTCGAACACGTTTCAGCGAAGGATTCAACAACCTTGGCATGATAACGCTGGATGCTGGACTGTGTGGGTAGCCTAGGGTATTGCAGATATCTTATGGTATTGATTGGATCGTCTTCCACGGAGCTAGTAGCATTCATAACACGTAGCGAGAGAGCTGTCGCACTGCGAAGAGAAGAATGGCAAGAAATGATTGTCTGGCATTCTCGGACGATACGGTAGATACGGTAGATACACATATGTGTTGAAGATACAGAGGTATGATACAGCATGTAGGGTTCAACAATGGGTTCAAATGATACTAGGAATAGGATCTCTTATGGAAGTATTGAATTATCTAAAGATCTAGATAATATCTGCCTTTTCCTGCTATTTATGCCCCTTTGTGTGCCGAGGATCGGAGTCCTCAATTTGGCCCCTAAAGGTGAGCTTTTCGGCAGAAAAGACAAAAAGGGCGTAGCGTTGATAATCCTGCGGATGAGAGAATCCTGCCTCAGGCATGGTTCTCAACAATATGTATATATAGTTACATATGCGACAGGTACACTTATGTGTATACATATTCATAGACAACAAACACATCCTGGGTGTACCTACATATCATACCGTCAAAAATATACCCCAGTAACCTTTTCAAATACTACCTAACCAACTAATGCGATCTGCTTGACACCGTTTCAAAGTGCGCAACGGGCGAGGGATGTAAATGGAGTAAGT
Source organism: Penicillium paradoxum (assembly GCF_028828445.1). NCBI lineage: Eukaryota > Fungi > Ascomycota > Eurotiomycetes > Eurotiales > Aspergillaceae > Penicillium > Penicillium paradoxum. The sequence goes on along the minus strand of NW_026643184.1, from coordinate 3,339,391 downwards.
AGCAGCATTATAACTCAACACAAACACTCATTCCCTACCACCACTACCCGAATAATAACTGTGTACCTCCATGTCCATGGCTGGAGCTAGGTCGAGTCTTGCTGTCAATCACAGCGCCCCACCATTTCCCTGTGGCCCATATTTCATCAAAAAGAACTGGGACCGAGTTGAACATGCTATAACGACTTTTCTCCCCCCAGTAAGAGCAATAGTCTTTCACAAAATGGCGCATGTCTTCATCTGAGGTTTCGCTACCTGCGAGGAAGACTGGTATCAAAAGTTGTTTCTGCGTCTGAGACGTTCGGCGGCAGCATCGAATGTGGTCAATAGTGTCGCGCACTAATCGATGAATACTGATGGATGGTCGCTTGTGGTCGCTTTTGAAAACAGTTTCAAGGTAAAGAAGTAATGCAGATCTCCATGCCTCAGCACAGTGATGACGATCCCGTTCCTCGTGCAGTTGCTTGATCGCTTCCTCTTCGGTCAAATGGCGGCCATGGAGGCTGTTTGTAGAGCTTGCATCATTCTTCCATTCAATTAATCCATGCTCTATCTGATTGACAGGAGTCATGTTGAACGTCAGCCATTTCATAGATAAGGCGATCTCGCTCTGTTTGGCTAACTCGGCAAGGTGGAACAGGTGAACCAGTAATTCCCGGGGACATCCAGTCAGATCGAAGAATGACCATTCATCTTGCCTCTCCCATCTGACCAAAAATTCCAGATACGCTTGGTCCATGATAGGACTCTGTCGTGATATCAATGCGAGTGTGGCGTCCCACCTTATTAGGATTGTCAGCAATCTAACGCTCACAGTTCAACAGGTAAAGTCATTACCAGATTAACATTGCAACTTGTGACCGAATACGAGGCGTAGTCAATGCACTTGGGCCCCCATGTGCCTGGAGCACTGAATGTGCCCGCATGAGATGAGTCGACCATGTTCCGGTAGCGGAAAGCGTACACTAAAGACACCTCATCAGCACTCAGCTATTTCATCGGGGTAATTGACTTGCATCAAGAGTAAAGAGGATTAGTATAGGCTCTAACAAACTTAGCACCGGGCTATTTTTCAATGCACATTCTAGCAACTGAACCGCTTTCTGGCGATGTTCAGCAGCTTCGCTTGGCCAGCTCCCTGCCAAACGCCCTAGATGCTGACAGCATAGCGCTAGTATGGAATGAAAAAGAAGGCGAGAGCGCTGGGATGTTTGGCGTATGCATCGAAATGGATTCACGGCCCCAGGAATATCTCCCGTGAGAGGCAACACGCAATATTCAGAGTCATCTATGCTTTCATAAGCGCCATCTCCTATCGCAGACTGGGGTATTGAGCACCACGCTTACATAGTTCAAGAAGCTTTTCATGATCATTAGAAGATATTTCAGACATCGCCGGCATATTTTGAACCCGAGATTGACCAGAAGATACTGTGGGCTCTTGGGGGTTTCGCGGAACCAAGTCACTTAGAATGCCTTGTTCGGCTTCTTCGGGAAACATCTGGTCAATATTCTGAGCCATTGGGCTGGCTTGGGGATTCTGCAGCGCAGATTCAGATCGGTCTGATATAGAGAGCGGTGTCATTCCTGGTGTTGCACTCAGGCCTGGCAGTTCTGGGGGCACTGTCTCTTGAGCCTCGATATCAAGGAAAGGCGTGGAGGCAAAAATATTAGGAAGTATGGAGTCAAATAAACTAAAATCATCAAAATATTGTCCTTCTTGTGGCTCTAGAAAGGAAGCCGTCAGCTACATGTTTTAGAAACCCGGCATCTTGAAGGAAAGCATTCAAACATACCTAGGCCAGCCAAGGTACTGTTCCCCCTTGGGTGATCATCAAGTCCTTCCAAATTCTGCGCCGTTCTCAGCACAACTTCCGGAGGAGATGAGTTTTCAGAAATTACTGCTCGGCTACCGAGATCCTTTTGTGATGAATTTGCTCTTCGGCGTTTTTTTGGTCTAGAAGCACCCTTGACGAACCGGAAACGCTTGGGTGAATCAGACTGCGTGGTAAATGCGGTGGGGGCAGCCTTGGGGGAGTCGCCGATCTCCTCATTAGGTAGGTCTTTGGATGCACCTGCCGAGGGGTTATCCGACCACATTCGTCTTGGGTCCCATGAGAGAGGCATTGCAAAGCCGCCGCATCGTCGACCTTGACCGAGACAAGTTGAACATTGTGGCCGACGCCGGTCGCACTTTTCACCGGAAGAAGCACATGTATGACAGTCTGTTTGAGCGAAACCAAGGGAATTGGTTCTCTTTCCTTGATCAGAAACCATCACGTCAGATGCTGGAAGATAGTTCATTTTGGTGTATGTTGTCAAGGACAAAGTGTCCCCGCTCTCCTTCCGCTTTGGGGAATCGTGTTCAGGTGACATTGCCGCGGCAGTGAGCGCGGACCTGATCTCTCGTCTCTGGACTAACTCTCTGGACTAACCCAATAGATGTGAAGAGCATACACCGGCCTACTCACTACTAGTGATGTCATGATTGGGGAATCAGGGACAGTTTACGCCAGTATGTCTCCCAGAGAAGACCGCCCACGGGTAATTTTGGGAGACATACTTCAAATCGTGTATACATGGAGATATCCACGGATGTATCTACTTGTGGTTGGCGTGTGATGGCCAGTCACAGCGGATCTTGAATTGAACCATATATAGTACAAATCCCGACATGATTCTCTCTGAGCGAGGGACCCCAAATATCTCGCACCTCACAGCTTGGCTTGAACACTACAAGCTTGATCGATGAGATCGACCGCAGCCTGGGCACATCCATAGGAAGACTGATATCCAGCACCCCCGGCACCATAGTTGTGAACCACCCAAATTCCTCCAATGCGTTCCTTTTCGATGCGGGTACCTCCCTCTCGGACGGGTCGGAGCCCAACCCCGTGACGGATGATATCCAGATGCTCGATCCCCTTTCCGTTGGTCAATGTAGGGCACATTTGCACCGCCCGCTTCATGATCCGGATTGCCAAATTCGGATCGGGCTGAGACTCCCAGTTACCCTTCTGGTAAGATCCGCCGAGGATGGTGCCTCCACCAGCGGCTCTCGTCATCACATAACAAGCTTCATCGTCACCATCATCGGTCCCAGACATGTCTAACATCTTCCCTGCGTCGTTCCGGACTAGCACGATCTGCCCTCGTGCGGGGACCACCGAAGTGTCTTGGACTCCACCCAGCTTGGATGCCATCAGACCTGTACAATTGACCACGAGATCAACACGGCCATTTGGATGGATGTTTGATACAGTGGTATCCAGGATATGATCAAAGATGGCCCGTTTGAAAATCACACCATTTGCAAGGCACTGAGAAACAAGCCATGGAAGGTAGATGGCGGTATTGATGCACACCGAGGTAAAGACTGTGGCAGAATCTATGCCTGGTCCGAGAGACTCTTTTGGAAGCGACCGAAACTAGAACTTTGATTAGTATCATGAAGAAGCGTAAAGCTTGACCGTCTCCAGGCTCACGTTGGGAACAACTTTGGCAAACCAAGGATTGGAGGACAACAGCTCTTTAAACCAATTGGCTGTTGCTGACCCGACATCCTTCGCTCGATTGTGAATCTCACATTCTGTTCCGAGTTTAGCTGAAGTCACAAAAAAGAGGTGGGGGAAAAAGAAACACTTTCCAACCTACCTTGGAAGTGTACGCCTGCTTCAGGGTGATTTTTCGCGAGGTCTTCCAGCGGTCCCCATGTGTTTTTGTCCCATTTCGCGGCATCTGTTCCACTGATTGACACTCTATATTCATGCCCAGACAGATTAGAACGAGGGATTGTTATCAAGGAGTGAGGCAGTTCATTGTAATTGACTTACGGCATGTAATTTGCACCGGCCCACGGTGATGCGTATTCAATGTCATAGTCGCCGGGCATATGTTTCGCTGCGACGACGATGTTATAGCCAGGCTTCTTCGATAGGAGAAGCGCTGTTGTCAATCCAGCAACACCGGCCCTATTCAAAACTTCAGTGATCGATTATTATCCATATTGTGCTCGACATACCCGATGACTACTATGTTGTTTTGCATGGCTTTCGCTTTGAATTCAATATCTTTAGCCATTGAGGACAAATGAAAGTAAATGAACACTGGAAATACTTGAACTGATCTTTCGGCCCAGATGAAAGAAAAGAACACAAATCACAAAACGAACAACAAGAATCCGGGCGGATTCTAGGTCGATGTTACGAGGGATAGCTCTGAAGCCTAGGCCGACGAGCTTGGACGATGGCCCTCCTAATTGGGTAATCGCAGATAACCCGATCGGGAAGTCGAGATCCTCCCCGCATTTGCCGATGTCCCTCCTACCCGATCGAGTATCACAGTCTCCTACCCGATCGAGTGTTACAGTACAGCCGATCGGTCTTTCCCTTTATGGATCTTTTTATTGCTCTTAAAAGGCACATAAGATGCGTGCTTGGGTAGATCTATTCGACATACGGTCTTCCTCAAGCATCCCACTCACAAACGCTCATCATGGCCACAATGCAAAAGATTTTCTCCGCATACCAGGAGCGCCAAAGTGTCCTCGCGGCGAACACTCACCCCTTCGCGAAGGGAGTCGCTTGGGTGGAGGGCGAACTTACTCCACTCCACGAGGCCCGCATTCCGATCCTCGACCAAGGCTTCATGCACAGCGACTTGACTTACGATGTTCCCTCCGTCTGGGACGGTCGTTTTTTCCGCCTCGATGACCATATCACCCGCCTGGAAGCTAGCTGCACGAAGTTGCGCATGAAGCTCCCCCTCCCGCGCGAAGAGGTTAAGCACATTCTGGTCGACATGGTGGCACAGAGTGGCATCCGTGACGCATTCGTCGAGATCATTGTGACACGCGGGTTAACGGGCGTTCGAGGCTCCCGCCCCGAAGATATTCATAACCGCATTTATATGTTCATTCAACCTTACGTGTGGTGTATGGAGCCTGAGGTACAGCCTGAGGGTGGAAGCGCAATCATCGCGCGCACTGTCCGTCGTGTCCCTCCTGGCTGTATTGATCCTACAGTCAAGAATCTTCAGTGGGGTGATCTTGTTCGTGGTCTTTTCGAGGCTTCTGATCGTGGTGCCGAATATCCCTTCCTGACTGACGGTGATACCAATCTCACCGAGGGTTCTGGCTTCAATATTGTCCTCGTCAAGGACAATATCTTGTACACCCCAGCCCGTGGAGTCCTCGAAGGTGTCACGCGCAAGAGTGTGATTGATGTCGCTCGGGCCAGTGGCCTTGAGATCAAGGTTGAGTTGGTCCCAGTCCAATTGGCTTATGATGCGGACGAGATCTTCATGTGCACAACTGCCGGTGGTATCATGCCTATCACCAGCCTTGATGGAAAGCCAGTGAAGGACGGAAAGTTGGGTCCGGTGACCAAGACGATCTGGGATGGATATTGGGCTATTCACTATGATCCTGCGTACAGCTTCGAGATTGCCTATTAGGGTAATATGGCGATACAGTTTATTGGATCGCTTGTTGTTCCGATTGCTGCTCCTATTATGTTTTCCTTTTACGATCCATGAGGCACGATGTGGTTATTCAAAGACAGTATATAGAAGTTAAGGAATAACTACAGGACTACCATTTCTAGGCTACCTGTTTGAGATTTTCAATCTCATTAATCCAGCCAGTTCAGAACAAATTAACTCAAGGCCTCTTTGCGCTTGTAGATTTTGTAATGTGTGCAGCCATGCCTGCTCTCACTCGGCTTTAGATTGTTGCAATACGTTGGCCCTTGTCTAGGTACCACTCAGGCATTGTACCTAGGTATGCGGGGATTTCCGTATCTACATGTAACAACCTGATCAAGGCTGACGCCGACAAGACCGACTGAACTTTCGAGGAGCTAGGTCTATGATGTACCTGGTACTTGGGTAAAGCAATTCTGACAGTTGAGGCCAACCAAGAACCAAATCAGGCAAAGGAGTCGAACGCGGAAAGAAGTAGAGGGTGACATCGTGTATATCATGATATATGATACCTGAAGTGCTACATTATGTAGTGTACGTGCTTAAGAAAAGCCACCTAGATAGGTACATGGATACGGTTATATTAGGTACGTTTATTAGGTGAACCCATCCACAACCCTCGAGCTGATCATTACATCATCTTAGAGACCTATAGGTGTTCAATAGACGCTGGGTGACACTCAAGGGCCAACCTCGGTCTCCTCGACGATTGTGGAATATCTGCTGAGTACTTGTTTCAACGCAGGTCGTCGGATAGGTTTACTGTTTTTGTGAGTGGCAGGCCAAGAGTACGTTTCTTTCCAGTGTAAACTGACCTTATGAACATATCCATTCCGCAATCCATGCAGTCCTTGATGTTGCTTTCTTCTGCAAAAGCACTCAATGCGACAATAGGCGCTGAGTAGCCCATCTGCCGTATAAGTCGGGTACTTTCAAGGCCATCGAGAATGGGCATCTTCGTTGGTTAGCGCCGAGTGCTTTTTAGAAAAGTGCGAAAAGAAACTTCTTACCTGAATGTCCATGAAAATCAAGTCAAACACCTCACCCTTTTCCATGTTTGACTTGACAGTATCGTATGCTTCCTGTCCGTCTTTGACAATTGTCACATCGTAAACCTCCTCCAGCGCAAGCATCCTAGCATCCGTCAGTATTTGCCACATTGCACTAGACTAGAACCACACGCACCGGCGAACAACTTCCTGATTTACAGTATTATCCTCGGCAACTAATACACGTATGCGCTTCGAGCCATCACCCTTGTCGGACGAGGTTTTATTGGATGGTATATTATTGGGTACTGATGTGGGTGACGACGGAACCGTTGGTGTGAAGAATGGTTGACTCAAACCAACCAAACGCGGCTGTATCTCAGATTTCTCAAACCCAGGTGCATGGTTTTCGTTCCTCACTGAGCCATGATTTGAAGGTGTCCGTGCGGCATTGGAGAAATCTTCCAGGGATAATACACTGGGAGTGCGTGATCCGGGAATGCTTGAAGTATGTGTGCTGGGAGCCAATTCTTTGACGTATCCCAAAGGGATTCTCAAGGTAAAGAGAGACCCTTTGCCTTCTTCGCTCTCTAGCAGAATGTAACCTCTCATAATTTTCGATAACTGAGCACAAATGCTGAGACCAAGCCCAGTTCCCCCATACTTCCGATTCAATCCCAAGTCTCCTTGAACGAAGGGGTCAAAAATACGCCGATGGAGGTGAGCAGGTATACCCGGTCCGTTATCTTGGACTTCAAATTGGAAGGTTAGTTGGCGAAAGTTCGACTGTGATATCCTCGGTTCTTTGGGTTGAGTGTCCGTAAAGTCGGCTGTGCCACGGATCGATGAGTTTGCAGTTGAGGCAGTCTTGGGCCGGACTTTTGAATGACGTCGAGCCATGTCTCCAGCTCCAGTAGGGGTCTCAAGTCCGAAAGGCTCATCCACCAGACGAATTCGAACTTTGACTTCCCCTTTCTCGGGTGTAAATTTAAGACTGTTGCTAACCAAATTGATCAGTACCTGGAGAATTCGATGTTGGTCACCCCAAAGGACCATGTCTGCTAAGCGTCCAGGCTGCACTGAGCTGGAGAGTGGACGAGTCTGTTCCGGCCATCTTTCACGATAGACAGTGCCGTTAGGCTCGCTGGCCGGACCAGAAACGAAGTTGACGTTAAAGTCGATTTGCTTCTCGTGGACCTGGTTTTGGAAGATTATATTCAATTGGGATCGAATATCAGACAATCTGAACTCCTTTTCTTCGATCTGGATAGCTTGGTCAATTTGGTTCTTACTGAATGTGAGCAAATCATTCAAGAGGTGCAATAGAAGGTCTCCTGATTGATAGACGACCTGAAGCGACTTTTTTATTCGTGCGAGATCTTCTTCGCCCATGCATACAGCACACATGCCAAGGATTCCATTGAGGGGAGTCTTGAGCTCATGGGATATATTGGCAATGAATAATGTCTTGCTTTCGTTGGCAGTTTCTGCGGCCAATTTGGCCTTTTCGAGCTCTCTGGTCCGCTCAGCTACGCGCTCCTCTAGCCGATTATATTGGATCGTGAGCTCATCCGACATCGCATTGTAGGTTTTGGTCAAATCCGTGAGCTCGTCTTTGACACAATGTTTTCTTTCCTTGACCCTTCCAGGTATCTGAAAGCCCCGGGTAGTGTTCGGACTGCTTATGCTTGTCGAATTGTTAAATCGCCCTAGTGGGCGTCGAACGCGTTTCATCCATACGCTAGGGGAACCTTTCTCATTCATGTGTTCCTCGATTCGCTCAACTGTGCCGCCCTGTTGATGTTCGGCTTCGAATCCAAATATTTGTGTCTCCGGGGTTGGAGAAGCAGATGCAGTCTCAGGTTCGACTGATTTCTGCGCTGCCGCACGCAATCTTCGTATAGGTGCCACAGCCCAGTGGGTGAGGAGAGGAACTATCGCGATAATCGCCCCAGCGGTGCCGAATACGCATGCAAGAATAATTCTGCGTAAGCGAACAACCGGAGCAAATGCTTCCGAGTGAGTCTCCTCTACGAGGAGAATCCATTGGACCAAAGAATTCTGCGGACGGACTGCGCCCACAGCAACACTCATTCCTCGCTCGTTCCGAGTTGACAGATGGCTGATTGGTTTGCTTTCTTGTGCGTAGGATTGCAGCATGGCCTGTAGCGCGATCGGGTATGTCGAAAGCACAAATGGAGTATCGGTTGACATGCCAGTGTGGCGGCTAACTTGGGTGGGCAAAGGGGTGGGCTCGAAGATGTAATGAACCTGTGCTCTACCAAGCTCCGCAGCGTAAGCGGTAGATGTGGCCGTCGCCGGCTGCTCACTGGAAGCGAATGTGTTTGCTAATCGGGTTGGTCCGATGAGAAGCACTTGGCCGCTGGCTCCTAGCCCATCTCGCGAACTGACGACACTCTGCAGATTCTCGGCACTAGCGACCACACTGTGGACTTTCAGCAAAATTCCAGAACTTTTAATCCATTAACCGAGTCTAGAGACGCTACTCACGTCATAAATCCCATGATATCCGTATCTGAGGTATTATTGACAATCGGCAAAGTTAATGATACGAGCGAGAAGGAGTTGTTGACTTTCAGCGGCCCAAGAAGAAGTGCTGAATCCAACCCAAGAGCATAATCGGAGAATGAATAGACCGCCGTCAACTCGTTGTGCGACACGTTACGATATGTCAGATCCGGGTAGAGCGATGGGGGGTAACCCAGGCCATCGTTCCCCAACTTCACAGCAGTCCCATTCGAGAAGGTATATGGAAGGGTTATATCTGGGACTGTGTCACCGGTCTGGTTCAGCAATGTCTTGACCCCTCCCTCGCCATTTTTCGAATAGATAATGGCCTGGTAAAGACTCAAGTATCCTCGGCTACCGAGGGCCGATTGAACATCCGCGATGGAATTCGTCCAATTCTCGTCGGACGTGTTTCCAGCGTAATAACGTCTCAAGGCGGATTGTATCAAGATTCGAGTAGCAATGGTCTTGCACGTTGTTTCGAGAAGGTCCAAATTCGAGGCGATTTGACTAGCCTTGATGGTCGCAACCAGTTCGAGGCCCTTAGATCTATGCGACGGTTAAACATTGGATTCGAATGCGCAAGAACGCACGTACTCGACGTCGACCACAAAATTGTAGGTGGTAAACCACTGAATAAGGTAATTGTCAGAGTCGGGGTCTCTCTGATACGCGGGCTTTTTACCGTGGCAATGGCGAGCACCGCGACTCCCGAAACCGCCGTCAGCAATACCAGCAGCCCAAGCTGCACAGCAATTGGAATCCGCATCCGATCACATAAAGAGCAAAATCTCTTATTGACCAGATCGGAACCGTCGAAGGATCAAGTGTAGACAATTCCAGCTATATGCCTGTCTACGAGTCAATGTCGGTGCCAAGAAACGAACTTTTGTACCCACTTACATGAGTTCGAGTCCTTCAGGAGCTTTCTGATTTTTAGGACTGACTTCGGTTTCCGAGGAAGTGTGTTGGGAAGAGAGATGTCGAAAGAAAACGAAGAGTTGAAACTTGACCGTGAGACAGGGGGGGGACCAGGAGGTCAAAGAGGTTCAGTCTACTCCGTAGACGGGACTAGATGCATCGAGTGGCGGAGTATCCGGGACATTCTGGACCAGTACACGTGGAGAAAGGCGAGGAAAAAAAACCCCCGTTGGGTTTCAAGGGTCTGGCGTTGAGGAAAGGAGGTGAGGTTAAAATTGCCGACTCGCATATAACGGCCATTGGACACTTCAAGATCGTGACACTCTTTTGTCCTTTGCCCTTTTTTTTGCCCTTTGATTTTCGTTCAATTTGAATTGATTATCATAGGGAGGAAGGGTAATCGCTGGGTATCTATGTGGATATCTCTCTCGGTTATTACCCATCTATATATATATATATCTACCCAACTATGTATGCACCTATGTATGCACCTACGGTATGTGCATGGAGGTACCTGGACAAACACATTGTTATGTATTGTGTACACATGTATAGACCACATACTCCGTATGTGGCCTAATGATTTCTTTCACGCCTTTATCTGGGCCTTTTCGTGGTCTGTTTGTTCACAATCCCCATCATCAACACGTCTCAATCATACCTCGATTCCAAGGACAGTTCTGAAGAATCAGAGCCACACTAGACTGGAAATTGACACCATCAAAGCGAGAACTGCGCCTAGCGGACTTCTCAAACGATGAGTCCCGCTATCGACCTTGGGAGTGGTGCTTGTGGGACTCTGCGTTCCAGTCGCCGTGCTGGACGTGTTTTGGGCGGAAGTTGAGGTCTTTTGTGTGGCGATGTTGAGATGCTGGAAGGCAACCAGGTTCGAGGTGAAGAGGCTGGTGGCGCTTATTTGTTCCTCGATGTCTGCAGTACCATCCCACTCTGACTGGTACCATCGCCGGCCACAAAGAGTCCCGTTCGGTCCACCAGTGCATTGTTTCGCGGCCCCAATAGCAGAACCCTGCAATCTTGGCAGGATTTCCGATGCAATGTATGAGACCATACGGGTGACAAACGCAAGCTCAGACGCAAGAAGTCCTTTGAATATCTCTTGGGACCGACTACAGACCCGCGTAGCCTCGCAGCTAATTTCCACCATGATTTTGCCGCCGTACTTGTCGGGGAAAAACTTGTGAAAGGTCGTATTGAGCAGGCCATCGACACCTGATTTCCATTTGGATTGACCGTTGGTCTTGGCCCTTTTTGTTAGCAACCGTTATGTCCAAGGAAACATGTAGGTACTGACCACGTTGTACATGTAGGCGGCGCCACTGATATATGCTCCGTAGTTATGGGTCCACGACAGATCCCCGTGTGACTTGCAATCCGATGCAACTTCCACTGTGTCGCCAATTGTCCATTCAGTAGTATTCACCAAGGGCACACGAGTACTCCACTCCCAAATTTTCTCTGCCCAGTCAGAGTAGGTCTGATTGTTAGTGTATCGAGCCAGACGGGCAGAGAGTTGAAAAAGTCCTCCGTTGCTGAGTGCACCTTTCTTGTTGTACCCATCCTGATACGGCCAAATCTGCCAACGCAAGCCTCCATTGCAACTTTCTGTATCCCATCGCAGACTCTGAAGTTGGAACACAGCCTCAGCTAAAGTCAACCACGATGGCATCGAAGAATCCTGTGGATATCCCAGCTCTGCGGCAGTCATAGCAGCGAGACCCCAAGCCATATGGTCGTCATTGCTGGAATATTGGCTATAATTGGCAGGAAAGTAGTCATCATTCCCGCGCTGCCAGTACATCCCTTGACTCACGGCGTCATTATTGGAAGCATCGCCGGTAAGATACCAGTATTGGATCATTGTCTGGAACAAGACACCACCTTCCCCCCACGACTCATTCAATTTTCCAGGAATGTTACCAGTGACATTAGAAGTGTAATTCGACATGGTGTTAAAAGCCGCAATTGTTGCGGCGTTCTTCAAGGATTCTACCTGAATGTCAGAGATGATTGACCATATCGAGGCAACAATGGAATGGCTTACGCTCATCATTGACGTCGAGGTCTATTGCCGCAACAGAGGCGGCCAGAATCGCAATGGCGGATATTTGGCGATTGACCATCAACATCTTCCACTAATAACCCCTGAAACAAGAGATGCAAAGGGCAGGTTGGTTGATTCTTCCAAGTCCAGGGTATTCTCCAGGGGCATGTTAGCTACCTCAATATAGGAACATGTACCTAGTCCCCAGGGCGCCATGGACGTAATATGGATGTACGAAGTACGGACCCTCATGCCCATTGATACCACCGGCGTCTGGCGTGCAATCTCCGGAGGCAGGATTTTGTTTGGAAAAGAGTCTGTATTTCTGTATTTTTGGCCCCAGTTCTATGACCCTACATATCTATCCTATGTAGGTAGTACCTACATGTAGGCACCTTTTGGGTAGCGTGTTTACGTCCACCGGTTAGCCTATATAACATGTTTGCAGAAAGTTCCTCAAGAATCTACAAAGTTGGTGAAGTTCGCAACTCACCTGAATGTCTCAAATATGAGTAAGGAGTAATCTATTTATGCACGGTGCAGCCTCATCATGTCTGATCCTTTAATTTCATAGCCGGGGTGAGATGGTGCTTATGCCAGAGACGTACCAATCATGTCCGATGGCTATTCTCACCACTTCTGTCGGCGCCATCGACTACGGAGTACTCCGTACATACCTTATGTATATGTAGGCAACAGTCTCGGATCTTAGTGACACGGAGCCTGATGTCTGACATGGATACCTAAATGTTGGCTGCGCTGCTTATTAGAAGTCCAAGAACGATCCTCTGCACTGGAGGAACCTCGGGAATACATACTAGATCATTATGTACTACCTACATACATAACATGTATGTATGTACGGAGTACTCCGTACATACAGTGACTTATGTACTTGTAGACAAAGGTTTTAACACCCGCTCTGCTACCGCCTTCCGAAGTAACTATACCGTCTACTATTCCTAATGTTTAATTGGTGAGGATTTGTCCAGCAGAATAATGGGCGTTAACCTGTATGTACATGTAGGCAGTATGTACATAATCGTGCCAGGCGCACCACCCACCCGACCGGTTAGTGCGCTCCAGGCCAAATTCTCGCCACTTGCAATTTTCCAAATTAGGTGTCTTTTATATGGTGTTTACGTACAAAAGGTACGAAGCATGCGAGAGCTATAACATCCATTTTTCCGACATTCTAATCAGGTAAAGGGAGACAAAACTATTGACGTTAGATAATTTACGTAGAATTAAATCTAACACTCAATAGGTAACTACTGTGAAAGCGTAAAAATCATCGTAAAACCTTGCCATGTAAGAATAATAGGTAATTCAAAGTTTACTGCTTCGAGTATACATCACATTTCTGATTCAAATCGATACTAAGTTAACTGAACCCTTTTATAATAGCATGACTGGACCTGGGATCCCTCTATCTATCCAGAGGGTTGAGGAAAATTCATGCCTTAACGTTCGCATGCTTTGTACCTTTTACATGGAAATACCATATAAAAGGTACCTAGGTACCTAATCTCGAAAATTGCAAGTGGCGAGAATTTGGCCTGGAGCGCACTAACCGGTCGGGTGGGTGATGTGCCTGGCATGAGTATGGTCAGTGCAAAGATTTCGTAATCATAAGTATCGAATGAAATAGACTATATATGTACAAAATTTCGCTTCTCGCTCCATGGTCCGATGAATGGCCCATAATGAAGATGCAACGCCTATAAATGAAGTTCCCATTTCGAACCAACCAGGGTCGAGGGATGTCTGTTCGAGCGCCAGCTTGAACACGCTTAGACCACATGTTGAGGCAAAACAAATAAAAAAAAAACAGATCACTTGGTACTTTACATAGGAGCTGCACAAGAGAAGACACCACCAACCTCTCCCTTATCGTACTTAATGATCTATTTGAGCGGGGTTAGCGAGGCGATCGGGACCATAACGCCGTGGAAAAACTTACAATGTCGTCGATACTGGAGTAAGTTCCTCCAACAAGAACAACCAAACCGATGAAAAAGATAACAAGGTTGACAGCGCCCAGAAGCAGATTCTTAGGCTCCTTCCAACTGCCCTCACGAAGGAGCATGAACCACATCATGGCGGGGAAGTAAAAAGTGAACCCGGAAATGAAAAGAGAAGACGAGATGGACAGCAAGTCATTGAAGAAAGGAATGACCTCGGCAATGATAAACGCCAAGATAGTGGCAGCCGTAATCACCCCCAGCCATGTTAACCATCCCATTTTGGTATTGATGAAGCGAATAGGGGAGTTGGCGAAAATGCGACCGTGAACCACACGTCCAAATACAACGGTGTTGATCGAACCACTAATAAAGATCACAGGTAGAGCGACGCCAAAGGCAATGCGGCTAAGGAGGTCCCCAGCGGAGGTAAGCGCAGGGCTAGACACGTCCTGGCCGACAAAGGCGTAGATTGTAGCACCAGTCACCGTGTAGATGACGATTTCAGTGATACCGAGGGTCCAGATTGACTTGATAAAGTCCTTGGGGGTATGCATCTCATCCATAAAGGAGAACTGGCACATGGCAAAGCTGTACGCAAAGATGATGTTTGTCACTGCGATGAATGCTTCGGTAAACGTAATGTTCTCCTTAGGCCACGCAGACCACGCGACTCCGGCGAGTCCCTCGGGCGAGTTGGTCGCCCTCACACCTGTACCAATAATTGTAATTCCGATAGCAATGATGATGGATGCGAAATCAACATAGCCTAGGATGGCAACTTCGGTGAAACTGGGCGGGATGGCGAGTAACAGCAGGAGGACAGCGGATACTACAGCGAAAACGATGGAGCAAACACCACTCCTGGTGATGTCAAGGAATGCAATGGTTCCTGTCAGGCAGTGCGAGGCCGTGAGGAAGATTAACTGGAGACAGAGCATCGCATTGACAAGCTCGTATGCAAAGCGACCACATCCAAACCGGCGGCCCATCAACCGTCCCGCATCGGGATAATGGGCAACCTCGGGGAAAGCCAATTTGACCATTCCCACGAGGTAGCTGGTATAGATGGCGATGAGACCGAGACCGACACAGCAGATCACACCGGCGACCATGCCGAGGGTGGCAAAGGTAGAGGGAATCGAGAGACTGCCGAGCGCAATGGCTTCGACGATGAGGACGATGGTAAGTCGCTTCCATCCAAGACGATTGAACTTCTGGATGCCGTGATCATAGAGATTCCTCTCGGCCTCACTCATTTCCCCTACCATGTCGCCCTCAAATGGCGGTGGAGGAGTGAAGGCCTTCTCGCCGTCTGTCCCCATCACCTTCTCGGTGTCATGGTCGTTGGTGATGTTTTCGATACCCATGTTGATTGCTGACAGGCGAAAGAAGGGAACGAAACCGGGAACACCGTATATAAGGCAAAGTCTGCGCACTGTCGAATGCGGTATCAACCGGGATTTCCATGACTAAAGAAATTTCGTGAACGTTGCTTGGTTGCCTCCAACACGTGGAGTGCGACGCTGACCCACTCAATTGATCGGCCACCCAACGAGGACTCCGGAAACGGACCCAGAGCACATCTTGGAAGTGGGCGGTGGTAGTGGAATTTTAGGCGAGAAGCCAGTCGGTGCGGTGGACGGGCGATGTGCGATAAGAGAGTTCGGTGCGTTAGGTAAAAGAAATGCAACATTGGTTTATGTGCAGTTTAGGGCCATTCGAAGGACCCCCTATGGTGCCACTGAGCGCTTTGACGAAACGTCGATGGAGTCTCTCCCCGCGTTTGATTGCGGGGAGGGGAAATATCCAAGGATGTCAACAGAAAAGAATAGCAGAATCAATACGGGATATGTGTAGAAGTCATTCCTTCACGCCACCAGCGATCCCGAAAGCCGAGTTGCCAATGAAAGTCTCGGGCGGTTGGCTGGGCGCCCGAGTCGCCCGTCTGGGCGCCGATTAGATTCGTCGAGGCTGGTCACGTGCAAGGGGAGCAAACTTGGCAAACGAAGCAAACAAGGCAGACCCGGCAAACAAGCTCCGGCCAACACGACACTCCAGGTGGAACATCTCGGGGGTATTCTCGCTTCTACCCAAAAGCAAGCTAGTCTTCGTCAGACTCCCCATTTTCTGTCTCCAGAATGGAACTAGACATTCTCTTGGGGTTATTCTGAACCTGCAGATGCGGAGCGCCACCAACGCCTTCGGGTTTAGGTGTGCGGGCCGTGAGAAAATAGCGCAAGTACTGACCTCATGATTCGCCATCCTATCTGACGCTTCACCTTACTTCGGCTGAACTAGGATATAATCTGGGTCTACGGAGTAGTGGATAGTTAGATCAGGGGTTCGAAGGCGACTCTCATAGACATCAATACCAGCTATTCCCCTCCCCTCTGGAGCCGATCTCCAACTTGTCCGGGGTCTTTGTACGTAATGAAGTCACAATTCCCCCAGATTTCCCCTTGATACCCCATGTTATCTGCATCTATGGAGTGCTGATTGTAATATCCCCCAGATTAATGTCCCTGATCATCCGTCAGACCTGGGGCGGGACCCCAGAATACAACGGAGCTACGGGTCTTCGGGTCATCTCGGCCATAAAACCGGACCAACACAAAACATCCGTTGCGCGATTTAATGTCGGGGAACTATTTGCCAATCTTTGCTCTACAATTTCTGAACTGAACATCCGCGTCATATACGGTGTACGGAGTAACCAACCTTGCCTTAGTGCCCCTTGCCGTTCCGCATTTCGCGTACTTCATTCCTGACCGCGATCGTCGAAAGGACGGCTTCATCTCCCGCAGCCTGTATCTGAGTGAGAACCCGTGCTTGGATATCTGCTCGACTACAATATTCGTCCAATGTGCCATCCAATAGGATGACCATATTTTCTTAACACCGTTTCTAGACATGCAAAGTTGGCTGTGCAGGCTTTCTGGGGTGAATGCCTGAATCTATCCCCAAGATTGTTTATTGCCCCGGAAATCGGCTATTGAGATGACGTTACCGAGACGAGACGAGATTTTTGGTACATGTTATCCACAGCACAAAAAATGATCATTATAGGTCTTGCAGCTGAAATGGATCGTTATACACAAACCATACACGAACCACTCGAGTCGTTCGGTCTGTGTTTTTCGTATGTGATATCGCTTCGCAATGTCAATCACTCAGCTCCGCTTTTCTTGGAGTGCGCTCAGTGGCCTCGTCATGGCTCAAATTGATTGAATGACGATCTGGTGTTTCGAGATGATCATACCACACGCCTTGAGAATGACCTCTGTCGCTAGAGTTTGATTCATGTTGTAGATTGACGGAGAATTCACAGCAGAGGATGACTGAATCCGACCTCAGTGACTAGAGCGATATCGCTAGCCCCAGGAGCACAGTTGCAGGTTCAGAGCCGCCGAGTCCCACAATTAGAGGCGGGCTACCCTTTAATTCAAAGTAGTGATGGACAATACCCACATTTACCTAGATAGTACGCTCAGCATCAACCGAGGCCAGCATTTCACCCACTCATAACTTTAGCATCAACCTATACAGTCGGGAGATCCTTGATTTGTTCCACGCCGATGAGGTATCACTCGACTTGTCGCTAATGCACGAAAGGATTGACTAGCCTATGAACCACCCGAACAGAATCAAATCAATCTAATAGTCAGTCTAAATCAGAGTTCTTGTATCAGACACTCAGTGATTGACTTCCCAACATAATCCACATTCTGTTCATTGAGTCCAGCAATTGAGATGCGAGAATTGCTTGCCATGTAGATGTGATACTGCGCTGAAATCGCCAGGTATTAGCACAACGACAAAAAGAGTCCTAAGACTAGAACGAACCGCGAAGTCTCAATACGACCACTGGGGACAGTCCAAGAAATCCAAACATTCCAGACTGGTAGAGCAGATGTTCCCAAGAGCCTGGTGCACCTAGCCATGTTCAACCACACTGGTCATATATTGGATTCTTGCGATGCTTACCAGTAGAAACCAAACTATCATATAGTTTCAACCTCATGGAGCGAATCCTACTACTCATAGTGATCAAATCGTCATGCCAAGCCTGCCTAAGGGTTGCATTTGCTAGTATGGTGCTCGCGATCTTTGCGCCATAGGCCGGAGGGTTTGATACTTCAGATCGCTGGAGCATTTCAAGCATTGATTGAGTCTTCGCGGCCGTTTCTTCTGTACTTGTTGCAAGTAAGAGGCATCCGACTCTCTCCCCTGTGTGACATCATCAACTTCCATTTTCTAGTCATGGACTGACCGTGGCAGGGCTAGATACCATAGAGACCCATATTTTTCGCGAAAGACAGGCAAACGCCAGCTTCCAATTCTGACTCCTCAATAAATAGTCGAATAGCGAAGGCATCACTATCAACATTGCCAGAATTGAATCCTAGGTAAGCAGCATCAAAGAGTGGGAACAACTGCCTCTCTTTGAAGAGGCGCGCAAGTTCTCGCCATTGATCCTTGCTCGGATCACATCCTGTCGGATTATGAGCGCATGCATGTACGATGACCACAGAGTTAGGCTCAGCCAGTCTCAATGCTGAATAATAAGACTCAATATCTAGGCCTTTGGTTTCTGGGTCATAGTATCTGAAAGTTTCACAGTGGAATCCGAGAGACGCAAACACCTGATGGTGATTGGACCACGTCGGCTCGGGGATGTACACTTTGGGTAAAGGTGACTTGCACGCCCTTAGCAACAATCCAGCCAAGTGAAGTGCCCCAGTGCCGGAGAGGCTTTGACAAGTCGCTAGCTATTGATACATCTATTAGCTTGTCGGTTCGTGCTGTACAGAGTACGGAGGGGCGTATACTTTGTTCTGTTGTTGATAAAAAGGCTCCGGGCCCAGTGCTATCTTTGCAGCCTCTTTGCGGAAACATGACAGGCCGGCGATAGGGAGATATTCGTGATTCAACTCCTGTGACAACAACTCCTTACCCATTCTGACGGAGGGAAGAACCCATGGGTTGCCATGTTCGTCACGATACGTACCCTGCCCCAAGTTGACTTTCTTGGGAGACGGATCTGCCAAATATTGAGCAGTCAACGCAAAGATGGCATCAGGTGGGATAAATCGGGCCTGGTCAAACCAGGACTGTGTCGGGGACTCATATGTAGTCTCAGGGATCATTTTGCAAATCGCCTGGATCCAGTAGGGTGCTCAGAACTGCCAAAGGTTCGAGATGTCATTGTCTGCGATCGAGAATTTAAAGTAACGAAATCAAATGAAATCAACCCGGGCCATGTGCCCGAGTCATCGTCGCCTCGACACCCCCGCGTTTTCCACATGAGTGTCTCGGGCAAGGGGCCGAGTCGACAAATCAAAGGCAGATTGCTTTATTCTTGAAGATTGGCCGATCGGGTGGAGGATCCGAGACTCATTTAGGCTGTGACCTGTGCGATGGAGAAGATAGAGAAGATGGAGGCGATGGAGACATTGTCGGTCTCGGCATCCGAACATTCGGCGATATGCCCGTGGCCCCCTCATTGTTTGCGCTTGAATCCCCGATAGAATCTTATAAAGAGAGGAAATTCAGGTAATAGAACTGGAATATCTGATCAAATCTCTTAACGGCATCGCTACTTACTCCTAATATGGGTTCTCACGCGGGCTCTCCTCAGCCTCATGTCCCTCCGTCGGGTGTCTGGTGCCCGGCGGTCACTTTCTTTCACCATGACACCGACTCATTAGATTTGGAGTCTCAATCCAAGTACTTCGCCTATCTGTCTAAGACTGGACTGGCGGGCCTGGTAATTTTGGGAACCAACTCAGAAGCTTTCCTTCTCACTCGCGAAGAGCGATCACAGCTGATCTCGACTGCACGAGCCGCTGTTGGGCCTGACTTCCCACTGATGGCCGGTGTGGGTGCGCACTCGACCAAGCAGACCCTTGAGCTCGCACAGGATGCCGCAGCCGCTGGTGCCAACTACCTCCTCGTTCTTCCTCCTGCATACTTCGGCAAGGCGACCAACATGAACGTGGTGAAGCGGTTCTTTTCTGAAGTCGCTGCCAAGTCCCCTCTGCCGGTGGTGGTATACAATTTCCCGGGGGTGTGCAACGGGGTGGACATGGACTCTGAGACCATTGTCGCCATCGCCCGCGAGTCAGGCTCCTCGCACGCCACGGGACGGTCCAACGTGGTTGGCGTCAAGCTGACGTGTGGATCGGTGGGAAAGATCACGCGGCTGGCTGCATCATTTGCGCCCGAGGAGTTTGCGACCTTTGGTGGGCAGTCTGATTTCCTGATCGGCGGGCTGGCTGCAGGGAGTGCCGGATGCATCGCAGCCTTCGCCAACGTCTTTCCTAGAGTGGCAGCGCAGATCTATGCCCTATATCAGAAAGGTCAGATTGATGACGCGGTGACGCTCCAAAGGAAGGCGGCGCTCGCAGAAAGTCCTATTAAAAGCGGGATTGCGTCAACGAAGCATGCAGTGGCTTGCTACTCTGCTCCGTTGGCAGGGATTCAGAACGCAGAGGGTAATCTAGCCCCTCGACACCCCTACGAAGAGGTGGGAGAAGGAGCTCGAAAGGCGATCCGAGAGGTGATGGCTGAGATCGCTGAGATCGAGAAGAGTCTTTCATGAGATGGACGTGTACCTATAAAGATTCGCGGTTCAACAATTTTCAGCGCCTCTTTTTGACGGTCGCTTATTTCTATCTTCTCGTGTTTAGGTCTTCATCATCCGAGATTGGTGCCTTTTCCCTCGTATTAGGATCTCAACAGCTGACGGCATATCACGTCAGCATATCAGGCAGCCCTGGAGGTGCCCAGGTGCGAGCCTTGGAATCGCCCCAATGGGCAGTTAAGAGCTAATCAGGTATCAACGATCACCCCATGGATATTTGTGTGGGCTGATGGGGGACTGAAAAAGTGGTGAGGTCTCTGATGAGTGGGTTTCAAGGCGAAACCTAGGTACCTAGGTAATTAGGGGTCCATATGCGTACTTTGTATCCATGGCTGCGTCGGTATTCTTTCCAGACATGTGTATCTTAGGTAGTATGTAGGTAGTACTGTATATAGAGTCGTGCCTTTCAGAGTGAATGACAGAGAGTGCATGCAATGCATCCGTTGCATACTGGATATGAGTTCATGATGGATGATATCGAATATCCAATCTGAAAGTGATCATATAACCTTGGAAGATGCCGTCATCCGGATATTAGCCAAGAACAATATAAAATGGAACAAACGAGCCTCGGCTGAAAAAAAGAAACAGAAAAACGCAAAAAAGAAAAAAGAAAATAGAAAATAGAAAATAGAATCAACCAATCAACAGCCCTCAAACTGCCTTCAACCAATCGGAGACCGAGGCTGGATTAGTGATCGGGCCGACTAACGGCCGGCCGGGTGGAGCCCTCGGGATCTCGCACAGGGACTGCCAGCCAATTAGCATCAACCGACACCGTTCTATGGCTTCTCGTTTTCCCTTTTGGGCTCTTTTGGGCTCCTTTCTCTCTTTTCGTTCTCTTCCTTCTTTTCTTCAGCTGATGCCCCCACTATTGAAATGAGCGGTGCCTCCGATATGGGCCACGCTCCCTTTCCCTTTTCTTTTTGTGATAAATAATATCAATGTAGAAGAATAAAACCAGAGCTGTCTGCCGAGGTCAAGGGAGAAAAAATTGAAATTCTTCATTTTCACATTTTCACATTTTCATTACCTATCGTATATTGCAGATCTAAAAACCTAATCTCTCAGCATGGAGGTATCGGATACCTCCAAGTCTCTCCGACTGCCAAGCTCGATCCCCTTCTGGCGACTCGTCCTCAATCCCGGAGCCATTATCCAAGAGGTCGCAGATTATCCTTACTCCGGTTCGGGTACCGAAGAAGATCCCTATGCGGTGCAATGGATGCCCAAGGACTTTCGAAACCCTCTCGAATTAAAGACCACCATGAAATGGTTCATCACCCTTGTCGCTGCCCTCGAGACCCTAGTGGTTGCTTTGGTCTCGTCCGCCTATACGGGGGGTCTCCTTCAAATCCAGCAAGAGTTCGGTGTCACGACGGAGGTTGCAACGTTGGGAGTATCCCTCTACGTACTGGGATTTGCTCTGGGCCCTCTGATCTGGGCCCCCATGAGTGAAATGTTCGGTCGTCAGCTCGTTTTCACCACAACCTATGGCGGGTTAACCATATTTTGTGCCGCCTGCACAGGTGCGAAGAACATTGAATCCCTACTGGTGTTCCGGTTCTTATCCGGTGCTTTCGGTTCCTCTCCTTTCACCAACTCAGGCGGTGTTATCGCCGACATGTTCATGGCTCGCGAACGAGGACTGGCCCTGGGTGCCTTTGCATTAGCTCCTTTCCTGGGGCCCGTCATTGGACCTATCGTTGGTGGTTTCCTCGGTATGTCTAGCGGGGGTTGGAAGTGGGTGATGGGCCTATTAGCCATCCTTTGTGGTGTGATGTGGTTCCTAGGAGCTGCGTTAAAGCCTGAGACATATGGCCCCGTGCTTCTTCGCCAGCGTGCAAAGACCCTTTCCAAGCTTACAGGTCAGGTGTACCGTAGTCAGTTGGATATCGATCAAGGACCCATCACTTTGAAGGCCGCGCTGAAGACCTCTTTCTCGCGGCCCTTGATTCTCCTATTTAAAGAACCTATTGTCTTGCTGCTCTCGATCTATCTTGCTATTATTTATGGAACTCTCTACATGCTTTTCGGAGCCTTCCCGATTGTCTATATGATCCATCGTGGCTGGAATCAAGGTGTCGCCGGCTTGGCCTTCATTGGCGTTATGATTGGTATGTTTGGAGCGATTGCATATATGATCCCTGAAAACAAACGCTACGCCAAATTACTTGCCAAAAACGGTGGTTATGCGCCCCCAGAAGCGCGTCTTCCGCCATGCATGCTCGCCTCTATAGCCCTCCCTATTGGGCTCTTCTGGTTCGCATGGACCAACTCTCCCTCCATTCATTGGCTCGCAAGCATCGCTGCTGGCGTCCCCTTCGGGTTTGGAATGGTTCTCGTCTTCCTTAGCGTCTTCAACTACTTGATCGACGCTTACACAATTTTCGCTGCATCCGTCTTGGCAGCCAACTCGTTGTTGCGGTCGTTGTTCGGTTTTGCATTCCCGCTCTTCACCACATATATGTACCAGGACCTGGGCATTCACTGGGCGTCCTGTATTCCAGCTTTTCTGGCTCTTGCCTGTGTCCCTTTCCCCTTCTTGCTCTACAAATACGGTCTGTCCATTCGCAAACATTGCACCTACTCCGCTCAGTCTGAGGCCTTTGTTCAAAACCTTCTTCGAGCGAGCCAAAAGGCTACCGAGGGGCCTGTCGATCTGGAGATTGAGATACGCCCAGCTACACTGGCAAACGATGAAGATGCGTCGCTGTCTCACCACAAGGAGATGACGGCGGATGGACATTCGACTCATCAGACACTTTTGCGCACTTCCACCGATGCCACACATACCATGCATCGGGCTTCCATATCCGAGACCAATCGTTCTGATGTCGACCGGGTAAGTGTGCGGGGGTCATTCAAATGAATTTAATCAACTATCATGAAACGGGAGCCATTGGCGTTTTGGGGGATCATGGAGCATGTCATGACCTAGGGACAGTCCTAGGACTTGGACTTGATGAGTCCAAATTCTGCATACCTTCATACTGTTTTAGTCTCGGTATATCATAGACAGCGTTGACTTCTAATACTAATCACTTTCGATGATCTGTGATCTTTTGTTTTCTGTGTAGATTTTGAGGCATCAGATTAGGGTCTCAAGTTCCAGGTAATCCGTTAGGCTATTAGGTACGTACCTTGCACATTGTCTCTCTGTGCAGCACAAAGTACTGAATGGGGCTTTGAAACGGGACATTCCACGGTCTTTTGAACGCCGGGGGAACGGTGAAATATCCATACGCACGATGGTGGGTCAGTGTCCGTTAGGCGATCAGATCGACACGACTCCACTGGTAAAGGGAGCGGTCGTCTCAAGTCAAACTGGATTTCAATAAAGCACATAAAATCAGACTGGATTCGACTATGAGGATCTAAACAATCGTCATCTCGTTGAGTACTCATCCCTATCCTGTATTGCTCATCTCCAATTTTTCCATCACATACCTCATGGGTATCAACCTGAACATTCTAAACATGACGACTTCTTCTAATGTATTTCATTGGTCAATCCATTGGGGATCCCGTTCGTGAGACCATTCGATAACCCATTCCTGACATGTTTCGCGCCATTGAGTCCATTGATTTTGTCAAGGGGCACTCTCGGTGGCACTCCAACAGAGATGGTGCTCCTCTTTCGTGGTCGCTCTGGTGCAGCCCAAACAGAACCATCATCAAGCAGTCTCTGACCCAAAGCAAGTACCTCGGATGGCGCTTCGCCCAGCCATTCGCTCTCTAGCCGGGTGATGTTTTGCTCAATTTCCCAGGCACGACCCGCCTCAACGAACATGGATGTGCCGCTGAGAGACTGGTCGACCAATACCCCGGTGGCCACTGTAGCAACCTGATCCGGGGTATTGATAGGAAGATCGGCTCCTCTCCACTGGGTCTCGACCTTCTGAATGCTATCGGTCTGGGTTACCCAGGGACACACTGTATTAATGCGAAGATAGTGCTTGTAGGGCGACGAGATGTAGTTGCGTAGGGAACGCATGAGGCCAATGACGCCGTGTTTGGAAGCCTGATATATGAAAAGAGACGGGCTATCCTTGAAACCTGAGACACAGGAGAAGAGGAGAATCGACCGGTCGCAGTTGGATCCGCGGTTGTGGCGCAAGTAGACAGAGGCAATACGGGAAACATACATGGAACCGAGCAAATTGACATCCAGGACTTTGTGGGAAGGGGTCTTGATGTAAATCACATTGTAAGACATTCGCAGGGGCCTGGGCGAGCAACCGGGTTCGTTCTCTAACTATCAAAGACTAACCTGGCGGACAGTTTCCAGCGTAAGTGAAGTGTCGAACCAATTCCCGATTTCTACGATCCCAGCCGCACAAACAACATGATCAATGCGCTTGTATGTCTGGAATGCCAGCTCAAACAATGCCAACACCGAGGGATAGCTGGTCACATCGGTGATTTGGAAAATCGACCTTGGGGGCATGTCTTCCTCTTCGGGACGGAATTGATCGCAGCATTTTTTCAGTAAGCGATCGCCCGAGATGCTGTCGAGATCACCAATGCATACATTGGCTCCACTCTCCAAACATTGTGTGACAAGGCTTGAACCAATGCCATTGGCGCCGCCTATAACAGATGAGATGCATTGGTCCCAGATGGGGTCAGAGAAAAGGTTTGACATACCGGTGATGAGAACGACCTTTTTGGCCAAGGAATTGGCTGAAATGCTGGGGAAATACTGCGACATTGGGGGCAGATCAGTGCGGAGACTGGGGTGGATCAATCTAGATGTTCGTGGGGCCAATTGCGGAGTACAATGGATGCATAGAAAAAGGATGTGCAGATAGGAAAGAAGACGGCAAACTTGGGATCGTAACCTCGCCTTTATAGTCGCCATCGCGGACAGAGAGGCACAGCTGAAATACCTCATACAGCCCCGATGACACCCAGTTGTTTGAGGGGAACGGGCCAATCTGTAATTAACTCGTTGTCGCCTAGGCCATGGCATCCCAGAAGGGGGCCACGAACGGCAACTCCGCCGAGAGCCACTACTCCGTACTTTTTATAGTAGTCCCAGGGCATTCTTTACCGGGAATTTTGCATGATCGACCAATATATCTCACAGCCACCCCGGGTTGATGAGAACGACCCCGCCAGTCAGAGACCGATCCACATGAGAATCGAGACGATGCGGGGAGGCGTTGGCCAATGACGCTGGTGTGCAGATGAACGAGATGCGCCGCAGGCCACAGTACCAAGAGACGCGGGAAAGAAGTAGTCTAGCAAAAGTTGCCATTGGCTGCCTTAGCCTATTGGCCGCGTTGGCTTTCGGCTAGGTCTCTCGGAATCCTGTGGTCCGAGGTTATTCCCAGGATATGTCCAGCTCCAAGTCTGACAGTCGACTCGGAAAGTAGCAATACTATCCGACAGAAGGATATGATTGTCTCTGCTTTGCTTTTCGGGTGGCCGGATGAGCGAATGGACTTGGGAACTGCCTACAAGGTTTCTATGCGGGCGATCGAAGAAAGTACTTCCAGACGGCGGAAGCTTGCTCGCAACGATAATTTTGAATTGTCAATTGTAGGCCACATGCCACGTTCAGATGGGTAGAGAGTATGGCGTACCTGTACAGTAGACACGGTGCGACAGGGTTCCAGATCTCGGAAAGCGGAAAAGCCCGAGGGCCGTGATAATGTGACCTTTTGCATATCAAAGCACATTCTATTACCTACATGTACCTAGGTACATAAGGTATACTTGGGAGAGATGATTACTCTACGTGCTGCATTAATAGGTATCACGACTCCATTAGTATGGAAAAGCATCTGCTCGGGAGCCTGTCCGGTTGGGTTTAGTGATAACGAATGGGAGGCGGCTCTAGCAGAATCACGGAAATCGAATGAGTCTGAACAGCCACTCTTCTGGGTTCCTAGAAGGCGGGAAGCCAGGCAAATTTGTGAGAGCAGTGGAGGGTAATCGCCAATTTCGTGTGGAAATGGTTCGGCAAGGACAGGTAGGCCAGCGGGAGATCTGTTGGCGTGGTTGGCCATGGAGGGATGAGTACGGGCGACTAAGTATGATGAGGCATCACGAGGGGGATGAAACCATGCCTGCGGAGAATATCTAGCGTCTGGATGAGGAAGGCAGCGGTCATCATGCGCCAAGTAGAAGACGCAAGCACACTACCGATGAAGAGAAACTGGAGTTTTGAAGGACTCCTACGGTTGTGAGGATCAAATGGCAACACTCGAACACATTCTCATAACATTCGGTAAATTAGGTCTATCGTGAATGTAAAACAAAATTCAATCCTCTTTTCCAATATACATGCACCGAGAAAAAAACCAAGACCACAAAGATGGGGAATACAAGGCATAACCTTCAAATCGAAATCGAAACCAAATTGTACCAATGAGCCCCAAAGGAAGAAAGGGGACCTCCAGAATATCGATGCAGACCAAAAGACAGAGGATATTTACAACTTAGCTCGACAAGCCAAGAGAAACCTAGCGGCGGGAGACACAGCACAAGATGCCGGACTTAGCCAGGAACCAACACGCGCCGATAAAGCGGAAAATTGACAGACCGGCGGTCGTCCACAGAATAGCGGCGAAATATTTGGCGGTACGCTCGGTGGAGGTGTTCTGTGGGTGTCAATTAGATGGTGGCCCAAGTTAGGACCGGGTGAGGGACATACCGTGAGACAGAAACGAGTAATTCCTTCACTGGTGATACACAATGTGAGAATTAGATTGCTGAAGATCCAGATCAACACCAGGTTGGTTCGGAAAGCCTTGTAGCCATCATCCATGCTTCGTTCATCCTTCTCTTCGGGCACGACGAATGGCTCCAGCGCCCTTTTGACCGTCGCTTCGAACTGGCTATCGATATCAGCCTGCGGCTTGTCGACTTCTTCAATAAAGTTCGACTTGGCGTCATCCTTCTTCGTCTCGGCAACGGGTAGCGAGTCACCCTTATCCGATCCCTTGGTACCCCAGGAAACGTCGTGCCAGTTACAGAAAGCGTAGACCATCAAAATATTGATCGAACAAGTCATGCCCGCGAAGTACGCCCAGGAGGACGTGAACATGTGCCAAGGATCCATATACATGAAACTGGCGACGAAGTAGATACCGTAAGTCGAAACCAAAGCGATCAAGACAATTCCTGCCCCGGAGGAGCTGAAGAAGGTCTTCACGAAATGGGCGACACCTTGGTCCAGAGAGAAATCCTGTGTTCCTCCACTGAAGGCGTTCTTAACAAGGTAGAACGAGAGAACGAGAATGTAGACTTGAACAATACTAAAGTAAACGAAGGAGAGCGTGTATGCAAGACGCGAACTGTGTGGAAGTCAGTATCAAACGCAAGAGGTAAGTTCTGGAGGCTTCGGCTCACCCTTTAGGTCGATTTCCCAGGGCCAAAATAAACTGTAACATCAAGAAGAACACATATCCATATTTCAGGAAGTTGTTCACGATTGGCGAGGCGTCGTTTCCAAAAGGCCAACCCTTATCTTTGTTCGAGGCACTAGGCGTTCCGACAAGATCCATAATGACACTCGTAGTCAACCAGTACGAAGCTAGTCACGAATTAGTCAAACAATCACCAACAACAAGCTAGGCCTCAAAACCTACCAAGAGAGAACCAGGTCATCACAAGACCCGCGAAGTTATAAGTCATCTGGATGTGTAAGAAGAACAGCCGTAGGATGTTATGGCCGCTCTTATAAATCCGTCCGAAATGCATCATGGCATATAAACTAGCTGCAAATGAGCCGTTCAACCAGCGACGTCGCTGACTGATGAATTCCGCTGCGCCCTCCGGCACATCGGTCTCGCCCTTCGACGCCTTCACGTAGGTCAGATGCCATTTGAACCCAGCTTTGGCCACAAGCTCAAAACACAAGATACGATCTTCCGCAAGGAACATGTTCTTTTTGAAAATGTTCATACCCTCGATACCTTTCTTGCCCAACTGCTTTGAAAGCGTATGATCACCGTGGAAGTACTGCTCCAAGGGACGGCCCATAATAGCGCGATAGCGGTACGCCGAGAAAGCACCAGGCAACACGCTAACGTATCCGAAGGCGCTCTCTAGTGGTTTGTCCAGAATGTTGGAGATCTTATACTCGAAATTCTGCGCGGCGACGAGGGGATTCATCAAATTTTTCCACCCTTGTCCAAGCATTGCGTGAATCTCACCGCAGGAGCCACCTAAGTTCTTATCGTTGTAGAAGGACTCCCATAGGGCGAGAAGGGATTTTTTTCCGGGTTTGGTTCCAGCATCGATCAGAATCACGACTTCCGGGTTAAGGATTCGACTAAAGCCGTTAAATAGCCAGCGGTGGGAGTTGATCTTTTTGCTGTTTTTCTGCTTCAGGCAGAAAATCATCTGAACAGGAGGAAGGTTGCTGGCCTCGTTGCCTTGGGGCCGGACCAATTGTTGGTTAGCGGTGACGGACAGTTGAGTGGTATACTCGAACTAAATATAGTCAGTGGATGTATATCGACTTGCGGGAAACTTGGAGTAGAGTGAATGGCAAGGTTGGAGTTAGAGAATCCACCAAACTGCGTAAACTTACGATGTGCGCGACAGTTTCCCGACCATCGACGGAGCGCTTCATGATGCCATCTTGGTAAATGCCGACTGTGGCCAACATGTCGAGCGTGTTTTTGTCGCAGGGATCGATACCGTCGAATACCAGGGAGCATACAATCTTTTGCCACGCTGGTCCACCTTTATTCCAGAATTCTGACTTCTTCAAATTCACAATATCACGGATATTTTGCATGACACCGTGCAAAGTACGCGCAGTCAAAACCTTGTCTTCGTTGTAATAGGTGATGGCAATCAGCAGCTCGGTGTGTCGATTATACATGGCCGGTCGCAGATTGTATCCGTTGCGCAGGGTAAACTCATCAGGATCACAAGTGGCCGCAGTGTCTGCGTCGGATTAGCTCCTTTCATATTGTGATCGACTTTAAGGGACACTCACAACGCAGATGGGTGAATTCCTCTGGAAACCCCTCCTCCGAATCCCGATATTCCTTTTGGATCGCATTCTGAATCGCGCTTGGGACCGGGTAGTCGACACTCAGCACAGAGCCCTGGACTAGCTTGATCTTTCTTGTGGCATACCGCCGCAGTCCGGACCCAGGTGCCTGTCGGTTCTGCCAGGCTTCTGACGCAGTCTCAGACATAGGGGATTGAATCCCAGAGCGTCGGTTGACTCCGCTCGCAGAATCCGGGTATGGACCATCAGGGAAGATGGTTACTCCCGGATCCTGTAGAGTATAGCGTCGGAGGGAATCGGTCGAGGCATATGGGTCGTCGAAAGGGGCATTAAACGGGCTTGGTTGATTGCGGTAGAGCAGGGACTGCTGGCTGTCGACGTTCTCGGTTTTGTCCTCGTAGCCGTAGGCTTGCTGCTGCACAAGGTGTGTTAGAATGCCTGTTTTGTCCTCCCCAAGGGCTGTGTTGTCGTTTCGCGGACTGTTACTCACCTCGCGGGGACCGTACAAACTTGTTTCGCTCGCCTGGGGCGAATGAGATGAGTTGCCTGAATGAGGCGAATGAGGCGACGTGCCTCTCGGCGGTACAGACATCGTACACGGGTCCTGTATCCTCAAGGGCTGATAAAGAAGAGTTTTCAGGACGTGCCGGTGAGGGGGATCGCTTCAAAACTGAAGGAAGGGTTCCGGGCCCAGACCTTTCCCAGGTGTAATCTGCCGCTACAATGACCACAAGCGCAACACTGATGTCGGGAGAAGGTTGAAAGCGAGATGTTTCAGAAACCTAGATAAGAGACCAATGTGAGACTTCTGGAGATCCAAGTAAGAGAGGGAGGGTAATCCAAAAGACAGGAAAGGCTCCAGATGCCAGGAGATATTTTTGGTGCAAAATTTGATTGGAGGCACCGACGATGCGGGCTGTGAAAGGGCCAGGGAGGTGGAGCACCCAGCGCACCGGCAACTGTCGTTCGTCATCCGCCCTTTTTGGAGACTCCACCCCAGGGAGCCCTGAGACAGGGCATATTGGCAACCGTTTTTGCCCCTGCGTATGTTGTATGTTGTATGTTGTGTGTCTCCTCCGTACTGCGTTGTACGGAGTACTCCGGAAACACCAGCCACCGAATGTTATTTCCCCCCCGTCCTCTCTCGTCGAATATACTCCGTGTGTCTCCGTACAGAGAGGACAAGGTACACCGTGGACTCTGAATTCAAGTCGAGCCTTGCTGGAACATAACTCGTCGAACATGTAAACAGCTGCGGGTCGACAACGCAATACTCGATAACATTGGTCAACGAGCGTTTCCTATGATCCATCACAGGCTCCGATCCCCTGAAGAGGTATTTCGGGTACCTATCCCTATTGACATTCCGGAACATCAGCTCTTTGATCGGGAATCGTGGATATACTCCATACGGGGTGCTGACTACTCCGTGCCCCGTAGAGAATCCTCCCCCCTCCGATCCTCACTACAAAAGCCTTTCTGCCAAGGAATCACCGAGTGGCGGCTGGGGGGAGGGGGGTGACGACACAGCGCCAGGGTACGATCGGCCATGTCTCCTAGGGGGCTGAATTCTGATTTCACGACTGGTCGATGAGGTTCCACTTGTCCAGCCATCATGATATATTGGGCATGTGGAGTAGGGCCAAAAATAAAAAAAAATACAATTAAAAAAAAACAGAGCGTCCCCCAGCAACAAACATACCAGGGGTCGATGCACGTGACCGGACCGATACGTGTACACCGTCCTCCTCCGTACAGCTGGACAGCTGGACATCCACGCTGTCGGAGGGTGCGAATATGGTGCACAACTGGATGGGATGATGATCATTTATTTTTAGTTACGACATGGGTCTTGTTATGTCTGTCTCTCGGCCCAACCTGGGAATTATATATTTTTGTTCCATTAGTGTCAAAGCAGGGTCCCGAGGTACTATCCTCCTTCAATACGCGCTCTCCTGTGCTCCGTACCATCTGCTTGTAAAAAGTGATAATTAGTTGTATAAGAATGACTGTCGCGATAAATCCCTTACATTTTCCCCATGAGCCTATGTGGTAGTTGCTTTATATAACATATCATAAGTAGTATTTGGCTTCTCGGCTCGCCCCCGAGACTCGGACTTCGTTGCGATGGCTGCTTGAGAGAACGAGGCATGTACGATAATATATAACCCAAGAAAGGTCTATACAGATAGATTCCCGATATGAAGCAACCTCCAAGATACAGTTCGTCGAGTCGCCAATTCAAAGCTCTGGAGATGTTGGCCATTTGATTCGTTGTATCTGGTTGTTCGGCCCTCACGGAAGTCATGGATATAGAGCATGTCGGAACAAGATGCGGGGGAGAAGGAGAAGGAGACCCCGCTTCGAGGGCTTTAAGATACTCTCAACTGCCCCATCTTGGATGTTCAATTCGAAGGGAGATCTTGTTTTTTTTTTGTAGTTTACGGAGTAGAGGACACATCATGTCGGGCACGAGACCCGCGTTTGATTCACTGCCACTACATAAAGATGGACCCCTAGGGAATGCCTGGGGGATGTTTGGAGATCGAGATGAACTGGGCATGCTCAATCTGTTGACGCCGGAAAACACTGCGGCGGCCGCCCGCGAAATTGTTGACGGTGTGCGCGTCTCAACCGACTGGGCTCTTGATAGTATGGCGATCCCTTGTTTTGGACGACCAGCCTTTGAACATACTATCAAGAACAAGGCCCCCGGGTCGTTAATGACGATATATTGGTTTTCAACACACAGAGCAGTAGCCAGTGGGATGGCTTCCGTCATTACGGTTCGCCGCAGGGAACGTTCTTTAATGGATGTACCCAGGACGACATTCAAAATTCCACTCGAAACGGCATTCACGGTGAGTGACCCTTCATCATGACTGTGACCTCGCTCTGACTGTTTCTTGCTTAGTATGGGCTGAAAATGGCGGGATTGTCGGACGGGGTGTGCTCCTGGACTACGCGAGCTGGGCAGAGGCCAACGGGAAAGAAGTGAAATGCTTTGAAACCCAATCAATTCCAGTTTCGGCACTCCAAGAGGTGGCCGCTAGTCAAAACACCACCTTTCGGCCGGGAGATATATTGTTTATTCGCACTGGTTGGACTCGGGCATACGAACAACTATCTCAGGCGCAGTGTCAGCAGTTAGCCAATCATACCGTACCTCCATTGATCGGTGTGGAGTCCTCCGAAGCCATGCTACGCTGGATTTGGGATCTTGAAGTGGCTGCCGTGGTGGGCGACATGCCGAGCTTTGAAGCATTTCCATGCCAGGACAAGGTCTTCTTTCTCCACGAGTGGCTGCTGGCTGGCTGGGGCATTCCGATCGGGGAATTATTCGATCTTGAGCAGCTCAGTCAGGAGTGTCGCAAGAGAGGGCGTTGGACTTTCTTCTTTAGCAGTGTGCCATTGAAGGTGTGTCCAAGAGAGACTTCCGTGGGCGTCCTGATCACTGACCACTTCATTCAGGTTCCTGGTGGTGTTGCGAGTCCCCCAAATGGTGTGGCTATCTTTTGAGACCTCACACCTTTTTTTTTCTTTTCTTTTGATTTCTTTATCCTCATCGCCTGACGCTCTATAGCACAGAATGCACAAGTGGGGGTGGCGTCAAGAGGCAGCGCAACCCCTTGAGCGCAAGACGTCAACGGATTTCTATTCTCCCCTGTACCTATCTTGTCAATACATGCATTTATTCCTCGAAATTAGAAGCATCTTGAGCCCTCCAACCATTGAATCTCCTTGAGTTGCCCAGGTGGACAGTCGGGCCGAACGATAAGCGGAGAAGCGGAGAAATCGGGGATTCCCCTCCGGTGTCATTCTACGTTTCATTCCCACCAAAAAGGCAGATCTAAGACTTGAAGATCAAAGATCTAATTCAAAGAAAAGAGGAAGAAAGGAAATGGTCCTTGGAAATGCAGGGATCTCACGGCAGTCGGAAGATCGCTCCAGAAGGTCGATGGTAGCGTGTAACCGCTGTCGGTCTAGAAAAACTCGCTGTGCCGGCAATCCACCCCACCCCTGTGCAGCATGCGTGGATGTAGGCAAGAATTGTGTATATTCCGAGGCAGAAAAGCGAATCTCCATCACGGAGAGGTGAGTTGATGCCAGTAGGGGGACGGTCAACGCTGACCTGGTGCAGCTACTATCGTCAACTCCAGTCGCAAGCACCTGCGCGAGGTAGGTTTCTTTTTAAATGCCCAAGTAATGATACACTTTAACATATAGAATAAAAGGCAGTCATATTTCACCGTGCACTGAGCCATCGACATCCACTCGCTTTGCGGATGAGGGTCCATCAGAACGCGACGATTGGTGGTATAAAGGAACGGACAATCTGTTCCTGAATCGGTCGGGAGAACATCGTACGTGCTGAATGCGATGAAGTCCCTTACCCTCGCCCTCTTTTCTCTATAGGTTTTCTACTAATCTCCATTCAAGACTTCGTGGGTGCCTCCTCAACCACACATCTCGCCAAACGACTCAATCCCGGCTCCACAAACTTTGCATGGGATGTACGCCCACTCTACAGTGATCCTTCATCGCTGAGAAGACCAGTCGGCGGCGCATTGCCTCAGTTACCCCCATTTGAGTTTGCCAAGCGATTGTTCTGGGTACAATATGCTTACATCGGTACTATCTTCTCATTGATCCAACCTGCGCAGTTTGAAGAACGGCTCGATCTAGTTTACCACCAACCATTGGACTTTTCACACCGTGAATCTTGCCTAGTATACTGCCAGACTCTGTTGGTGATTGCCTTTGGCTTGATGTACAGCGTGAATCAATGGAGTGGCGAGGAAGGACCTCCGGGCTTCAAGTATTTCAAGCATGCGCTACGTTTCTTGCCAGATATCCACGAAGAGGGCTCGATTTTCTTCGTTGAGGTGCTATGCTATGTGGCATATTATATGCAGAATCTGAACAGACGGGATGCTGCTTTCCTTTACGTATGTATCGTTTCCATCAGGCTTCGACTGTACCACTAACCATTTCAGATTGGACTCGCTCTCCGCATGGCCATCTCTCTAGGTCTTCACCAGGAGGTTTCTGACCCGTCAATAAATGAGGCAGACCGCAACCGCCGACGTCGAGCTTGGTGGTCTGTCTATAGCTTGGACCGGTAATTTGGTCAATTCACCATGTTCTGGAAGCAAGACTGACACATCTTCACAGACTACTATCGGTCAAATCTGGCAATCCTATCACAATCCACGATGAAGATATTGGGATAAACTGGCCCACAACAGTGGTATGTAGCCTTGATATCTCCCAGTATGAGCCGACCTGATTTCTTTTCCATCTAGGATGAATCAACTTTCGACCCATGGCCATCGACCGTTCTGACCCATTATACGAAACTGTCCCGTATATTAGGACGGATTGGTGAAGGTAAATCCATGTCCATTTCCTGTCGTATATGTCAACATTGACCCGAATTACCTCATTAGAAATCTACCGAAAGAAACCTGGATCCGGATCCAACCTCATTGCTTCTGTTCAGAGTATAACAAACGACCTTTCTGGCTGGCTAGGCCAAGTACCAGATCGCCTTCGAATCGATTTTAATACACTCGATACCCACATCAACCGAGAATCGGTCTCGATAAACTTACATTTTTACTCATGTGTCAACATGACTGCGCGCCCGTTAGTCTTCTATGTCATCCAACGGCGACTTGACGCGGAGGTACTTGGATCCGCTACAGAGGATTGGAAAGAGGGACTTGCCCCGAATACCGTCGCCGTGATTGACAGTTGCATCACCGCTGCACGAGCCACCACTGTTATCATGGATGCAGCTGCAAAACATAACCTCGTTGGTAAGTGATCGAGATATTACTCTATCCTTCCTATCCTTCATGACTCTGATTGAGAGGATCTTTCAGCTACATATGGCTATCTTGATGGCGAATATATCTTCTCCGCTGCGTTGTTGCTGGTGATGGTAAATGCTGCGTTTCCGCCCAATGAAACCAGTGCTCGGGCCATGGAGACCGCATTGAACCTTCTTCGGGGTATGGCCGATCGTGGAAATACATATCTGGATTCTCGTCACGTATTATTGTTGGAATTACGGGCGGCTATTGGACCTAAACCAACCGAAGCAAAGGAGCTCGCTGCGACGGATTCTCTTGCTGCAGGCCTAAAGGTCCCTGTGGCGCCGACCAAAGATGGCGTAAATTTATCAGAAGTTCCAAACTCAGGCATAGATTTAACTACTTCGCAAATACTCACTGATCACTGGCCACAGCAGCCAGATATCCCCTCGTTCCGGGATATCGCCTTCCAGTTCGATCTGAACGACGATCCAGCACTATGGGAAGGGGCTTTGGATCAAATCGACATCGACATGGACACGGACTGGATTGAGAATACATTAAAGCGATGACAATAAGAACGGATGTTTGTATCACTCAAGATGCTTCTATGACAGTGTGCAATGTGCAATAGGGATGTACTTGGAACATAGTCGATATAGATCGAGGGAAACATATGCCTGAGGCCAACACACCAGCAATTTGTCCGCAAAATGTTAGCCAACAATAATAATAATGGATGATAATGTTAGTTCAGAATCAAAATGGGGTAATAATCTCCTTGTATCTTTCCTCCACCTCCCCATCTCTTGCGCCCCCAAATCCAACTGGAGGCGTCGGCCCGACAAAGCCGAAATCGCACCCATCGGCCCGACACGTGACGTGTATCTAATAGCATCGCGATGATCATTGGAGATACGCCGGGATATCGGGGGCTTTTGAGAACATAAATGAATACAATGATCCCTTCTGGTGTATGTCTATTTTTTGTCTTCTTTTCTCTTTTCTCAAATCAACCCCTGTGACCACATACAAACACAGCCCCTCAACCTCATCTATCATTATCTCACTCCAACCCGACCCCACACTTTCTCAAGTTTCCCCATCACACCCGTCACAATGTCTGACTCGGGGAAAATCACCATCTCCATTGATCGTGGTGGCACATTTACGGACGTCCATGCCATTCAACCTGGTCGTCCAGACATCATCCTGAAGCTTCTATCTGTTGACCCTTCTCACTACCAGGATGCCCCCACCGAGGGCATCCGTCAGATCCTAGAGTTGGCCACCGGGGAGTCACATCCCCGAGGACAACCTTTGAAGCTTGACCGTATTGGCTGTCTCCGCATGGGAACGACCGTCGCAACCAATGCTTTGCTTGAGCGGAAGGGTGCTCGTTCAGTACTCTTTACAACCAAAGGATTCCGCGATCTATTGAAGATTGGCGACCAATCTCGCCCTGCCATTTTTGATCTATCAATGGCTCGTCCTGGTGTGCTTCCAGAGAGCGTTGTTGAGGTCAACGAACGCGTGTTGCCCTGTCATCCTTCTGCCGACAGTGATTGTTTCTCCGATTCCCGGTTGGTAGAGGGAACCACCGGCGAGAAGTTCCGTGTGGTGCAAGAGTTGGACCTCGTCCAGGTTAAAGCAGAGCTTCAGCGACTGAAGGAGCAAGGAGTTCAATCCCTCTCCGTGGCACTTGTGCACTCCTACGCATATCCCGAACATGAGCGTCAAATCGGCGAGATCGCACAGGATATGGGATTCTCCGTTACCCTTTCCTCCAGCCTTCAGCCCATGATCAAGATCGTGCCCCGTGGCATGTCTGCCGCAGCCGATGCTTATCTCACACCTGTGATCAAGACATACATTGACTCTATCTCTTCCAGCTTCGAAGGTGGCTTGGAGAGCCAGCAGGATTGCCGATTCGAGTTCATGCAATCCGATGGTGGGCTGGTCGATTTCCGCAAGTTCAGCGGACTGAAAGCAATTCTGTCTGGTCCAGCGGCTGGCGTGGTTGGCTTTGCAGCCACCAGCTGGGACCCCACAGAGAAAATCCCTGTCATTGGGTTCGACATGGGTGGTACCAGTACCGATGTCTCCAGATTTGATGGCCACCTTGACCATGTATTTGCCTCCAAGGTTGCAGGCGTGATGATCCAATCTCCACAGCTTGATATCAACACTGTCGCTGCTGGTGGCGGTTCCATTCTCACTTGGCGTAACGGCTTGTTCTATGTCGGCCCTGAGTCTGCAAGTGCCCATCCGGGTCCGGCCTGCTATCGCAAGGGTGGCCCCCTTACCGTGACAGACGCCAATCTGTTCTTGGGCCGTCTTCTGCCGGAATACTTCCCTAAGATCTTTGGCCCGAACGAAGACGAAGCCTTGGACACAGAGACAACTGCACGCCTGTTCAATGAACTCACGCAAAAGATCAACATCGAACGCCAACAGCAAGGTCAAGCAGAATATTCTCCAGAGGATGTTGCGCTTGGTTTCCTTAAGGTTGCAGATGAATCAATGTCCCGGCCAATTCGCAATCTCACGGAGGCTCGTGGTTTCGAGACTGCATCTCATCATCTCGCATGCTTCGGAGGTGCTGGCGGTCAGCACGCATGCTCAGTGGCTGAAACTCTTGGGATCTCACGTATCATCATCCACAAGTATTCTTCCGTTTTGTCGGCTTACGGTCTCGCTTTGGCGGAGGTTGTTAAGGAATCACAGGAGCCTGTGTCATCCGTCTACCTTTCATCCCAATCTGCTCTCCTCCAACATCTTGACGACATGGCAGCATCAGCGACCAAGGACATGGAATCCCAGGGCTTCCCTTCCACTCAAGTCCGCCATGACAAATACTTGAACATGCGCTACGAAGGTTCCGACACCAGCTTGATGATCCTGAAGCCCGAGGGCTCGTCAGACTTCTTGGAGGAATTCCGTGTACG
Organism: Penicillium paradoxum; assembly: GCF_028828445.1. Classification (NCBI taxonomy): domain Eukaryota; kingdom Fungi; phylum Ascomycota; class Eurotiomycetes; order Eurotiales; family Aspergillaceae; genus Penicillium; species Penicillium paradoxum. The sequence goes on along the minus strand of NW_026643184.1, from coordinate 3,301,052 downwards.
TCATCGCCGGGAATTCAACTTCAACTCTGAGCGACCGGTTCTCGTTGATGATGTTCGAGTGCGGACTATTGCTTCTTCCAAAGTGCGAACTGAGCAAAGTCCCCTGGTCCAACTGAAAGAAGCCACTATGCGAGATGTCACGGCGGCTCCGGCAAACACTACCTCAGCCTATTTCGATGGCCAGTCGAGCCGCATCGATACCCCCGTCTACCTTCTGGGTGAATTGGAGAAGAACTCCCGCATTCATGGTCCGGCTGTCATCATCGATAAGACTCAGACGATTGTCGTGGCTCCCAACGCGGTAGCCAACCTGCTTGACACCTGCATTGTCATTGATCTCAAGGATGAGCCAACTTCTTCTCCTGGAACCGCCCTGTCTTCAGAAATCGATCCTATCCGACTCACTATCTTTGGGCATCGGTTTATGTCTATTGCTGAGCAGATGGGTCGCACGCTGCAAAAGACTTCCGTTTCAACTAACATCAAGGAGCGACTAGACTTCTCTTGTGCTCTTTTCTCCCCTGATGGAGGTTTGGTGGCTAACGCGCCGCACGTTCCGGTTCATCTTGGATCGATGCAATTTGCTGTGCGATATCAGCATCAGAAGTGGCTAGGGAACTTGAAGGACGGTGATGTTCTGGTGGCCAACCACCCTAGTTGCGGAGGCACCCATTTGCCTGATATCACAGTACGTCGCTTTCACATTGAATACTCTTATCATTTACTGACCATGTCTTTCTTAGGTCATCACACCCGTCTTTGACCGACCTGGTGGCTCTGAGATCATGTTCTACGTGGCCTCCCGTGGTCATCACGCTGATATTGGCGGCATCTTGCCTGGATCAATGCCTCCCAAATCCACAGAACTGTGGCAAGAAGGTGCCGCTATCGAAGGTGACAAGATTGTGAGTGATGGTGTTTTGGATGAAGCACGCTTGATTGAATTGCTGGTCACGAACCCGGCGCAATACCCCGGCTGTGCGGGAGCACGCTGCCTCAGCGACAACTTGTCGGATCTCAAGGCACAAATTGCTGCCAACACTCGGGGAATCAGTCTGATTCAAGCTCTTTTCAATGAATACGGAACCCAGACGGTGCAAAAGTACATGTACGCTATCCAGGCAACTGCCGAGTCTGCTGTACGCAATCTTCTCAAGCAGCTATACAAGAAGTTCAATGGCCAGCCATTGGAGTCGGTCGACTACATGGATGACGGTACCCCTATTAGATTGAAGGTTACTATTGATGACACCGATGGATCAGCTGTCTTCGACTTCGAAGGAACAGGCCCCGAGGTTTATGGCAGCTGGAACGCCCCCATTGCCATTACTCACTCGGCCATCATCTATTGTCTTCGTTGCATGATCAATGCAGATGTGCCACTGAACCAGGGATGTCTGGCGCCAATTGACATCCGTGTTCCCTCATCTACCATTCTGTCGCCGAGCAAGACCGCTGCTGTGGTTGGCGGTAACGTCGTGACCTCCCAGCGCATCACTGATGTTGTGTTTAAAGCCTTCCAGGCTTGCGCCGCGTCTCAGGGCTGCTGCAACAACTTGACCTTCGGCACGGACGCCAAGCTTGACCCATCCACCGGTGCCGTCATCACTCCTGGATTTGGATACTATGAGACCATCGCTGGCGGCAGTGGTGCAGGTCCAACTTGGAAGGGCGAGTCTGGTGTACATGTCCACATGACCAACACCCGGATCACCGATCCAGAAATCCTGGAAAAGCGCTATCCGACGATGCTCCGTCAATTCACGCTCCGTGAAGGCTCTGGTGGCAAGGGCAAGAACCCCGGTGGTGAGGGTGTGATCCGCGACATTGAATTCCTTTCACCGATGCAATGCTCAATCCTGTCAGAGCGACGTGTCCACCGGCCTTACGGACTGGAGGGCGGCCAGGATGCTCAAACTGGTTTGAATCTGTGGGTTACGCGGGATGCGGACACTGGCGAAGAGCGACGCATCAACATTGGCGGCAAGAACACTGTTTCTATGAAGACACACGACCGGATCGTGATTAACACTGCCGGTGGTGGTGGCTGGGGCGCTGTGTAAATGTGCTGTATAGCGGACATGAAAATTCTAGTATAACGATCAAACTAGATACATATGTGATGTAAAATAATACTTGACCTGAATGAACGATTGGCTTCCTCTCTTAAAGCCTTGAGTTTCCAAATGTTGGCCGCCACATTTCATTAGCTAGTCGGCTGGTATTTACCATATCTGGCGTCAGCTGGTCAAGCGAAGATACTCCAAGCATCTTCATGGTGATCTCGAGCTCCTCGGCGAGGACTGCGAGAGTGTCAGCTTGAGGTCGACTGAGAATGTAGTCTGAACTTACTGTCTGTGCATTTTTCCACTCCTTCAGCCCCGTATGCTGCGAGGGCATAGTAGTAGGGCCGGCCCACTCCAACCGCGGTCGCTCCCAGACACAAAGCCTTGAGAACATCTGCTCCGTCGCGAAGCCCTCCATCGACAAACACCTGGAGCTTATCGAACGCTTCGGGATAGTAGGTGCGGATCTCCAGGAGGGTCATTAATGAACTAGGGGCGGAATGGATCTGTCTGCCACCATGGTTGCTCAGTAGCACTCCATGGACACCATGCTGGACAGCCAGTTTCACGTCCTCCACGCTTTGAATCCCTTTGAGAACAAGGGGCCCACCCCACTCTGAGGAGATCCAGTCCAAATCTTCCCAAGTGAGACCAGCATCTACTGAGCCGGGAACCTGCCGACCCCCGAATGCCGGGGCAAACTCATTCTCACTGTGAATTTCCCTTGAGTTTTCGGCCAAGCCTGCGTCAAGGTTCTCTTGCGCTTGAAGGTAACGATCGGCCGTCCGTTTGCCCAGGGTTGAAGTGTCCACAGTCACCCACAGGCTTTGGTATCCGGCTGCTTTGACTCGTTGGATGAGAGACTTGGCTTTTGTCCGATCCACAGGGACATAGAACTGGAACGACAAATTTGAAGGACTTTGATAGCCAAGCAAGCGTTGCTCGTCCCGATGAGCGTCCATGATCTCTTCCAGCGGCTTTGTAGATGCGGTACTGATCATGGCATGCATGCCTTTGCGAGTTGCTCCTCTCACGAGCAAAGGTTCAGCACCGGGGTGTGAACTACCTAATGTACCCATGGCGGACACGAAGAAAGGGACTTGAGAGACGTGTCCCAAGATATCCCTTCGAGTGTCCATGGAGTCTACACTCCTCAAAATGCGAGGCCGAAAGTTGATCAGCGACCAATCATCGAGGTTGGTCCTCAGCGACAGACCGGTGGCAGCTGAGCTTGACACATAGACCCACGACTTCTCCGGGAGAACATCCTTTGCCGCCTTCTCAAAGTCCGTCGTAGTGACACATAGAGAAAGATGGGGGATGGATTTGCTTGCCATTTTGAAACAAAATATGGCTGCGAAAGGAAAAGGAAATGGGGGTCAACAAGTAAATATCGAGACAATAAATAGCCCGATCAGATAACGGCCCCGAAGTCGGCGCCGACCGGTGGACTCAGTCGGCTTCCCTTTCGCACAGCCACGAGCTCTGCTTTCCTGTATTTCTGTGAGATCGAATTCTCTTCTCAGAGGTCTCATCAACGGAGCTCATATTCGCACGGTAACATTTTCTTCTGGGCTTCCATTGAGGGCGATGGAGTGGCGCTGCCAGTTCTTGACCTTTCCAGGGGAACAGGTGTGAACATAGACCGGGACGCGACAGGTCGTGGCATCTAACCCGAACTGTTAGGCTGTAATAACAATGCATAATTTCCAGATTACTGGTACAGGTCGACAAGAATTTGGGGGGGACGAATATTTAAGAATGGAGCTAGGTATATGTATGTAGTAGACACTCGCTTCGTGAGCACCGTAGGAAATGGCAACCACAGTTCTATGAACAAGGTACAAATCCACTCAAGACGCATGATGGATGATCAAGTAGGATCAGACTCCGACTCAATTCCACCGGCTGGCCTGGTTGTTTCACACCGAGAAGAGGTCAATTGTGCAATGTGCCCGTAGTGCAATCCACCTTGAAATGTCATATGCAAGGTACATCATGCAATGGACCTCTGATGTCACCGATCTGTTGCCTCTACGAAAATAACACTCGCATTCTATCTACATAGCTAGGTCTCTTAGGTATCTACCAACGTCATCTTCCTGTGTACATTATGTATATAGACATGTATCCCTTGATCCACCATACAATGTACATGTACGTACCTAATGTACCTACATGTAACATGTAGGTACAATGTAGTATACTTTGGCTTCGTTATATGTACTCAACTACAATACACACCCACTATCTCAACCCTTGACGTTGTGAACTCGATCTTCCGAAAGGACTTCTGGAGGTATGCCAAGTCTCTCTTGCATATGAATTAAACAGAATACACGTGTTCTTCCACACGTACCTGGAGGTCTATACACAGAAGTATAGCGAAGTATATTATACTCCAGGGGTGAGCGGGGGCTGTTACTAAGCATCACATGCTTTTCACGATTCTCTGTTCGCTCTCTTGATTGTCTTTCGCATCCTCACTTCATTGCGATTTTCACTATGTTTGTTTCCATACCCGGTTGACTAGCCATGGGGCTTCTCTAATTTTTGGTGTTCTCTCCATCTGGGCCTGTTCTCTGCGAGTCGACGTCAAACTTGCATCTTCCCGCTGTACAAAAAAAACCCCCCAGATAAAAAAAAAAGATAAGTGACGCGGGGTCCAAGGACACACATATTGAACTCGATGAAACAATCACCACCTATTGTGTTTATTGCCAGGTGCGTGTGTCCGTCCCATTTCCTGTCTTCAAGTGGTTGCTGAACTGGCCAGTTAGACATGGCGCCCGTCTCGATGCCGCAGACAAAGATTGGCACTTAACATCCCCAAGCCCTTTCGATCCGCCTCTGTCTTATGGTGGGTGGATGCAATCTCGTGCTTTGGGGATACGTATAGGAAGTCTCTTAAGGGCCCACCAATTCACAGGTGAAGCCCCAGAGACTCAGCGCAGCCATCATCCGACCTCGGATAACCAGGCAAAATCCGCCCCCGCATCTTCGGGCTTGTCTCACCGATATAACGTCATTGTCCATACCTCTCCCTATCTTCGATGTCTGCAAACCGCGATAGGAGTTAGTTCTGGTATCAACCAACAATTCACTGGTACAGAGCCATCCAAAGCAACGAGTTCAGCTCCCACGTTACCTGAGGCTTCGTCCAAAGCCGATCAACGATGTCTGCTTCGTGTCGACGCCTTTCTCGGCGAATGGCTATCACCCGACTACTATGACCAAATCACACCGCCGCCGGCTTCGGACAGAATGGTGGCGTCTGCCAAAGGGGAATTACTCCGTCGTGCTGAGGTCATCCCAGTTGTGGATGGGTCAACAAAGGCGTTGTCAGGCCACTTCCCCGGCGGTTGGGGCAGCCAGGCCCATCTTACTTCGCCGGTTGAAGATGAAGACCACCGTTTACATCCCGCAACAACCCAGCGCCCGCGCGCCAACACACATGGCACCCTTCAGAGCCCTGTCCACACCAAACGCGTAAAAAAGACTCTCAGTCGCCTGAACACAGAAGTGCCACCTGATTTAGAGGCATGTTACGTACATCCAACTCCCACCTATGCTGTTTCGGCCTCGGATCCTATCCCTACAGGTTATGTTGCTCATGCGCGGAATGCGTGTACGAAGATCGACTACCAGTGGGACAGTATGCGAACACCGTACTGGGGCACAGGCGGCGAGTTCGACGAGGAATGGAGTACTATGCAAGAACGTATTCATGATGGATTTCAGCACATGATCAACTGGTACCGGGAACAGGATTCATCCGAGGTCGGTTCTATAGCGGAGTCGAACGGCAAGACAAAGGACCATGTGCAGACCGTTCTCGTCATCATCACCCATGGCGCAGGTTGCAATGCCTTGATCGGTTCGTTAAAGGGCCATTCCGTCTTGCTTGATATTAACACCGCATCGCTCACCATGGCTGTGCGAGGCAACCATGTCAATAACCTCCCGCATGACATGGATCCCATGCCAAAATCCCCGGGCTCAGCGAACCAATCGGTGTCACAGGAATACTCCTTGCAGCTTGTGGCGTCGACTGATCACCTGCGCCCGGGAGTCAACCCCTCACAGCTCCCCTCGCTGTCATCTCCGTCTGTGCAGGTACTTTCGCCACCCCCGGTCTCTTCCTATCGAAATCGTCTGGGTTCTCGCCCATCGCTGCTCCAAGAAACATTTCCAAACGGGTCATCACGTTCCAGTACCAGTCCTCGTGCATGGACATTGGCGGTGCGCCCAGCAACTAGTTCTCATCCCACCTCGGGCCTCTGGAACTCCATTTCGTCGCCCATCGATAAAACGGACGATACAGAGGATAGCTTCGTGCCGAACTTTGGTGATCGGCCGGTCAGCCAGGATTCGACTCTTTCTTTTAACTCTATAGACCGTGGCTGGACCAAGCAGTTGCCGCAACGGACACAGTCGCAGCGCGGTCTTTGGGGGAGTGCTCAGTCCTTGGGAGATCGTGAAAATGGAACGAAGCGGCGATGGACGGTGACGGAACAGAAGCTGTGAAATCATCATGTTCATCTCTACGATACCTCTTGCATGGCGTTATTGGGTTATCTTTTTCATACTATTCCAAGTTCAAATGTTATGCACATGTTATGAGACACGACACCCCATTCCTCAGGCACCTGTCAGGCACCCATAACGGATGGGCAGCTTCCAACCCCTCTTCGTCATCCCATGTTTGTCTCTCCACTCTTCTCTGTGCTCTCTCTCTCTCTCTCTCTCTCTCCTCCCTCCTTTCTTCTCTTCATCATTTTAACAAATCTCAATTCTTTTCCATGTCAAACCTCCAAACAGACGGTCTTTCCGTCACTTACTCCTCTGACCGAACTGGGGCCCCGGATCTACGACTGATCCACTTCAATGATGTCTACCACGTCGAGTATGCGCTTATTTTCTTTTCCTCTATCTCTCCCACCGGCTTCATAAGCTTGACCTGAACCTATATTAAATCATTCTATGTAGCTCAGGCTCTGCAGAGCCTGTCGGCGGAGTCGCGCGGTTCCAATCCCTCATAAATCACTATCGTTCTCATCCACAGTTCGTCGGGCAGCCTGATGTCCTCACCTTCTTCTCAGGCGATGCTTTCAACCCCAGTATTGAAAGCACAATCACTAAGGGAAGACACATGGTACCATTCCTTAACACAGTGGGCACCGATGTGGCATGTGTGGGTGTGAGTATGGCAACCAGTCAACCGCCAGGCATGCACAGCGCTAATCTAGCGATCTAGAACCATGATCTCGATTTTGGAGTCGCTCAATTCCGTCATTTGGCTAGCCAATGCCATTTTCCTTGGCTTCTAGCCAACGTCCTTGACCCAGCATTAGGAGAAGATACCCCGATAGGTGACTGTGGAAAGTCCTGTATGTTGACTTCATCCAATGGGCTCAAGATTGGCGTGTTAGGGCTTGGGGAAAGAGAGTGGTATGCGTTTCTGTGTACATATTCAGCCGCCTTATTTCTTTGCTAATTCGGGTCTCAACTAGGCTCGGCACAATTAACGCTCTTCCGCCTAATCTGATTTACAAATCCGCATCTGAAACAGCCCGTGTGCTTGCCCAACAGCTCCGAGACCAGGGGGCTGATATCGTCATCGCAGTCACCCACCAACGCGAGCCCAATGACTACAAACTCGCTAACAACCTTTCGCCCGATCTTGTGGATATAATTCTCGGGGGCCACGATCACTTTTATGCGCATGCCGTTGTCAATGGGATTCATGTGCTTCGGTCAGGGACTGATTTTAAACAGCTGAGCTACATCGAGGCTTTCCGAAAATCCGACGGTGTGGGTGGTTGGGAGTTCAATATCATGCGGCGCGATGTTGTTCGCGCGATTCCAGAGGATCCTGATACGGTGGCAATGGTGGCACGGTTTACTTCCGCCCTGAAGGCTAAGCTGGACAAGCCGATTGGATTCACCGTCAGCCCACTAGATGGTCGATTCTCTACTGTGCGACAACGCGAATCAAATCTGGGTAATTTTGTATGCGATCTGATGCGCTTCTACTATGGAGCCGATTGCGCCATGATGGCGGGCGGCACCATTCGCGGCGATCAAATCTACTCGCCAGGGATCTTGAGGTTGAAGGATCTGATGAACTGTTTCCCTTTTGAAGACCCCGTGGTGCTGTTGCGTGTTCGTGGCCATGCATTGCTAGCTGCACTCGAAAATGGAGTTAGCCAGCTCCCCGCCCTCGAAGGCCGATTCTCGCAAGTGTCAAATATCAACTACGGCTTCAAGCTGGAAAACCCGCCCGGATCACGCATTACATTTGCTCGTGTAGCTGGCGAGCCCATTGACTTGCAACGCGAATATGTTCTTGCCACACGCGGATACATGGCTCGAGGAAAAGATGGGTTCACTTCATTACTGATTGAAGCTGAAGGGGGCGAGGTGCAGGAGCTTGTATCTGAAGAGAATGGCGTACTCATCAGTACAATCCTTCGGCAGTACTTTTTAAGTCTCAAAGTACTCGGAATATGGAATCATTGGAGCGCTAGTCTAGGTCGGCATTGGGGCACTGTACATCGCAATTTACACGCCGAAGGCTGGCTGAAGCCTCCGTCTGCCAATACGTCTCCTAAAGCCGAGAAGACAGTATGCAAGACACCCCATACGCGGCCCACTCTTCGGCGTACAGCCCGGTCATCATACTACTATGGTCGATTCCCCGAAGAAATCGAACAGGACACAATTGACGTTACTGAGAACGACACGAATGGCAATGCTATGGACTCAGACTCAGATGAGGATCCAGATATCCTTACGTCGCCGCGACCAATCACCAACTATGTCACTCAGCCGGCTCAATCCTCTGCTGAAGAAGAGCACCGACTACAGGTTGCTCGGCGCGTTGTTCGAAAATGGATGCGGCATGCTGGTTTGCAGTGCAGACTGTTGGACACCATGGACGGCGAGGGAGAATTTACTCCAGTCTGGACATCAGGAATCTCCCCTCGACTCGAGGGACGTATTGTGGTAGAATAGACATACTTGGCATTTTCTTTTTTTTTTTTTTTTTTCTAAAGTTATCTTTGTTCCGGGTCCCCTTTTCGGATTTTCGGGATTCGGGATAGCCTAAACAACTTTACTTGCTGTGGTTTTGTTTACCCTTTGCTGTATGGTGCATATATGCTGGATAGCCGATTGGCGCTTTTGAATGAAATGCATGAATACTTTGAAGATTGCCAAACCATGCTGTTCAATCAGCCTTCTGCTTGGGAATTTCTTTCTGCAAGAGATAGTCTCCTCCTCTCCAAGCCTTGTAAACCCCGTAAAGACCACAGAATGGCCACACATCCCAAAGGGCACGTTTGACTGATCCCTTCCACCCGCTCTCGAACTCTCCCCGATGCGCGCCTGGAAGATCGGATTCATGCACCCGGACCTTGTCATACAAAGATGGAAGATGCTGCGCATGGTACTTGTCCCGTAAAGAATCATAGCCCGGCTTATTGTAGATAGCCCAGAATTCGTCCTCTGTGTAGTAAGTATGTGCATATAACCATTTCTTTCCCCCAAGGCTGTGGACCTTGTGTTCAAGCTGCCGATTTTGAGCGACAAATCCAGCTGGATGCGTGGCAGCGGCAGGCCCCCAAATTCCAAAATTGAGGAGTTGCGTCTTCTTTGTATCCACGTCCACTACCTTGCCATCGTTTACCGACTGTCCTTCCAGCCCACCGGCACTTCCTGGTGGTAGCGGACAGAGCCAAAGCGGATATTGGCCAAAGTTTTCAGGACGATCCAGCCAGTCGAGAAACTCAGCAGCTGTGGAGATGGGTACACCAACATCTTGGATAATGTATCGACGCGCAAGCCCGCTGACATGTAGGGCATGATACATCACCCGGGTGTGCATGAAACGATTGAGAAGCCAACGCGTAAGGAAGATGAATGGAACACAGAAATAGTTAAAGGCATAGCGGGCAACCCAGAAGCCACCCCGGTCATAGCGGAAGAGATAGTCGCTCAGAGGAATCCAGTCCACTGCATCTGGCATGTGAGAAGAATGCTCTCGGTCGGAGATTTTAGACTGAGCAATCCGTTCGACATGCAGATAGAACCAATCATCTCGCGGGCGAGCAAATGTTCGGGGTTTCACATTGACCTTTCGGTCAACCTGTCGTCCAGCACAGACGACGATTTTATTCCGCGAAAAGACGATGCCGTCCAGATATTCTGTGGTTGGATCGGCGCCAACCTCCTCAAAGATGCGCACAGCATCCTTCATGTTGGAATTGACATAGTATTTCAATTCCACCAATGGCTGGGCGTTTTTCAATCGAATTTCGAGTAAAGTGACCACTCCTAGAGTCCCAAAGGAAGATGCCGCCCCCCAGAACAAGTCGGAGCGTTTGTCCACCACATCCGCTTCCGTCTCCACGCGGTCGTTATACGCCTTCACGACCTGTCCATCCGCCAGCACTATTTCAATCCAATTGACTGTATGGTCAAAAAATCCCTCTCGAAATGAGCTACTCTCCCCGGATGTCCCCGAAAAGGCGCCCCCAACTGAGATGTTGGGAAACTCGACAACCACCAAGGGGACCAGGCCATAGGCCGTGGTAGCAGCCAGAAGGGCGTCCATGCAGACATTGGGTTCGACTATGGCTGTACATCGGGAGGAATTGATTTCGAGCACATGGGTAAGAGCTTCTGTGCTGACCGTGTTGGATAGGTTGCGGTTGGAGGGACGAGTACTATTGGTGGCCCCATGATATATACGAAATGGCAGCTGGCGACGGTGGAAATCCGCCACACGGACCGAGATCTCCTCCACGGCTGCAGAATGATCCATTGGAAAATAATCGAGTACTCTGTACTCCGTACGTGGATGAGATATATGTAAAAGGCAAAAGGCAGCAAGGCAACACGCAGTTAAAAGAGGAATTTAGGCTCCAGCCCGGTCCCCCCCGCATTCAGGGTCTCAGGCCAAAAACGAATGAAGGACACAATGCAAATTCGAAACTACCTTGAAGAAATGGTATCGGTATCATGAAACATAGAGAGAAAAACACACAAAAATCACCAATCCTTACTGGAGGCCAACGGGGCGTGCTCCGGCGAGATTCACAACCCTGCCACCTCCCGCTGCTCCGAGTCCAGTTGGCGCCCGAGGTTGAACCCAACCGGGGACACTGGAATCACTGCTTTCACGCGCAGAGATTGTTTGCCAAACGTTGGGGAACCCTGTAGGCAAGATACCCTTGATTTTGGCTCCTGGAATGGCAAATCGAGGCTCGCGGTGGAGGAGGTACCCGCCCATTAGTCCTTGAGTAATCAACGATGCAAAAATCGATTCGATCTCTTGCATCATGGCGCATCGATCTGATTCTGTCCTGTCGTCGAGGTCATACGCATATGGATCCAGCTCGCAATCACCGTAATCCTCTTCTGGCTCTCCGTCAATCAACTGACCCGGTACATTGGGCTGTGAAGCCCCTCCTTCATCATAAAACCCATCCGAGGCTAGGAAATCACCATATTTTGCCAGTATTTCTTGATCTGTGGTGGGAGTGGCAGTTCCATCTGCCTCTTCTAGGCGATCATATTCGATATCTGTAGGTTCGAGAACAACCTGTGATCCGTAGAGATTGGAGGCCGCCATCGCACCACTCTCTGGTGATGCATGCTGTATCTGCAGCCACCGCGTAGCCGCAACAACCTTTTTGAGGTTAAGGACTGGAGGAGGTCCCTTTTGCGCCTGCGCCTGCGGACCTCCCCATGAGCCCCCATACATGAAAACTTTGCGCGCAAAGGATCGCCATACAAGAATCTCACATCGATTTCGAAGAGCGAAAAGGATACCTTTGCGTACAAACCACTCGGCGGTCGGCGAGCCAAGGAGGAGATGCTGTCGGAAGGCCAGGTAATCTCCTCGGATGATCAATTGACACAGAGGTTGGAAATGTTCGGCGAGTCCTTGAGATTCTGGTCGCTGCAAGAGTGCCCGGGATGGAAATCGGCCCAAAATTATGTTGCACGGAATGAGATACGAGAGGATCAGGCGTCGTTGGCTTATGGCTTGACGGTGGCACTGGTCATAGGCGGCCTGCAAAGCGATCCGGGCAGGGAAGAAAAGATTATTGGCAAAGAGGTAGCGGCCGAGATAGTAGAGGTATGTGACACGTTGTGAGGCTGGGAAGTAGGCCAAGGGGGCGACTGGGCACTGATGCTTGCGAACATCTGCTCTGCGTTGCGCAGTTTGCCACACTGTGTCCGGTCAACATCAAGCCCTAGCATGCTTGCGATAGAAATCAACCCCGGGTTCTTCATACCTGGAAAAGCAATTTGAGGCATAGGTTTGCCATGAGGTAGATGCCGATGCGCTTGCCCTCTGGTTTACCATTCGGGCCGGGGGTGCCGGTGCGATCAGTGAGGCACTTGATGAAGGCTTCGCGCACCACGTTGGCCGATTTTTCCACCAAGGTCACTTTCTCGGTGCTTTCGTCTTGATCTCCCAGGCCTTCCATTCGTCGGATATGCGCGATCAAGTCTGGCCGACGATCGAGGCCCATGGCCAATTTTGCCAGTACCTTGGCCAAGTAAAGAACCGTAGGAAGGACGACAACTCCCATTTGACTATCTCCGAGGGCGAGCACACATTGACTGTAGTTGTTGCGAGGGTCTGGTCAGTCTTCAAGCTTGAAGACAATAGTCGCATCATCTGGGGACTGAGTGCGCTCGGGATCCTCCACGGGGTGTCAGTACTTACTTGAGCAGCGCCTTCAATTGATTGTATGTTTCCAGTAAGTTGTCGGTGTTCATATCACGCAGAAAGACCAGGTAAAGCTTGACGAAAGTCGGGAAAGCGGTCCATGAGCCACTCTTCGATCGCGGCACAAGGGGCTCACATCGTTGAAGAAGTTCGGTGTCGGTCTTTGAGCCCGGGGGGTAGTTTTGTTGTAATTCAACGGTCATGCGCTGGTAGATATCCGAGAGCGGCGGCTCGAGTTGCAGGAAGTCCTGGACTTTGGCGCCATCGCGGTTCTGAACCAATTCCTGCAAACTGCCGAGGAATTGGTCAAGGACCGGAGTTGGACGCATGTTGAAAGAGCAAACTGCTCGACGGGGCTACTAGTGGGTTCGCATCAACAGAGAAGTTAATTTAAATGAACGATCATGTTGTTACTCGAGAAAAAAAACCAAGAGTTCCGCAGTCACTTGGAAAGTCCAGAGCTCATCTGTTGCATTGATGGCAGAACTGGTGACCGCCCTTTTGTATACATGTTGATTCAGCTATACATTGTCCAGGAATACGGTGATTAGTGCAATTGACAAAAATGAAATAGATGATTCTCAATAGCCATTATGAGCTTGAATATATATGTAGGTTGGAGCCTAGCTACATCTAGGTACCTAGGTAGATCCCATACTGACTGACCGTCCTAGGCTTACCTCTCTACGCTTGTATGTGCATGTATACTTGTATGTAGGTATTGTGTGATGTATTCTCTAAGAATTAGATTGCACAGGTTATCTCAAGCTCCTCCATGAGAATATCTGATTTGCTGGGCGACGCTGAAGCAACGCTGATGCCAGGCGGGGAATTGTACGAGTATTAGCTGCAAATGGTCGATCTATATAACGCTATGTACTTGTACACTCGGGCCAAAACAAGGATTCCCTTTAAACCTGTCACCTAATATTGATGATGGTGTGCTACTTCATATGTATTCTAATCTACCGGACATGGTAAGACTGATCATCAAGCACCGCGGTCGTTTCCCAAGTGTGTATAAGTGGTGCTGCCCACATAAACTCCTTGTCTTACTGATTCGACTCGTTTCATAATTGACAACAAATTTTTACATAGATCCCGAGAGCTACTTACATATCCCCTTATTGAAATGCTCGAGAGCAGCTGGGCGAGATGCTACATATACTCTGTATGCGCTGTATGCACTGCATGCACTGCATGTATCAAGTAGTGTTGTGATCGATGATGGCACTCCCCTCCAGGGGTACATGTAGATCCATATACCCACTGCATACAGGTTTCCCACATACTGGGTAGTTTAGTGGGCCTTTATGGAAATCAGGACATATTGGAGCAGCTACAATGTGTATTCACCCTTAATATGTGAATCCTTGTCGAAAGAAATCCAGCTTCGCTCCAGAGATGATGTCATATCGTAAATCACATGTAAAAAGCATCACGTCACTTGGTGATTTTAAATATGTGCTCTTCTTGACTCCCAATTGTTCAACTGTCACATACATTGGATTCCAAACACCATGGGCTCTGAGTCGTTTATGTCGGCCCTCAAGGCGTTCATCCGGCATCCATTTGTAGAGATCTTTACCTGGCTCTACCTGGCTCTGCAAGCGGTTTTAGTTTACATATTTTCTCCCATTCCCCCACCTCCAACCCATCAGAATTCAAATATTCCTCGGAAGAGAGTGGCAATCATTGGCGCAGGCCTGACCGGGGTGTCCTCGGCCGCCCACTGTGCTGGCCATGGCTTTGACGTCCAATTGTTTGAATCCAGACCCAAAGAACAGGGTTTGGGAGGCATCTGGAGTGTCAGTATTACCAGATATTTGATTATAACAAGTGCTAATCCCCCGACAGAGAGTCAATTCCACATCCGCATTACAAGTTCACAGTGTCATGTACCGTTTCCATCCGTCGGTCAGCTTTGACAGCGCATACCCCACCCAGCAACAGATCAAGGAGCAGATAGTCGATGTCTGGAAACGCTACGACTTGGAAAAGCGTACCGCCTTTGAGACCAAAGTCACATCCGTGAAGAAGACCAAGAGTGGCCAGTGGATTATCAACAACGACGAATCGCAGTACGGCCGATTCGACGGAATATTGGCTACAGTAGGCGTATGTGGGGACCCCAAGATGCCCCCTCTGCCTAGCCAAGAGAAGTTCGAAGGCCAGATCTACCACTCCTCTGAGCTGGATGGCAAGGATGCCAAAGGCAAAAAGGTGCTCATTGTGGGAGGTGGCGCTAGCGCCATCGAGGCCTTGGAGTTCGCCGTCAAAAATGGCGCGGCCGAGATCGATGTCCTTTCTCGATCTGATAAATGGATTATTCCTCGGAATATACTCGTACAATCATTGTTGGCATGCAATATCTTCGGCCAAGAAACAGCTCTTTCGTGGATCCCCGAGTGGTTGCTGCGCAAGTTTTTCTACCGTGATCTTCAAGATATTGCTCCGACAGACAATGGCATCTTTACTGGGACTCCAATGGCCAATGACGAATTGTTCAACCAGATCCGCCAGGGAAAGGCTCACTGGCTACGCGGGGACATTGTCTCCGTGGAAGAGAAAGGCGTGGTATTCAACCATCGATCTAAAGGTGTTCCAAAAGGAGGACCTGGCCGCGAACGATTAGTTGAAGGTGATATCATCGTCATGGCCACCGGTTTCAAACGGCCTTCATTGTCCTTCTTGCCTGATGAGTGTTTTGATGAACCTTACGGGCCGCCTAGCTGGTATCTCCAAGTCTTCCCACCCAAATACCCGGATATTTGTGCCAACAACAGCACCTACGTCGATGCAATTGGTACAGTGGGCAATATGCATATCGGAATCTACACGCGATTCCTGCTCATGTTCTTGACCGATCCACTGACCCGACCCACTGAGGCTTGGATGAAGACCTGGATTGACTTCACCAGGTTCATGAAGCGATTGGCTCCCACTGGAGCATTTGACTTCTTTACCTATGCTGAACTGATTTACTGGTATCTCTTTGTCCTTGTCATCAATCCCTTCCGTTGGAAATGGGCGTTATTTGTGTTCTTTGGGATTGGCCGTGGCTTACCCTTGATGTTTGTGGAACGAGAAAATTCCTTCCGCAAGGAGCTGAAGAAACAGCGCAAGACCAAGAAATCCCATTGAATTGGGGCTTCTATGGAACTCGACTAACGAAATGAACGATGTCCGGGTCGAGGAAGCATGTACAGTGAGAGCGATGCAATTCGTTACACTTTGACGATAACTTACAAGATACATCTAGAACATTCATGTGAGATAAAAATAGATTTAGCCTTGTATTCAGTGATGTCAACATGAACACCATAAATAGCGGTTTTCTATCATTGCTCTTTGATACCTGGGATCTTCTTTTCCATATCGTAAGCCAGATTGCCCCCTCGTAAAAAGCGACCCGGGATATAATGGTTCTCTTCCAGCCATAGTATCGGCCATAGTAAGGTCACACCCAGGACACAGAAAAGGGTTGCGATGAGATGCCAACCGAAAATCAGCCAATATCCGATGTGCGGCATGAGGAACTTGATAAACTCCGATGTTTGATACAGATCTTCTTGCTTATTGATGTAGTAAAGCTTGTGGTCACCATTGGTTGTAGCATCACCGCGGACCGAATCGTACGTCAGATCCAAGACGGTGGTGAGAGTCACTGGAGCGACATGGAAGGGAACAAGCCAGATAGAGAAGATCTGAGACATATTGACATAGAGCCTAAGCTTTTTCTCATCAAACGCTAGTGAGGTGTTAGTGTTTGCAATCAAGAATTCCCAAGTTTCTCGTGTTGACATACCAATAGAATGGATTTCTAGCTCAATTCGGGGTGACATGATCTTGTACCACTGGAATATCTTTACAACCCACCATCTACTGCCCTCAAAATGGGGGACTCGACAGAACGGATGAACGAAGGACGCATTGCTAGTAAAATATTGCTCAAGCGTGGTTTCTTGCAACGATGGCGGCGACTGTGTCAGAAGCCGGATAACAGTAGGTACGTCGGTCACTACACAGAGATGAGCAGGATATCAATATGTGTTATCACACATATGGAACGCACCAGGGTTTTCCATATTGACCTAAGTGAGAGGATATGTGGAGAGAAGCGTGTCAGGGTATCGCCAGACGTATCTCCAGCTCGTTGGATTCGATGACATCATATTCAACTCTGACATGTGAATCCCACCGGGGCATCTATGCTGTCTCCCAAGTGGGCAATCCAGAAATTTGGAATTCTCTTGTTCGATGATGAGTGTCTCTTGAAAAAGAACCTCGTAATCTCACGATAAGGAACATAAAAAGTACATAAACGGGTGTATGTAGGAATCGGTATTTGTCTTCGGCATGCCGAGTCAGCGATCATATTCCGGCGGTGAGACATCTATCATGTACGGTGTTCCTACGTAGATACCTCCGGCCTTGTGAACGGTCCTGCAGGGAAAGATTGATCCGAGAAAATCATATGCTTCAATGTATAGAAAGTAAATACAGATATGCATTGGTCAAGATGGACCTTGGGTAATCCAGAAAAACTCCAACAACCAAAGTGGTCGGATCCCAAACGCCGTTGAACATGGAAATCGCCCGTTGCAACAACCAATTTTTACCGCTTCCAGCTGTCAACCTTCTTTCGCCGTTTGTCGAAGATTTGGCCCATGCCCACGCCATCATCGCGCTGTCCATCCTCATTGCGCACTCGCTTCCGACTCTTCTCGAGGGCGGCACCGTTGCTTTTCGATCTCCGGGTGAGACGCTCAATATGATCCGCACCTTCATTGAGTCCCTTCCACTCATCACCACCATACGTGGTATCCTTTCCGCGATTCCGCTTGGCCAATTCTTTCTTGGTGGTCTTCGGCAATCGGACAAAGTTGGTTTCTTCGTAAGTGGTACGCTCTGCCTCGCGCTCACGGTCCTTCTTTGACTTGACAGTTCGGCCACCGTCAATGATTGTGCTGCCGATGCTAGGTTCAGCCATAGGCGCGGACGACATTTCAGCGCTGACGAATTCGTCGATGACGTTAGATCGAATAGGTCTGCGATCCTGGCGTTCGCGGCGCTCTGTCGTAGGCAAGGAGGTCGGCATGATCCTCGGGGGACGATAAATGCCATCTCCGGGTCCTTCGTCGGCACCCTTGGAGGGCTTGGCCTTCTTTTGCTCAACCACTCCCTTGGAGAAAGCAGAGACATTAGGCCGGTACGCCATTTCATCAATGTCTTCTCCATCATCGCTATCACTCGCATCATCATCTTCCTCGGAGGAGGCTCCACTGTCTGATGCTGCGGCTTTGCGGCTTTTCTTTGCCTTGGTTGGTTGGGTCTTCTCAGTCCGCTCCGCATCCTCTGCAGCTTTGATGACCTTGTCAACTTGATACTTCAGCCGCCCTTCCAAGGGACGAACACCGCGCTCGAGGAACACCCGAAGCTCGATCAATTTTTTCTGGATGTCATCTTCGAGGTTCTTGTCCGTGGATTGATTCTTCTCCTTCGGATTTTGTTTCGCTGAGACATTGCGCAATTGGAAGATAATCAAGAACACGAGGTTTTGCAAGTAAGAGAGTAGAATTTCGCTCTTGGTGTCGAGAAGAGAGATGCCGTCTTGGGGAGGCTCGATCGTGACATCGGAAGGCGCGTCCTTGTGTGGCTTGGGTAGGGAGGAGGCAGTTGTCGACAAACAGGTATTCAAAGTCTCGAGCAATGTTGATAGACTCTGAGGCCGCGCAGATGTCTGTGCTGGAGCCATGATTGAATCGATGGATACAGAGATCAAACAACAATCCGCGAACAAAAAAATTTGGCCGCTTCGCCGATACGCCCATCACGTGCGATAAGAGCAAGGCACCAAGGCATCATCCGAAGGCATCCTTAATCGTCATTGCCAGTCTGTCACTCGTAGTTTTGTCACTACGGCATTTTACATCCCTTCGCGCATTGCGATTTTCCCACAGATGAGATTGTGATTTTGTCTTTCTGGGGTAGCTTTTAACCGTAAACATCCCTTTCCTCTGCCTACTACCTATCGGAACATTAGCTCTACTCCTTTCCTTCCCCAAACAAATGATCTAGGCTGACTTGCAAGTCCCCGGCCTCTATAGGGACGCTCACCATGCGGTTCACCGATCGAGCTTCGCTCTTCTCATCGGCTCTGCTAGCAATTCCTTCTTTGACTACGGCCTTTTACCTACCAGGCGTCGCACCGACCTCCTACAACGAAGGACAAGCAGTTCCACTTTATGTCAACCACCTCACCCCCGGCCTCTCCCGCGATGATCAGCTTCATTCGGTTTTCTCATATGACTACTACCATCCCGCATTCAGTTTCTGCCGGCCCGCAGATGGCCCCAAGGATGTGAGGGAGTCCCTGGGGAGTATTCTATTCGGTGATCGAATTCGCACCTCTCCATTCGAGCTTCACATGGCAAAGAATGAGACTTGCAAATCGATATGCGCAGAGGCCAAATTTGATGCACGCAGTGCAAAGTTTACAAACCGGCGGATCGCTCAGGGATACAACATCAATTGGCTTGTTGATGGATTGCCGGCCGCGCAGCTGAACTACGACAGCGTGACCAAGACCAACTTCTACAATCCTGGCTTCTCTCTGGGTGAAGTAGATGACAATGGACAGGTGCTGCTCAACAATCACTATGACATTGTGATTGATTACCACAAGGTGGGCTTTGGTGGCAAGAATAAATATCGCGTTGTCGGGGTGCTTGTACAACCAAGGTCTCGCAAGGACTCACGGAATCTAGAGGGTGGAGCTGCCGAGTGCGGCACCCAAGGCAATACTCTCACTCTTAACGAGGATGGGGAGACAACTGTCACCTGGACGTATAGTGTGTTCTGGAAGGAGTCCCCCACAGCCTGGGCGACCCGGTGGGACAAGTATTTGCATGTTTATGACCCCAAGATTCACTGGTTTTCTCTTATCAACTCGGCCGTTTTCGTGGTATTCCTTGTTGGTATGGTCAGCATGATTCTCGTCCGTGCACTCAAGAAGGATATTGCTCGCTATAATCGGCTGGATTCCTTCAATCTGGAGGATTTGGATAGCACTTCGGCCGCTATTGAAGATGGAGTCCAAGAGGATTCCGGCTGGAAGTTGGTCCACGGCGATGTGTTCCGGTGCCCACAATACCCACTGCTCTTGAGTGTGATGGCAGGCAACGGCGCCCAGCTGTTCATGATGACAGGTGTGACTGTTGGTAGGTAACCCAGCTTACGCTCCTGATTGCTTCGATGCTAACTTTCATATGTAGCATTTGCCCTGCTTGGTCTCCTCTCCCCTTCCAACCGCGGGTTCCTGGCCACCGCTATTCTCCTAATATCCGCCCTTTTCGGTGGCATTGGCGGTTACGTATCGGCTCGAATGTACAAGTCGTTTGGGGGTGATGCTTGGAGGCGCAACATTATCATGACACCTCTATTTGTCCCTGGCATTGTGTTTGTAACTTTCTTCACACTGAATCTCTTCGTGTGGGCCAAGGGATCCAGTGGTGCTGTGCCATTTGGAACTATGTTGGCATTGGTCTTAATCTGGTTTGTTATCAGTGTGCCACTGAGCGTGGCAGGCAGCTGGTTAGGGTTCAAGCAATCGGTATCTACGCTTCCCCTCCCATACAAATATCTTCATAACTAATCTGAATTTTCAACAGCCACTTGAAGGTCCCACTAAGACGAATCAAATTCCTCGGCAGATTCCTCCGATGTCTGGTAGTCTGCGTCCGATCCCATCAGTCCTGCTCACCGGACTCCTGCCCTTCGGTGCGATTTTCGTCGAGTTGTTTTTCATTATGAACTCCCTCTGGACCAACAAGATCTACTACATGTTTGGGTTCCTGTTCCTCTGCTACGGTCTGATGATCATCACTTCTGCCGCTACAACGGTCCTGCTTGTCTACTTCCTATTGTGCGCCGAGAACTACCGATGGCATTGGCGCGCATTTATCGGTGCAGGCATGACTGGTGGATATGTCTTTGTGAATGCCCTCCTCTTCTGGGCAACACGGGTCAGCTTTGGTGGATTGACAGGAGCAGTGCTCTATGTGGGCTATTCCGCGTTAATCGCCTTCATTGTGTTCGTTCTGACTGGTATGTCTGATTGATAGTCTTTTAGACGAGGCATTTACTGACTTTTTTTCGCAGGTTCCATTGGTCTCTTCGCCAGTTGGGCGTTCATCCACCGCATCTATGGCTCCATCAAGGTGGATTGAAGCCGTTGCCCTTTTAACATTTAGCCTTGCATCTCAGGTTCTTCGTGGAGCGCCTTGTTTTGATCCCATGTCTTGTGTTCTTTTTTTTTTAATAAAATCCCCTTGGAGAGGTCTCCTTCATGGAAGATAGACAACGTTTACGGAGAAATGAAAGTGGACTATGTATATATGCGCAATGAAATTAAGTAGAAGCGCCAAGCCGGATGTTTCTGGACTTGCAACGTTGATCTTCTCGCCACTTCCATCTTGATCTCCTTCAATTAACAGCATTCTGATTGTACTCACCGTCTCGTCTCATTGTCTTCTTTCAACTGCACCTCTTACCATTGACCTTCCCGCCACCGCGACTCAGCCACACCATCCCGCCTGTTTTTACCCCGCGTCACCACTCCGCGCTCTTCGCATTTGATTCGAATCATTACTCTCGATCTGGTCGATTTGGTCTCTGATAGCTTCGACGTTTTCGCGCTTGGTACTATTCTAGAGTGTTCTCATCATGGGCAAATCGTAAGTCCTACATTGCTCTATTTCAACCTTCGGGGTCACAGACTCCGCGCATGTCGGGCGACGCCTCTCTCTCTTCGAAGGGACAAGGCAGGAATAAAACCCTGCGAGCGCTGTCGCCCATCTCAATCATCATGCGACCCGGATTTACCAGAGAACAAATCCGCGCTGACCCGTCTTCCGCAGTCAGTCGAAGCTTTCGCCGACACAGCTCGATGAGCTGCAAAGGGCAACACATTTCGATAAGAAGGAGTTACAACAATGGTATAAAGGTATGCAGGGAGGTGTGCGACATGATTTAAGTACCATCGTTGATCGCGAGGTGTATAGGATTTCTCAAGGATTGTCCGTCCGGCACCCTGACCAAGGAGGAGTTCCAGAAAATCTACCGGCAGTTCTTCCCCTTTGGCGACCCTTCATCCTTTGCCAATTATGTCTTTCGCGTCTTCGATTCGGATAATAGTGGCATGATTGATTTCAAAGAGTTCATCTGCGCCCTTTCTGTGACTTCACGAGGCAAGATGGAAGATAAGCTGGATTGGGCATTCCAGTTGTACGATATTGACGGCGACGGGAAAATCACTTATGACGAAATGCTGGCCATTGTCGAAGCGATCTACAAGATGGTACGTATCATGGGCCCTTGGAAAATATAACGATGGTCATGACTGACGGGAATGCAGGTTGGATCCATGGTGAAACTCCCCGAAGACGAAGATACCCCGGAGAAGCGTGTACGGAAGATCTTCCGGATGATGGACAAGGATGAGAACGGCAGTCTCGATATCGA
Organism: Penicillium paradoxum; assembly: GCF_028828445.1. Lineage (NCBI taxonomy): Eukaryota > Fungi > Ascomycota > Eurotiomycetes > Eurotiales > Aspergillaceae > Penicillium > Penicillium paradoxum. The sequence continues at coordinate 3,278,714 of NW_026643184.1, read as the reverse complement.
GGAGTTCAAAGAAGGCAGCAAACGGGATGAAACCATCGTCAGTGCCTTGTCACTTTATGACGGACTGGTTTAGATGTTGCTTGGGCGAATACTGGCGCAATGTGAGGCATGCTCTTTTGGTCGGCGAGGGGAATGCATTGCATATTCTCTGTTTCTCTTTCTTTTGTCTCGTGGTTTTGCTTACCCCATATCTTTTGTATATTTGAGACACGTACAATCTTGCTCGTGAAGTGTATACAGGGCTAGCTTGGGTTTTGGCTCAGGCTCTGGATGTATCAATTGGCTTATTTTGTTTCTGGACCCATTCTGCTTTTTCTCTGTTGACTATACACCACAGGCAGAAGGATGGTGTGCTGGTCTCAACAGGAGGCCCCGTACTTGTTAGAGCCCGGGTCTATCTGTCGCTCCTTGACCTTTTAGGTGCTGAGTTGTATAAAATACCTTGCATATCGCCTCTTGTCTTCGCAGTATTGCTGTTTTGAGTCAGGTGTTTCACTATTCAGTGAGCAAGTGAAATAAGACTGGAGGTAGCCACCGTAGCCACCCGGGGTGCGAGTCAGTCCGGCTGACAGCGAAGGAGGATATCTACTGAGCATTGTTGAATATGACTCCTTTCACACAAGCTCAAGACAGTCTAATCCCTCATCGATGTACCGGGTCTGGAAGGCGATGTGTCGAGGATCTATGTGTTACCCCTTCTGTACAATACTCTCTTACCATCATCATCATTGGTCAAGAACCTCATATTGTCATTTGATATTACATCGATGTGTTCGAACCAAGGTTTACTCGGCGGAGCAGGTGCTAGGATCTATGAATGTCAATCACATTGATGGGCTATCGTCTCGTATCAAGTAGTATGTCACATCACATCAATCAAGTCGGCCCCGCCACGAACTACTTACCAGGTGTTCTGCTTTTCTATCTGGAATTGATGTACAAGGGTATCAGGAAGATTGAAGAGCCTCCAGTCCCCGGCATGCAGGGCGTGATCTAATGTACTGGAATGAAAAAAAGGAAAAGCGACATGGGAAACATCAAAATAACATCAGAACAAAATTTGTAGGTCAGATGATCAAAGAAAAAGAAGAAACTCGTGAGACAGCGTAAAAAGGAATCAAGGTAGCTCAAGATCAGCCAATATCAACCACATGCTAGCGAAAGGAGCACGAACTGCACAAGATCTGGGGTGCACGGTAGGCATCCGTCGAGCCTCAGAAGCAACTGTGCAAGAGACGAGCAAGTTTCCGAGGGTGGAACAAGATCATCGGCGATCAAAGAACCAGCTGCTGCGCTTCCCGGTCGCCTCCTGCGATTGTATGCCCGCGACGTTCGCGTTCGACGGCCCATCACCACCCCCGCGTAGCGGCTTCGCGATGCGCGAACCCCCGAAGCTGAAACTCGCATTCCCATCCATACTCGGTAAGCCACGAGTGGAACCTTGCTTCGCTGCTTCGAGGCGCTCCTTGACAGCAGTGAGTTGAGCTTCGAATCTATTGAGGTAGTTAGTATCGAGGGTTGTTTAAATCCGGAAAGGAACGCAAAATCATACCGGTGGTTGGCTTGGGTAAGTTTCTCTTGGCTCTCCTGGAGCAGAGCTTCAAGGCTGGCAATACGCTCGTTTCTCGCAATCAGCTTGCGCTCCGCGATTGCTACCTCCTTCTTCAAACTACTATTCTGTTCGACAAGTTGACGCTGTACGTGTGTCAATTGCTCGAGATTGCGCTCCAAAAAGGCCATCTTCTTCTGTTGAGCCCGGTTGTTCGATGATCGCAGGACATTATTATACTGCTCTCTCGCATCGTCCAAGGAGATCTCCAACTCAACCACACGCTCGCAGCGATTCTGCAAGTCACGCATAAGAGACTTCTTCATGGCATCAAATTCGGTGATTTGCTGCTGCAAACTCTTGCTAGCGGCGCCATTGGTAGATGTTCGAGACTGGGTATCAACAAGAGATTGTCGCAACTTGGTCAATTCCTCATCCTTGCGCGAGATGTCAGAACGAAGATCCTCGGTCACCGCAGTCTCCGCTTCCTTCTTTGCCATGTAAACTTGCTCCAGTCGTCCGCGGATCTCTTCCACGTCACCCTCACCCAAGTTGCGGGTCAGCAGATCTTCATACTCTCGCTGAAGATCATCCAGTCTCTTTTCCAAGTCTGCGCGGCGACTGTCCTGCAGCTCGCCAAAGTCACTTCGGTCGTTCACGGTCAGCTCCGCTTGTCGGATGAAGCCTTGGGTTTCGAGTAGATTCGTTCGGAGCTCGAGGAGGTCGTCAGGTGCAATCACTTCGCCTTCGGAACTGATGCGGTGTAGAGAATCAACGCGCTGGATGAGGTCCTGCAACTTGCGCTCATTGTCGGAGAAGACATCACCCCCAAGGTCAAATCCAGCCATCATCTTAGCCATCTTCTCGGACTTTTTCTTTTCCTTCTCATCAAGTGCTGCGGTGGTCTCCTTTGCCCTCATCCGAACATCCAAAAGCTGCTGCTTTACTTCGTCTAGCTCGCCTGTGAGTTCAGTGTTGGCCTCTCGGAGGCCGTCCATGGTGATGGCGGCTTCCTTGCTTTCATAGGAAACCTTCTCGAGTTGCATGCGAAGCTCGTTGACTTCTGTTCCCAGTCGCTCATTATCCTTGCCGGTTCGTGCGCCATTTTCTTTCATAGACCGAAGCTCGTCGCGTGCCTCGCGGAGGCTGCGCTCAACGTTGACAATATGCGACTCCTTTTCCGACAGCTGGTCTTGGAATTCATTCTCGCGGCGCAAGAACTCCTCACGCTCATCCTTTTCCAGCACCAGGCTGGGGGTGCTGGACCGATCTCCAACTCGTGAATCTGGGCGCGGAGTTTCCGAACGAACAGTCTCGTGTAAACGCGAGGGGGTACCTGGCCGCGGGCCGCGGGCCTCAGTCTTTGTAGCACTGACAAGCTCGTTTCCCCGTGAAGGAGTCCATTGGTCTTTAGGGACGCTATCGCCGCTCCGCCACATGCTCACTTCGCCCTCAAGGGCCGAGATATAGCTTTCGAAATTCGTCATTTGACTTTGCGCCTTGCGCAATAGTTGCTTCATCTCCGAGGGGCTCAGCTCTGCATTAACCTTAGCCTTATTCTTAATGGCCTTGGCGCGCACACCGAATCGCAAGGTAGAGATCGTTTCCGCATCGTTGTAGCTACTGGGTGAACAATTGATAATCAGAGTCGTCCGGGAGTTACCGCCAAGGGACTCTTGGAGAATTCGAGTGAGTTTCGAGTCACGGTAAGGAATATGTGTCGATTTGCCGTCGGTTAGCGCATTGATAACCATTCCTAGCGCACTCAGACTCTTGTTGATTTTTTTGGCCTCCTCCAGGGTCTGACCACTCGCGCCGGTCTTTCCAACCTTTTCACTACCAGCCAAATCGACCAAGAATAACTGACCACTCTTGGCAGACCCGGTCTCGACATTCTTCTGGGTGACGGTGATGACGAAAATGGAGTGGGAGCGAGATGATTCCTGGTTCATGTTGGTTGCAGCGACGGCACGTGCTGCTCCTCCCCGGCGCATAACTTCGTATACCTCCTGCACACTGGATACATAAACTTCCAGCAGTCCTTTAACGTAAACTCCGCGGGCCTTCTCCTCGTGGACTGGTAGGTTGTCATTCTGGGGTACCAGCAGATCACGAATCCGCTCCATGTAAATTTCCATATAGCTGACTCGGACGGTGTATTCAATATTGCTCGGGCTGGTCAGGATGCTTGCGAAGATTTGCTCGATCATTCGTGGGATGATACCTTTCCCTATGTCATCATCGATGTCGGAACCCATCATTGTGTACGACTTTCCGGCACCAGTCTGGCCATAGGCAAAGACTGTTCCGTTGTAGCCATTCAGAATATCATCTACAGTCGGTCGGATAGAAAAGTCGAAGATGTCGTTTTGCGCAGTGTCCATAGGGAACACCCGGTCAAATGTGAAGGCGCCTGTGCCCTCTCGGGACTGAAAACTGATCAGCATAGCCCTCGTGTAGTCTGGACTCATTTCCGACTCACGTTGATGCTACATGACTCTTCATTCTCGAATTCGACAATGGGTTTACCACCTGAGGCTAATTCGACCTTATTTTGCGGCCGGAACCTAGCAACAACTATACATTACCCTGTCAGTCTCACATCCGCGAAGCAAGGTTCAAATTATTCTGCTAGGCTGTGCATACCCTTAATGGTGTTCGACCCCGCGGACCTGTAGGACCCATGTCAGTTTTGGTGAACACACAATAGGCCCGGATCTATACACACGCCATAGTTGCAAGTATGACTTCGCTATAAAAAGCTCAAGCTGCAAGGTAAACCCCAAAGAGGGGTTCGAAGGCCTTCAGAGGCGTTCCAAGGGGGACACGGTCGGTTACGGCGTAGTCGCTCGGAGGAGGGGGTTGGGGATCAGGGGGTCCACGTGCAACGTGGACCAAAACGCTCAAGGCTCGGGTTGAAAATAAAGCAGCAGTCAAGCCGCAAAGAAAGAACGGCCAAACCAAACCTAAAGAAAAACGACAAATGAAGCTTGGTAGGAGAGGGGGTTGACGCGAAAGAGTGGGATTTCGACTGTTGACAGTCGCCCGTTTGGGCTTACCGCCCCCGGAGTCGGAGTAGACGCAACCACTTGCAGATAAGCTTAATGTTTACATCTATACTCCGTAGGAGGTCTATATGTATCAAGAGGACAGCTTTCATGTAAGTATCAGTATCTCGTTAATCGAGTACTATTTGGATCTACAATGCATATATTGATGGATCAGAACACAAGCTTTGTAGAAGCAGTACGATGCACTGATGCGACTATGGGACTAATTGGACTGATCTGATAAATCGACCTTACACTGCCTAATATGACCTACGGATAGACATTGAGAGACAAGGCACTAGAGATATGAGGCAGGACAGGAAGGCGAAAATAGAAAATAGTATTGGCAAAAAACAAAAACAAAAACAACTATTACAAACCGGATACATCGAATAAGAGACCAGGCGCCAGAAACCCCACGCTGTGCAGATCAAACCTTGGAACGGTCAAGCTGTTGTGCTTATTCATAAGAATATCAGACCATCGGACTCGTTTTAACAAGTTGGATAGCTCAATTGTCCTCCCAGCTTTTTTCAACAGTCTCTCGCACCCGCTTGGTGTACTCTTTACGGTTGTCTTTGTAGAGGTTTGAGGCCTCAACGTTGGCTGGAGACGAGGTGTTGGGATCGTTCAAGAGACTGCAATTTAAAAACACACGTTAGCATGTGTAAACTGGGTTTCGGGTATAAGCTGACCATACCTTTGAATACTAGTAAGAATAGCCGCCACATCATAAGTCGGACTCCAGCGGTTCTGCAGAATGTCGAGGCAGAGCTCACCAGTTCCATACACATTGGGGTGGAACATCTGGCTTATAAACTTCACACCAGGAGGCTTGTTGGGGTATTGTTCTTCGAAGTTCATGACTAGGCGGAATGTGCCATCTTCGAACGGCGTGTCTGCGGGGCCAATGATGACGGCATTCCTAACATTCCATTAGAACTATGGTCAAGATCCCCAGATAAAACCTCGGAATATATTTACCATGTCATAACATTATCGGCAACTGGAGATGCAGAGACACCAGCGGGAGGATCAGTTTGCATGCGCTGTGAGGATGGCAATGTTAGCGGGGCGAATGAACTCAAATGAAAGACATTGGGATAGAAGCAGCAGGTGAGGGAGACAAAAACAGATGAAGTTTTCATCTATAGATCCCAGCTCATGAAAACAGCAGGAAGGATCCAACAAAAGCATAATGCTAAAGTAGTCATATGAACGCGTACCTTGAAGTCCCGCATAAGACGACGGCGAGCGGATGTAGACATGATGCGAGAATCGGTGGCGCAAAGCGGTTCAAGTATGGAATAGAGCTGTATGTATGTGGCCAAAGATCTTGACTATCCAGGGATAATCCAGGATAAAGGAAAAGCAAAGAGAGAGAAGAGACTCGCAAATCAATGATATGGCAGGCGATATGCAGCGGAGTGATGGAGGGGAAGGCCGGAATAAATACCCAAATGGAGAAACACTCCCAAAAGAGTTATGATAGCATGACTCAGCAATTCCGTCATCCATGGATCCATCGATAGGAAGATTTCACCGCCTTGGGCAGCCTCGGTCCAGGCGGAGCGGCGGTTATAGGCGGTTGTACGGCCGGATGCATGCCGAATGGGCAAATGCGGAGCAATTTCCAACTCTTTGTGTTTGACTTCTTTCCATTTGTGTCTGATAATTCTTCGATCTTGTCGGCTTACTACCACTCTCATACTAAACCGCCATGATCTCCCTAGGCCTGTCTGCTCGTCTTCCCAAGCGGGCCTTCCCCGCAATCCGCACCCAGCGACAGTTTAGCTCCGCACGCCCGACATGCAAGGAAATCCAGGAGGCTTACATCCTGAGTGCCTCTCGAACACCAACAGCAAAGGTATATTGAATTGAAGAATGCTCTGGGGAATATTCTACTGACGCCGGGTCACCCAGTTCAATGGTTCTTTTGCGTCTGTATCAGCACCTGAGCTCGGCGCTGTTGCTATCAAATCTGCTCTAGAGAAATCCAAGATACCCGTTGAGAAGATCACAGATGTTTACATGGGAAATGTTCTGCAGGGCTCAGTAGGCCAAGCACCCGCCCGTCAAGCGTCTATCTTTGCTGGCCTTCCTGTCACTGTCGAAGCTACGACCATCAACAAGGTCTGTGCTTCTGGCCTGAAGGCGGTAGCACTTGCGGCACAAAACATCCAATTGGGTTTGGCTGAGGCGCAAGTAGCTGGTGGCATGGAGAACATGACTCGTGTTCCCTATTATATGGCACGTGCTAGTCAATTGCCCCCTTTTGGTGAGATCAAGCTGGAGGACGGACTCATCAAAGATGGTCTGTGGGATGTATACAACAAATTCCACATGGGTATTTGTGCCGAGCACACTGCCAAAAACCATGGCATCTCACGGGAGGACCAGGACTCATATGCCATTCAGTCATATGAGCGAGCCCAGCAAGCATGGAAGGAGAACAAGTTCGCCGAGGAAATTGCCCCAGTTATTGTGAAAGGTAAGAAAGGAGATACCATTATTGAACGCGATGAAGGCTTTGAGAATCTGCGTGCCGATAAGTTGAGGACTCTGAAACCCGCCTTCCTTCGAGATGGGACGGGTACCGTGACCGCTGGCAACGCATCCACCATGAATGACGGAGCATCGGCTCTGATCCTGGGTAACAAGGATCTTGCTCGCGAATATGGGGCTAGCAGCCGTGTCCTGGCCCGTATTGTTTCCTCAGCCGATGCCGCCATCGATGCTGTGGACTTCCCAGTGGCCCCTGCCAAAGCAGTCCCGATTGCGCTAGAGCGTGCTGGTATCACAAAGGACCAAGTGGCGGTATGGGAGTTCAACGAGGCCTTTGCCGCTGTGATTAAAGCCAACGAAAAGGTCAGTGCCGTGTGTTACTCAACTTGAGATCATATCAGATCTAACTCATCTAGATCCTCGGTTTGCAAAATGCCAAGGTCAACATGCTCGGTGGCGCCATCTCTCTAGGCCATGCTCTTGGTAGCTCGGGCTCCCGCATCCTCGTCACCTTGCTGCACCAGCTGCAGCCCGGCGAGTATGGAGTGGCTGCAATCTGCAACGGCGGCGGTGCTGCAACTGCAATGGTTGTGCAGAGGTTGGAACGGGTGGATTGATTTAATCACACTTTCTAAAGCATCTCTGGTGGCACGTTATGATTGATACCCTCAAATGCGTTACTAGCTTGGGCATCATCTTGTATAACGAGGACGTGTACCTTCCTTTTGATTTGGAACAGTATATTGCCTAAAATCACATTTACTCATCTAGTCTACCTCATGGACAGTATTTGGCACTCTCCAGTATAAATCCCCCCCTGGATTTTCTCCAGGCTAAGCTATACATATATAATATTTGCCCGTCAAGTCATCGATGTTGGCGATTAATATCGCACCCACTTTCGGTGAGAGCTTGGACCAATGAAGGCCACGGCTAGGGACATGACCTGGCATGCCTTAACGCAATGCTATAAGGTCCAGGATGTGCTCAAGAAGCACTACTCGGAGACAGAGGCCGAACCCTTTTATGCAACCTTAAAAAAAAACCAAGCCTTCAGAACCCACTCCTATGCCTAATCAGGCAAAACGACCTCGGCAAGGTATCTCTCCAGTGATATCTTGATTCTAGGGTACTCCACCTTCTGAGATTTCCAAGCTAAACACGCTAGCTGATCTCCCTGTCGAGCTATTGTTGCACACACATTTCGCATCTGAAGCATGCCAAATTACTTGACACCATGGTCAACGCCTATGTCAATGGAGAGAAAGCTCCCAGTTCCAACTATACTTGCGACACTCGATCCAAGTGATCGGAAAGGCACTCCATGACTCTGTTTTGAAAATGTGTCACCTCGGTCGTTGAAGTGCTCGCGGTTATGCCACCTTTCCTACATCAAGGACCAGCGATATAAGCAGGCTATGCGTCAAATCTATCTGGGCAGACACATCTGGTACCTGCCAACTAAACGTTCTTGGGGGGGGGGGGGTTACTGGTATATGTTCCGAATACCTAAGTGATTAGGTGTTCAGCAGTCTGTTGTTTCATGGGATAGTAATATTGATGAGGATGACTCTAGTAACGCCGGTAGGCCAAAAAGGTGTACCCGTAGTACTTCTCTTTCTTCCATTCACAACCCCGATCTTCAACCCCCAGAGATTAGGTGATGGTATGAGCCTAGATCATTTGTTACATGGGTATCACTTAATCTGCCAGCTGTCCGTGTTGCAGTTCTCCAATGACTTGGAAGATCACTTCAAATGTTGGGGTTTGTCTTTTGATGTTGATGCTGTCGCCTGGTTCCTCAGGCATCCAGTCCCCCGACTGCGACCACAACAAAACCAAATCTTCGCCTTCACTTTTTTCTCTACGTTTCTTCAAAGTTATCTCGCGATTGAATCTTTAGCCTAGGAATGCTGTCCTAGGGAAGGTCTTATTCGTGTCATCATGTTGAGACCTGTTGCCCTCTCACTAGCTCCATCCTGCCATGACGCCCTTGCTTGGTCCTCGGACGGTGAGCTTGCTATTGCTGCAGGTGAATACTTCCAAATTTTGGTATGCATAGGGCGATTCTGTATGTGGAAGGCTTGAATATGACTAACATGCTGTTAGACACCAAAAATTGGGAAGGATGATGATGCTCCCCTCAACTCGACAATCCAAGATTGGCAGATGACTCGTGTTCGAGCCAATCTGTTTACCAACTCTGAATGGCCAATCTACCTTCCAGGAGATAGAGATGATTTTTCAGTTGCCGCAGATCTTTCAGAGAGCAATGTTATCGGTCTAGCTTGGTCACCAGCAGGACTTGGCAAATATCGACGCAGTGTGCTTGCCGTACTGACATCAAATTTGGTGTTGTCCATTTGGGAGCCCGTCGGTTTGAAGCAGCAGTGGACTAGGGTTTCCATCGTCAATCATGTATTCTGGCCGCAGCGACAGCCCTCACAAGACCCAAATAGCCATATATTCCGCGAGGCTAATATTCGATCTTTCACTTGGTGCGAGTCCTTGAAACCTTCGGCGCCTGCTGTCGGCTCTGCCTTTCTACATTCACGCGAAAGTCGCTGGGGAATTCCTTTGCTTACGATAGTCAACGATTTCAATGAGGTCACGTTGTTGCGGGTTGTCCGGTCAGACACAATGAGCAACTCTTCCAAGCCCTATGATATTCAAATTCTAGCGCACCACTCCCTCCAAAATCAGCAAACAAACAACCTCTCACTTTGCTCTGGATCGTTGTTTGAGAAGGCAGTGAAAGAGAAACAACGAACTACTGTACTTTCTTGTGGTCCGTGGCAGGTTTCACCCGCAACCAGTCCAGGCAGCTTTGGTTGCGCAGTTGCCATAATAGCCGCTGTATGTGGCACACATCTTCGATTGATGAAGCTCGAAATCATGATTGGAAGCTCGCTTGAGCAGATTTCACAGCAATACACATTAACTACGGATCTGACGGATCATCCTCTGGGTCGGATGAATGAGAAATGGGCATATCACCACGTCACTGGTCCTCTCAGATGGCTCCATACTGTATGCTGAGTCCCTTCCACGCGTGTGTTTTCAATTGTTGTGTGACTGATTTCAAACCTCGCAGAGATCACCCGCAACAATGACTTTAGCGGTGGGCGCCATATCAAGCCTCATCACCCTGCCCATGCCCATTGATATGTACACTGGCAACGTTATCAACTCCGATGCCCTTGAAGTTCAAGATTGGCCGATTTATGAATCTGAAACTGAAGCAAATAGGGGCCATCAGCAAAGGCACCTGGAGCCGATTTCTGGTATGTATCGCGAAACCTATGGAAAATTTTAAAGATTGCTTACTCGCTTTTAGCAATGCTATCTTCCACGAATGAACAAAGCGACACATGTATGCTTCAGCTAGGCACACTCGGCGGGATTGGCCTGATGACGAGATTTCACCAAGCTCGAAATTTCAGTGCTCTGCAACGGCCACGTTGGAAACACATGGCCGAAGAATTTCAGGAAGATTATGATTTGGAAAATGACTTGGGGGGGATGACTGTCTCGAGGATCTGGGGACTAGCATCCTATCGCAACATAACTGCAGCTATCTTCACTTCACACCCCACGGATATGATCGAATATCGAATCACATCTGACGACAGATCTGTAATTGTCTTTTCAGAGGAGGATGGATCTACGACAGAACCCCAAGCTTTATTTGCACCGGTCTCCGGTCATCAAACCGCCAAGTACAACCGGACAGGAGAAATGATCAATTTTGTGCTACCCGGTGATGATGGTGACATTGGACCTGACGTAGAGAGCCAGCGACTCGTCTACGCCGTTGCTTGTCGCACTATTGTTGGTGAAAGAGACAAGTCACTTCGAGCCCATGCTCGAACGTCTCTAGAATGCCTAGCAATAATGACAGGTGCGGACCTGAGGGAGGAGATCTCCAGATGCAACAGTGATCCTAGTCCGATATCAGCGAAGAGCAAGGATCAACTCGATTGCGCGGGAGGCCATATTTATGAGAAATGCGAAGTTTGCGATGCGGGAATTGGTTGGCCCTCGGTCCTGATCGCTCAGTGCGCAAATGGCCATCGTTGGGGTACGTCAATAGGCTGAACTTGTTGGTTTGATATATCTAACATCATTCATCCCTATAGATCGATGTGGATTGTCCTTTCTCGCCATCCAAGAACCTGGGATATCCAAATACTGTTCTGTTTGCCATATGGAAGCGCTCGACGAAGAAGTTGTGGCCCATGTTCGTGGCGGGAAACAGGGTCAAATGTTCAATGCTCTCTTTGAGGTGTTTGATACTTGCCTACAATGTGCAGCCAAATTCCAGGCAACTTATTAGTATTCACCAGATAGCATTAGCAACAAGAACTAAAATATTAAGTCCCTGGGTCGTCAACAGTTATCAAACCCTAGGTATTATAAAACTATGCCATAAATTAAGGCCATGGAATATTCATAAGATTAGATATTCACATCGTGAGAGGGTGCTAACCATCTATGTCAACCCAAGCAGGGAACCCATAATAGGATTCCATTCATCATCCCATCGCCGAGAACTTTCTTTCTGAGCCCCTAGACGAAGAATCTCTAATCTGCCATTGTCCCCAAATAGTTCGACTAAGTGATCAGCCAACTCCTCTGGGCTTCCAAACCCTAATCCATTGACGCCCTCAGTCACCAACTCAGGCCATGCTTCGAAACGATCCCATCCCACAACCGGAAGACCTGCACCGAACATATCTACAACTTTCATGGGGAGATCTACCCCGCTGCTACTGGTATGTAGACTGACCCCTAAAGATGCAGATGCCAGCAGTCGAGCATAGTTAGGTACACTGAGCCACGCAGTTCGGATTGTGACCTTCTGTAGCTTGCCGGACTTTTCAAGGGCAGCAATTTGTTCCAGATACATTGCTTTTTGTGGACCCTTCCCGGTGATTATGGCCAAAATTCTGGGCAAGTGAGGTTTCGTAGTAGTCGCCATTTCGGAATACCGAAGAAGCGCGTCAATGAGGACTGAGAAATCCTCATCCGCTGTCCATGAGGTTGAGCTGACCAGAACCCGCAGAGACCCTTCTTTCAAAGAGGAGTACCCTTCCTTGGTTTCTGGCAGAGACATGAGAAAGTCCGTACGTGCATCGTGGTCGAGGATAGGGCTGAAGTGGCTAGCAGGACGATCATGGAGCGGCAAGACGGGGGCTTGAAGATTAAAACCCCCCTTGAGCACGGATTTCATAGCATTGGTAACGCACAAATGAGCCGAAGCGGATTTGCAAAATTTCTTCTCATACCATATCGATAATTTCACCAGAGGATGGCTTTGGCCAAGTTTTAAGGCGAGGATGGAAAATCCAAAATTATGCCAGTCAATGATAAGCTTAGTTTGGCGCAAGAAACAGACAATTGAGGCAATAGCCAGTGTAGGAATGGAGGGTGGGTTCTATCACCTCCGCAAGGGACAGTCAATACTTCAATGAATCTTGAACAACTTCCTTTTGAACAAACATACCTGAACCAAAAGCCAACGGGACGGTTTTGTGGTATATGCAAGGCATTTCCAGAGGCAAGCAATCTGAAACAGCACCTTCAAGGGCCCATAAATTGTAAACAAGAGCTTGTTATCAGTTTGCAGGAGAGTGGGATGTGGACGAAGTGGGACAATCGAAATATTGGGGTGGGAGGTGATATCGGGATGAGGATCGGATTCTAGTTCGCACAAACACCTACTTGTTAGTGAATCTTCTTCTTTTCTTTTTGCAGTTCTACCGAAAGCTCCCCACTAACCATTATACCCAATGATCACCACCTCCCCGCCATGTTTTGCAATGCTCAATGCATGATACTGCATGCGAGGGCTTCGGTCAATATCACCAAGCACAAGGATCTGGACACTTGTCTTGCGTCTCTTTGTATCACTTGGCTTTGAAGAAGGTCCTGTTTGTTTTAGCTCATATTGCGAGGGGAGCAGCAGGATCAACACAGTGAGAGCGCTGGACAGGCAAAACGCTATACTGATAAGGGTCTCAATCATGGTCACAATGCCGCTCTAGAAATGCCATTCATGCCAGTGATCAGCCGAATGGTAATCAAAAGACGCGGGAAGAGCTAGACAAGCAGTTTCAGCAATTCCACTTGGCGCCTTGAATGAACGCGGAGGGGGGACTTCAAACATCTCAAGATACGTAATCCGATAAGCATTCACGTGATTCCCCTGGATGTGAGAACCTTGGGGGAGGAGCCTCTCTGGCTTTTCGCTAGAGACAGTGGCCAATTTGTCTGGGCCCAAGGCGACTGGCAATCCGGTTATATTACGGAGTACTGCTATATTATCATATTGCGCAATGCTGTATCTTCTGCTGGCCTGCCCGCTGATCTGAGCTCACGCCCGCTCCACCCTCCGGATATCTTGGCAGTGCCCCATCTCCTATCCAGTTTGCCTGCTTGCTGGACTTTCCAGCTGCGCGCCAGCATCCAGAGACCATGTCGACAGGGGCACCGTCGCTAAGCGTGGATCTTAATCCCATATCCAATGGGCATAACCACAGTCATAGTCGCGGTCACGGCCACTCTCGATCCAATCGCTGGGCGCAACCTCCGCCCCTCTCACAGCCAACTGACGCCAGCCTTCCTGAAATCCCAGAGCCAACTAATGCTGTGAATTCGAGTTATTCGTATGGGCATACACAGCAAGGATCTGGTTATAGCCATCATGCACACTCGCACTCCGGCGCGCATCACAATCACAACCATAGCGTGTCGTCCATTCGCCACAGTTCGAAAGGTTCCAATGTTGTTCATGGAACCTTGTCTGCAGAAACAAATATTCAGGCAGACTATACTCCAGATAAGAGGTATGTGAGCTAGAATGTGCTCGGTGGGTAGGAACTGACCCTAACCATAGTGCCGAAGTTCTGAGTGGCACAGTCATCGTACTGCCATGGATTGCGCTTTCCTGGTGCCAAAGACAATATGCCCAAAACAATACGTCCGCCGAAGGTATTCCTGATACAACCGTGATCAATTCTATCGGACAAATTGGTCAAAAGACCTGCCTTTTGACAGCAATGACCCTCGTTCTCTTCGGTTGTAGCCAGATAATACGGGTCAACTATAAGAAGACTGCTTCATCCGGTCGCTCGTCCACTAAATTCCCAACATTGAATGCCAGAAGCATTCAAGCCTCGCTTTCACAAATAGTTTCGGTGGCACTTCCAATATTTGCAGCATTCAAGATTGGTGGCTTTTTGGTGGCATTTGCGCTGCTCCTTGCGTCAGCGACGGGAATACCAGCCATCATCAGTGGATCCTCGCGCAGTCGGGAGAAATACAGCCGGAAGCCTATCTCTATCGCCCTTCTTCTAGTGGCTATTGTATCCAGTTTCCTAGGGCTAAATCGTGCTTGGGATGTATCACCAGTCATCGGATATGTTGCCCTCTTAGGATCTGTATTCGTTGTTCCTCCTCCATTCCCTTTCCTCTGTCACAATGGACCCATTCCTGAACCAGGTCTTGTTGCTCCATCAAGCAAGTCCTCGGACTCGAATGGCACTTCTGTTGTGCTTACAACCGATGCACCACTGGCCGTCATAGGCGGGTCGTCCCTCGCACTACTCACCATGCTCTTCAATCGAGGATTTGTCTTCAGCGTCTCAGATTTGATATATTTCCTGGTTCCTACTGGTCTTTTCGCTCTATCACTCATGATTTCCTTGCCCACGAGCCTCCGCTCCCCAAATAAAATTGGACTTGGCATCTGCGTTGGAGTTGCAGCTTTGCTGTGCTCCCCACATGCACAGGATGACCTCCTCCTGGTTTATGTCGCGCGTGTCATCTTGGCCACGGCCTCTTTGTTCGCGTCTCGGCGGGATGACGCCCATTTCAATATGGATACGCATGCACATAACCACACGCACGGTCATTCCCATTCACACACAGCATCAGAATCTTCCCGTATATCCAAGTGGCTCCTCCACAAAAGCGAACCATATCCCTTGCTGCACAGCATTCTTAAGGAGAAGGACTCTCGTAGCATTTTCTACTTTATGTGGTGAGTTATGAAATCTTGAAGCTGTCAACTATCGGATTAGCGCTAACACCCTGCAGCCTGAACTTTACTTTCATGCTTGTCCAATTATCGTATGGGTTTCTGACTGGGTCACTGGGGCTGCTTAGTGATAGTATTCACATGTTCTTTGATTGTCTTGCACTTGTCGTTGGCTTATGTGCCGCTGTCATGAGTAAATGGCCTCCGAATGCTCGATTCCCCTATGGTTATGGTAAGGTTGATACTTTGTCTGGATTTGCCAATGGGATTTTCCTCATGTGAGTGTTCTCAAAGAGATGCCTCAGAATGAAGTCTAACAGCATGTAGGATCATCAGCATTGAAATCATTTACGAGGCGGCGGAACGGCTGTCATCGGGGAGTGAAATGCAGCGTATCGGTGAGCTCTTGATTGTCAGCATTGCTGGTCTTGCAGTGAATCTGGTTGGGATCTTCAGTTTCGAGCATGGTCATGCTCATCACGGCCACGATCATGGTCATGATCATTCTCATGGCAATGAGAACATGCACGGAATCTTCTTGCACATCCTCGCTGATACGCTTGGTTCAGTTGCCGTCGTGATTTCCACCATTCTCGTACATTATTCTGGTTGGGCCGGCTACGATCCATTGGCATCATGTTTCATTGCCATATTGATCTTTGCATCGGCCGTTCCTCTAGTGAGCAGTACGGCCAAGACACTGCTGCTCACCCTGCCAGCCGATACGGAATATAATGTTCGGGAAACGCTGGCGGGGGTCAGTACCTTGAGAGGCGTGGTCAGTTACACAGTACCCAAGTTTTGGCTCGATGATACAGGAGTATCTTCTGGGCATAGCCATTCGCACGACCATTCCAGCCATGGGGATTGTGACCATAACCATAACCACCACCATCATGGTCATGATCACGAGCATCACCATAGCCATGATCATCACAATCATTCTCATGATCACGGCCATGATCACGGCCATGACCACGACCATGCGCATGATAAGAAGCCTCAGAACGTTTTCGGGGTGATCCATGTCGTTGCTTCTCGGGGTGCGGATTTGGAAGACGTACGTCAACGGACTGTCGACTTCCTTCGTGAGAAAAATATGGATATTCTCGTCCAAGTTGAGCGTGATGGAGATGCACGTTGCTGGTGTGGCGGTGGAAGCAAGGGCCTTTAATTGGTGACAACAATGTTTCACCCACAATCATTTGCCTGCGAAAGAGAGCCCAGACACACGGTGCGTGAATTGTCGCCTGTCCCGGCCAATGTCTATATTTCCCGTGTACAGATAGGATTGGGTCGGTTCGTTGAAGAATCACACCAATCAACAGTACATAGCCTCCTCCACAGCCTTCATCACAAGTGAAGGGCATATACATCGATAATCCGATCATGAAACACCCCTTCCTTTCTTTTTGCATCATATGTAGGCGGGTTCTTTCCCTGACTTCATTCGACGATGCGACTCGTATGACCTGTTCATTGGCTGCAGACGGCTCTGAATGGAATGCCATGTTTGCTCCGAGCCCTACATCCTACGTGGTACTCAGACAGTTGGGATGCAGCTCTGTCCGTCCCCCTCAGGCCAGATCTCTATAGATTGCTCCTTGATGCTCCATGGGGTTACACAATCACATTGAACCTCGGCTGCACATGGCTCGAGAAGCCAGGTCTGTGATATATCCTGCCAGTGAAACCCCCGCGTCGCTGAGGTGCTCGTTTCCTCGGCCAAATCGGGGCCACCAGCTAACTTGTTGAATTGCAGTTCCGGACATAAGTCCCTGGGTTCAACATCGTACTAATGCCAGAGTGACACTGGGCCTTGCCGCCCTACCAACCACCTGGCTTACACGTTACTAGGCATTGTGTTGGTATATACCTTCCGACATTCATCTCTCGGCCTACTGGCACTCAACTCTTCGTATCATTCCTCTACAGAATCTTTAACCTCTACCACCCCTCTATACCTAAGAAACCCTCTTCAATGTCATCAGTCTCGGCTACCAAATCCCCATTTGCCGATGAAGTGGTGCGAGGGGGATACGGAAAGTTATTCGAGGGACATACAGTCTTCCTCACTGGAGGTACTGGGTGCTTGGGGGGTTGTCTCCTGCACAAGCTCGCTTTGCAACTGCCAACCCGCAAGATATTTGTCTTGGTCCGAGGCGACGTCCAGCAGGCCATGAGAAAATTGAGACAATCAATGCCAAATCATGTGCAGGCTATCTTAGCTACGAAGAAAGTCGAGTTTGTGATTGGGGATATGCAATCGGTTCAATTCGGCATCGGATCTACCGTCCTTCAGCAACTTCAAGAGCAAGTCACACTAGTCATTCATACAGCGGCCAAGATTAAGCTTGAGGGCCCTATTCGTGATGCCTTGGAGAACAATTGCCTCCCTGCTTTGGAAATGGCACGGATGGCCTCGGGGTTTCGGCGGCTGAAACTCTTCATCCAACTTTCTACATCATATGTCAATAGCCATCTTCCCGATGGCCCGGTTTTAGAGCAGATATATCTATTAGGAGGCGAAGAAGACCCAGAAGAAGAGCTGGCGTCTATCTTGGCCACTGGCGAGTCATCGCATTCGGCTAAATTCTCGTCTACATACACCCAAGCTAAGCATCTCATGGAACGTCTCCTGCTCAGCCGCTTCCCACTTCTTCCAATCCTGCTGCTACGGCCAACAATATTCGGTCCTTCATTCAGACACCCCTACCCGCTCTATGGATCGGAGGACTCGACGCCTCTCACTAAGTTTACTAAGCTCTGGTTCTCCGATCGGGGTGCTACTCAAGTCTGGCATGCTACCGAAGGCTACGAAACTGGCACAAACATCATAGACGAGATCCCTGTGGACCTCGTGGCAAATGCATGTCTACTTCATGCAGCAGCGCGAACAACGGGTATTGTCCAGGTTGGATCCCAGCTCTATCACCCCATCACCTTCGATGAGGTTTTCCGCATGGGACAGGAAAACGCCGCACCTGCAGTCCAACGAGACTTTCCGAAGATCATCTTCACACAGGATCGTAGCACACCGCAATGTTTTCTTGCTGAGTTAATTCAAGTCGGAACACGCAATTGGTTGTTCGATTGTGGGCGGTCATACTGGCTCAAGCAAGTGAGCGGGCCGTTGAGCATCCAGGTATGCAAGCATGAGGCGGATGCTCTAAATATGATACGAACCCATAATGTCCTTGGAACTGGCAAGGAGAAAGCTCGGATGTGAGGTATTTGCAGGGAGACTGGGTTATGTCTATAATATACATGTATGAACTTGGCACATTGATTGCAGGGATTTTCCAATGCATAATATCTACAAGTTTTTGCAACTGAATGTCGGTTGTTTGTTGTATAACAAGATGCCAACTCGAGATATTGGCAATAGACCGATCAAAGCAAATCCCAAAGTGTCTCAGAGCTTCGAGTAGCTCGCTGAATTTGTGTGGTTGAGGGAGTATCCCGTCTCCTAGTGTGGTTGCAATTCACGCAAGATATGTGCAACAGTATTTTTTTGTACCGGTCACCATGCCAACCAATATCGAAATAGAGCAGGGTATTTTAGTCGTCCATCTGGGGGTCACGCAACCCTCAAGTATCAGGCATGCTCAGCACGTCATTGACAGGCTGTCCCACGACGAGGGTAGAAATCCCCAAGTTTTGGGCCATTCGGGCTGCAAGGCGCATTGTTGAAGATTGGAGACAATGGTGGGTTGTCAACGTCTTCTCTTGAGACTTCTGGGCGCCTCAAGTCATATGCGCTAAGCTGGGTTTGATTGGCTAACGATCTGGCTTCCAATCCTTTGAAGATTAGACCCAAACAAACCCAGCTTCTTTAAGTTCCAGAGAAATCGATATGTTATATCACAGTCCCATCTTCTTTTGAGGCCAAGCCACAGCCTTTGCCCATTGCACGCCTTCAGGGTACAGTGCATTCAACAATTCGGAGACTAACACACGACCGGAGCCTCGGGCCCACCAATGCTGGCCATCAAGCTCTCCAAGCAACACACCCCAGTGCATGAGAATCAGCAAGGCTAAAGGCTGCCGGCGTCGCACATTGTCCACAAATTCCTTGTCAATCATCGCAAGCCAAGCCAGGACGTTGGCGGCGTCAGGGCAATTAGCAGCTCGCATTGAGAAGTGCCGCAGATACACAATGGCGTCTTTATTGACCTGGTGCTGATCTGGATCGCTACTGGCAAGCGTCTTGTCATTCAGCATCCCGAGTCTCTCAAGAGCCTCCCGCGTGTCGTCATCTAGATTGATTGATCCAGTGTCCCAGTAGTTTCTTCGGCGAGAAAAGAGCTCTAGTTTCATCCACGATTCACCGATCCGATGAATCTTTTTCACCCCTTGCAGGAGTTCAAACACCACGACGATATTCTCGGTCATACTTAACGTTTCCCCACGGGCGGCAGTGACCTTTGGCAGAGCAATGCCGACAACGGTTGTGATGATGGACTGTGCCAAGGCAGCCTCGCAGTTTAATGGGTTGATACTGTCCACAGCCGCGCGGTATGGTGCAAATGTGAGGTTGTGATATTGAAGGGCGGTGTCGATATACACCAAGGATGCCGGTGGCTCGATTGTGGCGGCAATATGAAGAGCCCCCACTGCCAGGATGCCATTCATTAGAAAATCATACTGTAGAGCCAGACGAGGAATGGAGATTTGCCAAACATGATACTCCGCGGTAGAGGAGCAAAGACTCTTGAACGTTTCGGTGGAGAATTGATGCATAAGCTCCAGATCTCGGACCCTTGAGATTCTTGCAGAAACAGAGGCTGCTAGCCTAGGGATCGCCAGCGGCCGCGGGGTAGTCGAGTCTACGGTGGCCAACAAAACTGGGGGTTGGCTTGCCCGGGCATCACTGAGCCGCGGCGGCGCTCTCAAATACGTGCATGGAAGCTCCCGGGAGATACAATTGGAGCATGGTGGCCCTTGTTCGTCACACTGCGGCTGTTAGTCTCGTCATTAACGCAGTGGAGCCCAGCGCCATCTATGGGGCCTGAACTTCCAGGACTGACCTTCACGCGACGTCTCTTGCACTGGTCGCAGCCCTGGCGGGATTTGGTATGCGCTCGGCGAGGAGGCATCTCGGAACCCTCGATACTTGGGGTCCATGTATCC
Organism: Penicillium paradoxum; assembly: GCF_028828445.1. Lineage (NCBI taxonomy): Eukaryota > Fungi > Ascomycota > Eurotiomycetes > Eurotiales > Aspergillaceae > Penicillium > Penicillium paradoxum. The sequence continues at coordinate 3,258,436 of NW_026643184.1, read as the reverse complement.
AGTCGGCTTGTAGGCTCCGGATGTGGAGGAGTCCAAGCGCGGAAGCGAAGACGAGATGCGGGGGTCACGTGGGATCTATAAAAAGACAAAATCACCGTCTTGTTCCTGTTCACGTCTCTCTTTTACATGTACTGAGTATGATTGATCTGATCCCCTACCCAAGTCATTCGTCTACTCAGATGTATGATCTCAACCCAATGGTCCGGAAAATCGCCGACTTCCTCCTCACGTCAGATATGCAAGGCCGTTGTACGCACAGCTCCTGAAAGATGCCTTTGGAATCATGCTGCATTCAATTCGGTTCTGACGGCGGCTCTACTCTGTATCGATGTAGAATGTCTGACATTCTATAGCATCTATCCATTCTCAAAAGAAGTGAGCTACAAGTAAGAAGCTCGCAGCTTACAAATGAGGATAATTCTCCGCCCCCTTTAAGGTCATAACTAGTGGACCCGATATAAGCGATGACCCGAAAACGAAAACGAGAACGACAACGACAACGAACAGCCAATGGAAGTAGATCGTGAGCCCATCTCATCTTGTTTAGGATCCATTAATCTAGGCCTCCACCTGACGGTGCCCCTTGGCGCGTTCTTAGAAAGTTCGACCCATCCGATAGAAATGTTGTGCGATGGGATTTCTTCCGTGAAGCTCTTTCGGGTAGAGAAACCTGTTCCCCCTCGCAGGGACACACTCTGTTCTTTCTCTTCTCTCTCCTTTTCACGACTTCGCCTCTTCATCTCTCGATCCTCTACCCCTCACAATGGCGAGCTATAGCACGTGCTTCGAAGTGGGCCCTCGATGCCCGGTTGAAGCCACAACGTACGGTTATTACCCCAACTTTGGCGGAAATGTCTTTTTCACGGTCTTCTTTGGCGTACTGGGGATATGCCAAGCAGGTCTGGGAATCTACTACCGAACATGGACCTTTTTGACAGCTCTTCTCATCGGTACCCTCATGGAAATGGCAGGGTATATTGGCCGAGTCCTCATGAACGATAATCCGTGGTCCAGTTCTGCATTCAAGCTTCAAATCGTGTGTCTGGTGCTCGCACCAACCTTCATTGCAGCCGGTATTTACCTTACATTGAAGCATATCATTCTGAACCTGGGAGCCGAGCACTCACTCTTAAAGCCACGTCTGTTTACCTGGATCTTCATCGGTTGCGATGTTGGTTCTCTCATCTTGCAGGCAGCCGGAGGTGGTGTCGCTGCAGCTGCTGGCAAGGCAGATGTGAAAATGCTCAAGGCAGGAAACAACATTATCCTCACTGGTATCGCCTTCCAGGTTGCGACTATGGGTGTATGTGGATTATTTGCCGCCACTTTCTTCTGGAAAGTCTTCCGGAGCGGTGATGGATTCTCAGGCGAGAAGAATCTCGACACTAGCGTTTCGCCAATGGTATCCAAATGGATGCCATACCTCATCTGTGCTGAAGTCTTTGCTTATATTACTGTGTTGATTCGGTGCATCTATCGGTAACTAGAACATACTCTCATTGAGAGACTGCCCTTTGCTAACCACAATACTCAGTATCCCGGAGATGGCAGGCGGTTGGGGAAACCCACTGATGCAGGAGGAGAATGAATTCCTGATTTTAGATGGAATGTAAATGGCCCTTGGATTCTTTGAGTGCTTTGAGAGAATACTAGCTAACGCTCCCTCAGGATGCTTGCTCTGGCCTGTCTGACCTTCACGATCTTCCATCCTGGAATCTTCCTCCCCTCGATGCGCTCGGCGCCCAAAAGCCGCCCATAATCTCTCTCATTTCTCTTCGCATATGCTCCCGGCGTTCTTTCCGATACCTTTCTTCTAGAATTTCTTACTTGTGCCAGAACGATACGATGCGACGACGTCGAGCTTTAATTAATTCAAGGTGCCATCTGTATGACCCATAGGACAATCTTTCACAATGACGATCAAATGGATCTTCTGTTTGTGCTACTCATAACTGTCTGGAATCCTAGATTTACACCAGGCGTCTGCATGTAGATATTCGTTTGTTGATTGTGGGTAGATTTAATCTCAAATCGATTAAATAGAAATGCCACGATAGAACTCCAGCCCTTATGGAAAGAAATCGCAAAGAAATGCCCGCAAAAGAACCAGAGATCGAGAGCATGGTAACCGATTGCTCGCTCGCTCCATGCATGAAAAGGAGAGAACAACCGCCCATCGCGGTACATTGGAAAAGAAAAAAAAAGGAACAGAACAGAAGCCCCAGCAACCCCGTGTTAAATCAGATCGTAACCCGCCATCTTAATTTGCCATGAAGAATAAAGTCGTTTTTTAGTCCTCCAAGCTGATACGGACACAGCGGCGCACCCGCTTTTTGAATTCGGCGGGATCCTCCCGCCATAAGCGGGCAGCTTCCACATTCGCAGGGCTCTCGTCGTTCGGGGTGGAGAGCATAGAAATGACGGACAGGAGGATTGTCTCGGGGGTTTGCACGGGAGACCAGCGCTCCGCAGCCGACTCATAGCCATATTTGTCCTCCTCGGGTGGGTGCAGGATGGAAATGCAAACATCACCATTCTCGTAAACTAAATGCCATATCACATCAGTACATCGCTCGATAATAAAATCCTCATGTATGGGAGGTAGTGAAAGTAGAGAAATTACGCACTGTTAGGGTGGAAAATCGGAGACTCGAACTTCATCTTTGGTGGCCGGTGGGGATATTCAGTCGGGAAAGAAAGACGTGCTCGGAAGAAACCGCCTATACAAGCAGAATTGTCAGTATATATAATTCAGGACACTGACGCCATCGCAATCTATATCCCCAGGCGGCACTGCGTTTGCCACGGTGCCAGGCGAGGGGTTAGAAGCATGCGAAGAGAACGGGAATGAAGAATTCGATGCGTCTAAATAAATTTAGACTCAAATCATACCTCCATAGAGCTTCACATCATCCGATATCATGAGCATCACCTCCCATTCAAAGACGTTGTTATCGACTAGACCGCAACTAATGCCAGGAATGTCCTTATCGGACTGCATTTGCTGCAGCTGGCGAGACAGCATGCGCCCGGCTGGAGAAGTCGCCATATTGTTGAAATGGAAGTAAGCAGGGAGGTGGATAACAGAATGCCAGACGAGATCCGAATTCGACTTCGATATGACAGAGGATAAAGAGAGGAGAAGGTGAGGGGGATGCAAAAAGAAATGAAGGCGGTAAATTAGAGCGGGGGTCTAATGGCCTAGATAGGGAGGCGGTGTAGAATACTATGGGGATGTAATCAGTGATCTAGTGTACATAAGGTATGCCCACCTGGGCAGGTGCCCCGATGGAGGTGGAGACTGGGGATCTAAGGTGTGATTGTTCTAGTGGTTTATGGGATAAAAGACATAACACGGCATTGAATCATTTCGGTTTCTTGCAGGGTTATAAATATAACCAGGGTATCCCAGGCACATGTCGGCCTTCTTTGTGATTTAACAGCTAAGATTCACCAGGTCCCAGCTCCTAAATCACAACAGATTTTTAACTTCGGGTGCATCTAGAGTCCAGAAGGGTCGGACTTGATGGGCTTGGCAGTCTTGTACATCGCAAAGATCTGAGCACCAAGGACTAGAGCGGTAATGACACCGAGCGCCACCTGCATCGCGAATGTCTTGCCAATGATCTTAGCAAAGCGGACACGGGCAGCCCAGTCAAAGGTGGTCCATGCGTCCATAAGGCCAATCTTGCCGCTGCCGCCTGTGATTGCAGGGCTAACCTTACCACCAAAGGAGCGATCAAAGGGCACAATCGTCTCATCCTCCTCGGGAAGCATAGAGGCAGCCACGCGAACAAAGATGACACGAGCAGGGATGGAGATCAAGAAAGCAAAAATAGCAGGGACAACGCTGACACCAACAAAGCGGTAGATAGCCACGATGGGTGGGACCTCCAGGTCACCGGAAACATCGAGCCAACCAGCAAAGTTGGCAACGGCCATGGGGAGGAAGAATGTGACACCAATGAGGACTTCCTGGAGGGCAGCAGCTGGGGCAATCTTAATCCAAGTCTTGTAGCTGGGGATACGCTGATAGAAGCGTTTAGGAGAAGGCTCGGAGATGACAATGTGTACCCAAGCCATTTGCCAAGTAGCCAGAAGAACGCCCATGAAAGACTGAACGACGGCCTGGTACACAAAGGAGTTCACAGGGACCCAAGACGACAAGAAGAGACGAGCGCTAGCATAGGCCATGAACATGCTCATTCCTCGGAAGCGAGACCAGAATCCAGCACGGGAGCGCAGGTGTTTTACAGCGGTGCGCAGCTTGCTGGTGATGGGCTTGGGAGGAGAAGCAGCAAGCAGTTCTGGATCTTCCTCATCAATTGGCTTGGTGGGATCAAGGTCGGCAGCAATGCGCACATAGATATCGGGGTTCGTATCTTCAATCGTAGCCAGAGTAGCGATGACCATGCCGTAGGTATACTCAATCTGTTGGGTGTTAATTCCGTAAAATTATATCTCAGGTGGGGAGATGTGTTATCACTTACAGCCCAGAAAGCAAAGCTCAGCAACAGACCACTAATAACGAATAGAGCCACCAGGCCTCCATGAGGCTCTTTGGTCTCAGGCTGCATGTGGGCGAAAGCAATCTCGCTGCCCCGGCGCACAAGGACATTGGTGACGGACGACATTGTGAAGTCGACACCCTATATATGTAAGTGTCGGTGAAAATGAGATGGAAATCTTACACCAAAGTAGGGCAGAGATGCATTGGAGGGGGGAGTTGGGGGGTTTTTATGTCTGATACACACCCGTAGGCAGCACACCACTAGCGCCAAAGTCAACGGTACTTTGACGGTACTTCAAGCTTTGACACGCCCCACATACAATTTGAGGTACCCGATGTGTACTCTATGTTCGCTCGCTAAATAGCATTCGCATTTGACATTCCATTCAAAGGTTTCTAGATTTTATTTCCTTGTATATCCCAGGCACTAAAACAGCCTTATTTCCCTTGCCACAAGCTAAGAACATGAAAATTTTCGCTCGTTCGTATTCTGGTGTAAATATAGAACCCCCTTAGTTCGTCGGCGTCCAGTTGCTCCGACTGTGCCGGTCGAGCAGGATTGGCCCCCTGTGGTGTTAGCGCTAGGCCTAGGCAGAGTAATGTTGGTTGTAAAGCGCCACCTTCATAGGCGAGACTGGTTCAACCAATCCGTCGACTCGCTTCTTAGGCCCCGACCGATATAGCGTGAGAAAGAAAGGGTCCGAGTGAGAAAACATGATGTTGAGCCTCAATTGACTCGAGCGAAGTGGGTTTACCATCTGCATGACCCATCACAATAATTTCTTGTTTTTACCGGAGCCCCATTCTATTGAAGAAAAAGAATAACAACAATTTTGACTTGATTGGCTGGAAATTTGCCGAAATCTAAGGTTATTCGCATTTTAGAGCTGGTACGTATCGCGAATTGATGCCATGGTCAACGCCCAACAATCACACGTACATGAAAAAGAAACTCTCTATAAAACATCGGAGATCAAACAACCACAGATCTAACATGATCAGAAAGATGCGAACTAATCAAGCAGTTCGCAGATAGCCCATCCGTGGATGGGACAGAAAACGCTGCAAAAGAGATCAACCGGGGTATTTACACGCAAGTCATTCGCATCGTCTCTAATCAAAGAGCTTCTTCATGCCCTTGTGTGCAAGTTCGACACCAAGGAAAGTGGCGGCATTGGCAGGCACAGCACGGGCAAGAGCCGGTCCAAATCCAGGGAAGAAGGCCTTGAAACCGCCGCTAGCGTAAACCGAGCGGATAACGCCACCCATGGTGGGCTTGCCCGGTGCACTCTGCAGGCGCGACTTGACGGTGTCGACAGGGAAGACAGGAATCCACATGGCAATACCGGCAGCACCACCGGCACACACGACGGCAGAGAGAGACAGCTCGCCCGTCACATTGCCATCCGCGTCCTTGGGAGTCAAAGAACGCTTAATGTATTCATAAGCCGCAAAGTAAGCCGCCGAGCCAGGTCCATCACGAGCCAGCGTCATGGCACTACCACGGAATACACTGCGAATGCCACCCTCCTTGTACAGCTGGCGCACGACGTCCGTACCACCAGAGTACTTGGGCTTCTCACCCGGGGCCAGAGTCTGCTGGCCTTGGATTTGAAGGAGGACCTTGACACGCTCAAAAGGAGCGGTAATCAGGGTCATAGGGATGGCGGAGAAGAAACCCGCAGCTGAGATCTGTGCGATGGAATACTGCGGGGTATCGTGCTTAACTGGGACAACGGAGAATTTGTTCACGAGGGTCTTGCCCACATCATAACCCTAGAGTGCCGTTAGCATCGCTTCCGACGGGGCAACCGCAACTGTCTCTGAAGTATCAGAGAGACGTACCCAAAAGCTGACGGCAACTATGAGACAGGGACTAATTAGCTCTGAATTCGACAGAATTGTGCGACATCAATGGAAGCCATTATGCGACAACTTACACATAGGAGTAACTCCAACGAGGGGTGCGGAGACGCCGGCATACAATCCCTACGAGGCCATTGTCAGTCTTGTCGCAAAGTCTTCAATGAGGCTGTGGTGATCATACTCGAGCCAATCCTTCGCGGGCAACTGTCCTCCTGACCACATCCATTGCACCGGAATAAATGCCCTTCTCGGCCGTCTGTAGGCGCACTTTCACCAGATCAAATGGGTGTCCAACGACTACGGCACAGAGACCACCAGCAGCACCAGCTACAAGAGAGCGCAGCTGGACAATGGTCTGGTTGACAGCCTTGGCCTCGACAGCCTTGACCTCATCTTTCAGCTGCTGTGAGGGGGTTGTATTGCTGGACATTGTGGGCGTGTCGGAGTGGGGAGGGAATAATGAAGAAGATAAACGATGGGTGAGAGGGAGGGAAAGGAGAGGACACAAAAGCTACGACACAGGCCAAGAGTAAGATTCAAAAGTAATCAGCGAGGGGAAAAAAAAGCCCGAAGATCTCGCAATGACGGAGACAGGCCGAAGCCGACTGATCTTCCCCGGATAAAAGCGTGCCTCGGCTCGGCAGCGGAGAAACCGCCTTCCCGCTGAAGATAGAGGAAAGAGTGTTGTAGGAAGTCTCGCACGCTGTACTTCGTACACGTAGAATTGATTCTTTGAATTGATTTTGTAGTTGTCTGAGAAGAACGAGTTTCCTCGAGCTCTTATTATATATCTCGGTGACCCCGCCAAGCATGTCAGTCCGGATGAACGGGAGACAGAGGTCAACCACTCCACGTTCCCCCGCGGAATAAAGGATGGCCGTCTTGGGACTAGGAGATTTCTCTATTGCAAACCAGAGCCCTCCAAGGCTGTTCCTAAAAGGTACAGATGCAGGATCATACAGTGTACTCCGTACTGAGGTATGGTGTATACATCGACTGATGCAATTCAGGTCGGAATTACCTTGCACCCGGTCGCAATCACATGGAAATCCACGTGCCGATCACGCGAGACACTATATTACGTCCACTGCGGCAGATACATCGATCTAGTGCTTTCAATGTTTATCAGGACTCAGATACCTACCTAGTTAGGTAGCTTGGGGAATATGAGAAATGCGAGCGAAGGTTCTCATGTTCGCGCCTAAAGTCTGGAAGATAGATGTCATAATGTAGATTCATTTCATTACGTCCGATCGACATTAAATTAACAGCTTCGTAGAGCAGACAGAAGAAAAACACAATTGTACCCATCATGAACCCGTTTCATGTTGTACCTGTACAAGCCAGACGGCGACACATGAATCATATCCAATAAATTACCACAGAGAACATGAGTGGATTCGACTCCTTCACATGTATGAAGGAATTTACAGAGCGAGGAGAGCGACCAGGCCGAGAGCGCCCATAGCGCGGCTACCGACGGTGATCATAGGAGCGGCAGCCTCGCTGGTAGAGCTAGAAGCGGCAGAGCCGGAAGCCGAGTCAGAGTCGTTATCAGAGTCGTTGTCAGAGTTGTTGTCAGAGCCGGAGTTGGAGTCGGAGTTGGAGTTAGAGCCAGAGCCGTTGTCAGAGTCGGAGTCGGAGTCGCTGCCAGAGCCAGTGGAAGTGGCAGAGGCACCGGAGCTGGTCTTGGTGACCATGGTGGTGGAGGAGCCGGAAGCATCAGTGGTCTAGAGGGTTAGCGTCATCAATGAGATGGGAATATCAAGAATGACTTACAGTCACAGTCACGCTAGATTCCCATGCAGTCTTGGTAGCAGTGCCGCTCATACCGGAGCCAGATGCGCCGGTGCCAGTCATGCTGGCGTCAGAGCCGGTGGCAGTAGTAGAGGCAGTACCAGTTGTCCAGGTAGTGGAATCACCACCAGCGCCGGAGCTGGAGCCAGAGGTCGAGCTGGAGTCAGAGGTAGAAGTGGACTTGGAGCCGGAGCCAGTGGTGGTGAGGGACACAGCATCAGAGCCAGCGACACCGCCTGTGATATCCTGTCAGTTCACAATCAGGGTGGGGGATATCAATGAGAGTTACGTACCAGGGCACTTGGCGACGGCCATGGAGAGGACCTGCTCGGCGTCATCGTTGGGGCAGGCTTCCTTAGTGCAGTCACGAATGCCGAACTTGTAGTCGTTGGTCTTGCACAGGCAGCCCAAGTCACCAGACTTGCAACCCAACTCAGAGGCCTTGTCGTTCATGTTGGAGAGACACATGCTCTGTTGATCATGTCATTAGCATTGGGTATTACTGAAGATGACCTCGGGTAAATTGAAGTACTCACAGCACACTCCGAGGCAGAGGGGTCAGCGGCGACCATGCCGAAGGCAGCCATCAAGGCCAAAGCAACGGGGGTGAAGGACTTCATTGTGTGTGAAGGTTTGTGAATTAGGGAAAGGGATAAGATGGAGGTGAATGTCCAAGAGGTCAAACGGATTGAGAATGTGCAAAGTGGGAAGGGAATGGAAGCTCTGGAGACAGGGCAGTCTCTTTATAAAGGGCAGCTCCCAGCTGGGAAACAAACTCTGCATCACAAACACCAGCCACCTGCCCCGGATTGGGAATTGAGTGTCCATAGTGGACGAAACTCGGCGTCAAGTCCAATCACCATGGGCGATCGGCCATGTGGATTACGCAGGACCACTGCACAGTGGGCATTATGCATGGGTGCTACCTAGCCAACGTGGCTATAGAGGCAAAAATCAGCCCACGACCGAATGCTGGCCATGAAGTCATCCACTGTGGGAATCTTGGATCAGCCCTCTCAAATTGGGGATGATCAGCCGGAAATAGCTTGGAGTGCTTCTCCAGGTGTCGATCTCATAGGTCCATCCCATGCGACGCCACTTCAGGGCCCATCGGAATCGGCTTTTTGCGTTGGGCAGAAGCTCCCACTTTTCTTTTTTTTTTTTGTTTTGCTTTTTCCAAAGATGTGTTTGGCACCATTGCCAAGAGTTCAGTGGTTTGTGGGGAGTGTTAAGATTGCGATCATAACCAAGTACTCCGTACTCCGTATTTCCCCAAGAGTGCATGTTGACCATGGGCAGTCGGCGATCGACGCTCAGATGCAAATCGGGGCCAACTGGAACTAATCCGAATAGTCGCTGGAGTGACTCCAACCGATCGCGCTATTGAACCCTTTTGACGACACCGCTAGTTGTGGCTGACACAGCCACATTTTGCTTTTGCTTTTTCTTGTTTTTCCTTGTTTTTTTTTGTTTTTTTTGTTCATTATTTCTGTTTCTGTTAATTGCGATGGAGACAAATGCCCTCGTACAATTTCAAATTGCTCTTGTATTTGGAAGACGATGCACATCATCTCCCGATTGTTTCAAGTGTCAAGGGATCTATCCCTTGCGTGTTAGGGTTACTCCGTACTCCGTACTCCGTAGAGGAGATTGGAGATCTGGAAGAGGTTGGGATCTTCTTTCTCCCTTCCTGTTGTTTTTGTTTTTGTTTTTGTGTTTGCTTTTTTTTTCCTCAAATCAAGTCCTGCGCAGATCCCCAATCACGTCCCCACCATGAAAACTCGTACTTCAGCCACACGGAGTACTCCGTGCTCCGTTCTCCAACATTCCACCCTCATACATTTGCTACTGCAAAAGCTTGACTTCTACCTTAACCGATCCCAATGAGATCATATTAAGACAAGCACTCCGTGCTTGAAAGGATACTCTACAACGTACACATTGGACTCCGCGCCGCCTAGGCAGTGGGAGAAGGCAAAACTCAAATCTCATACCCACTCGGCATGTACCCGCTGTACGTCTTGAGTTCCGCCAATGATTCTCCGGAAGACTGCTCGGTTAGAAGATATCTTTCAGGAACTGGCATGGATTCTTATCTTGGTTCTTTGGTCACAGAGCTCTTATCCCCGAGGACCGGCTGTGGGGCCAGTACTGTCGGCACAATCTCCCAGGATTTGAATGACCTGCCTATTGTATCAAATGCACGAAGTACGAAGTACTCCAGTGTAGAGCAGTTAGCCGAGTACTCCGTACTATACGCTGTACGGAGTAGATCTTAAATCTTCCTAGCTCCAAAAGAGCGCAATGCACATCTCACTCCGGAGTATGGAGTACTCCATACAACACTCCCCTACAACAGCTTCCGGGGCTGGAAGTTGGTAGCTCTACGGAGGAGAATCCTATTTGATCAACCATCACCGATGCATCGATTACAGAGATCAAGTGCCGCCCCATAGTCCGTACTCCGTACTTCTGACTTCTTACTGATATCGGAGACACATGTAGGGTTACATCACTTCTAATCTGGGCTTAGAGCATAGACCCCTGATCAGGACCTCCCCCGCTCCAAATCTCACCACCTTCCCACTCTCCAGACATAGATCCTCTCGCCTCCCCCAAGTATCTAGTTCCCAAAATGGTTCTCCGAACCTCAAACTCGCCACTGACCACCGAGTTTGATGGCTTGGTGCACCAGCAGATGGACAAATGGAAGGTCCCTGGGCTATCAATGGCAGTAGTCCACGGCCCCACTACATGGTCAAAAGTAGGGCAACATCCAGTTGCGAGCGGAACAGTATAGATCACTAAACTACATTCTAGGCTTATGGATTCGCCGAGTTCCCGGATCGCAAGATGACCACTGACTCTCTTTTCTCGACTTGTAGCACCACAAAAGCATTTACCGCAGCAGCCATGTCTCTCGCCATCGACAATAGCAAGAATACTGAATCTCCTCTTCGCTGGGATACGCCTATTGCATCCATAATTAGAGACGACTTTGTGCTTGGGAATGACTACAGCACAATCCACACCACCATAGAAGACGCCCTATCGCATCGTTCGGGACTATCAACTCACGACGCTTGTATAAGTCTAGCGCGTCCCCAGGAGACCTTGCGCGAAGCGGTCCGAAAGCTGCGACATCTTCCCATAGCCTATAATCCGCGCACCACTTTCTCGTACAACAATAACATGTACATGGCAGTATCTCATGCTTTAGAGGAAATCGAAGGTCGAGCTCTCGGCGAGACCCTCAAAAGCCGCATTTGGGAGCCATTGGGAATGAGCGATACATATTTTTCCGTGACAGATGTATCGCAGGACCCGTCTCTGCGTCTGCGATTGGCGAAAGGATACACGTGGGACCGGGACACGGGGTCCTACATCGCAGAACCATATATGAACGGTGTCGCGGTGACAGGAGCCGGCGCCATGGTAAGCAGCGTGCTAGAATACACCAAGTGGCTGCGCGCGATGATTTACCAAACGGGTCCCCTCTCCCCGCAGGGCCACGCGGAGATCCTAAAACCACGAACGGTGATCACAAATTGGGACGATCTCGTGGGACCTCCGGCACCACATCATCTCTATGCCCTGGGTTGGTTTGTATGTAGCTACCGCGGGAAAGCCCTGTACTGGCATAGCGGAAGCTGGGCTGGGTTTGGCATCATGGTAGGCTTCCTACCGAGCCAGGGCTTTGGGTTTGCCATGATGGGCAACACGATGAATGCTCGAAATGCACAAGTGGAGATATACATGCACCTTCTAGATCGGGTCTGTGGTGGATCAGAGATTCCTCGGTCAATGAGTCACGCCACAACGCCAGACCTTAGCGCGATCCATGCCAAATCCGAGGGAATGGATGACGCTATTAAGAGACTTTATCCGAGTCTCCCGTCTCCTGTGCTTTCCCATTCTCTGCAGTTGAATCAATATGCGGGACAGTACGAACACGCTGGGTACGGGTCGATCACTTTCTCCTTCACCGATGGTCATTTGTCCGCGGATCTCCTGGATCGTATTACACCGGCGCTCCTCACTCTCAGCCATGTAAGTGGGGAGTTCTTTGTGGCGCATTACTACCAGACCAAGGAAGTTGGTGCGCTCTCGGGTTTCTACGCAACAGAATTCAGAGTGGGTGCCAATGGAGTTGTTACGGCAATCGGCATGGATTTGGAGCCTGCATTGGGTGGAGAGAAGATATGGTTCAATCGGAAAAACTAGCCTCGGAATTCCTAGCGGTGTACGGAGTACTCCGTACTCCGTAGTTCATAGATTTATATTAACCCAGCCACCCCAAGTGGATCAAAATCGATCGATGCTTTGGATCGACGTAATACTTCAGCCTACGAGATGCAACGCAAAAAGCTCACCTAACCTTTATACCGTGGAGACTGAACTAGAGCCTGTCATCATTTCCATAAGACATAGCAGCTCAAAAAAGAAAGAGAATAAAAAAAACATGTAAACATGGGGTCCAAGCACTCCGTAAGACAGACTGCAGCATACACCGGGGACGCCGAGCCGAGCCGATTAGGGTTGGAGACGGTGGAGCCGAACAAAAAATTCTGCTCTGCAACAGAAGACACCAAAAGCAACAAAAAAGTGATGACCGACGCAGGGATCGAACCTGCAATCTCTTGATTCGTAGTCAAGCGCCTTGCCATTGGGCCAGCCGGCCTTGTATATGATCTTCGGTCTAATAGTGCCTTATGGCTGGAAGCTAGATTTAGGACTTATGTTTAGCCAATGAAGAGATGCAAGGGCGTATCTCTCTAGACATAAACAAGACAACATTCAAGATGAACAGCAAAGAAATCATAATTTAATGGTACTCAAGATAAAACGAACGCTGGAAAGAACACAAATTCCATACGCCGAGCAAATCACGCTAATAACTCACACAAGGGATGTGGACACGGGCGCTATGGAGATCTGCGGCACCATGGGAGACTTTTCAGGAGTTGTGACTTTCTCATCCAGTATAGTTGGTAGCCTCTGGGCTTGTGTCTTATGCCACCCGAATCGGATTGCGAGAGACATTAGTATATGTCCAAGGAAGAAACCCACCAAACAAGCCACCACTCCGACCACTGCACCTATCACTGCAGGTAAAATAGTGTGGTTGATGATGCGCATGAAGGAGTTCTTGAGACAATTCTCATGATGAGGGTGGGAGTGTCCCGAGTGGTGGTTCGAGGAAGCCGGGCTAGAAGCGGCCTGGAAAGGAGAGATTGATAATCCAGACTTATCCTTGACTGCGGTCTCATTGCTTGTGACTTTGCCGGTATTCTCATTGCTGGAGGGGTCCATAGCTGGGATCAAATTGTGGATTGGAGATGTGGGTTTGGGCTCGAAAATGAAACCGTATTGTGTTCTCCAGTACTTCACAACCCACGGCGGGCTGTTCTGGGTAAATCCACCATCCTTGTCACTGCCCCACGCTGGCCCCATGCGGATGCGAGTTATGTGATAGTGTCCATTGGGATAGGTGCGGAGGTCGATGACCGCGGCATTTGGTGACACGAGGTTGCCGTTTAGATCGAAGAATTGCAATCGCGCGCGGACCGTAAATCCCACTTTATGTGTGGACAGTGGGCGATTGTCGAGGATATAGGATATATCCACGGTCTTACCGCTCAGATGAGTCTGGCCTGTGCCTTCCAATAGCGGTACACGAAGCTGCATTGTCGCGGATGGGGGATATACCCGGTTCTCATTGGCGTATAGGCTTCCATTTTTGATAGACCATTCGATAGCCTGTATTATATTAGAATGTTGGTGGAAGATCGGTGCAAGAGGACTTACCAGGGATGATCGGGCACCATTTTTGAGGTCCTCGGGGAAAGGAACAAATGGAAGGCGAAGCCTATGAGACTTGGTGACTGGCATGGCAGACGTGAAAACATTGCCCAGGAAGAGAATGGGTACCCAGCGTAGGAGCCACATGGGTATGAAGAAGACGACGCGAGGACTTCGATGGCTGGAGATATGGGAAATGATCAAGAAAATGAAGTGTGAATCGAGAGCAGGATCGAGAGAGTAAAGCCGAGATTGAAGAAGGGCAACTCCCAGACAAAGCGAATGAAGTTGAAAGATCAAGAGCAAGGCTACGCCGGGCTCTGGCTCTTTGACCCTAAGGTGAAGAAAAGAGAGAGAAAAGAAGGAGCTTATAACATTGATTCTGAGCGGAAATCCCTCATCTGGAGAAAGCTTTGAGACGTTGGGCTTATTTGGATAGCTTACTCTGTCGAGGAAGCTTAGGATCTTTGGCTCTTCTGTGATTTGCTATGATGATCGGGTCTTTACACCCTGAGCTTCCAAGGGTTGTAGCTTAGGTATCTCATTTTCTGGCCCTTGATTTTATTGCTGGTTCTGAAGACCCTATTCAGCGGATTCTCTATATATTCTGTATACCTCCTTGTCCAGGATGTCGAATGAAATTAAGAATTCCGTTGGGCTCAGTCTCAGCTGGCCACAAACTAGTTCGTCGGGCACAGAGGCGCCCACTCTATCACGACAATCTGACTCCGAAGATAGGGACTTCATATATATACCATAAGACCCCGAGTTGTGTAGAGCCATTGATCGCGGCTTCATACTCCAGCACTCTGGGCTTGGCATGGTGAACCCTGTACGGAGTACGGAGTATAAAATACATAGGTGACTCTTGCGAATGTATTAATATCCTGCATTCTGAGCGGCGTTTTGCTCCCAATTGGGGGTGTTATTAACCGAGGAAGCCGATAGGACAAGAATACTCTCCCATTCCCTGGGCTTAGCGAATCCTGGCTTAAAAAGGATCTTTCTTTTGCTCATACTATCGTGGCCTGTCCCGAATTGGCTCGATTTACTCTATTATTCAGTACCCTACACAAGGATGTCTCGTCATTTCCACTAAGTAGTTACATATATATATATCGTCCGATCTAGGGCAGCATTTAGTCTCCCTTCGCTCGGCAGCCACTTGACTTTGCATCGATCGCAATGTGTATTATTCCCTCCACCCCTGGGCGCAGCTTATATACATTAAGAAGATTGTCCGAAACGATCCCTCATGTTGGCTTATAATACGGCGCAGTCTGCCAGAACCGACAGCGTGGGTTGCGGGTCAGATCCGGCGTCGGCTGAATTGTCTCGTTTCCAATGTTCATAAGCTGCGCATGTTGGCCCAAATTTCCGAAGGTCGGTGCCAGGTGAGACTTGGGCGCGCCATGCTGGACAAAACTGGTGAAGAAATCCTGCATGGCCAACGCCACGGTGACATTGGCCACGGAGGCGGATCCATTGTTGTAGAAAGTGTACGACACATCCTGGCCGTGCAGAGCGGGCGGAATGCTAAATTCATAAGCATAAGTCTGGTTGTGGAACGCCCGGTTGATGTAATCGGTATTGCACTGGAAGATGAGATCCGAAATGACGGCAGATGTTCGCGCGATCGAGTCCGTGTAGCCATAAGAGCCATTATAGACCGGGGGATAGAGCACATTCAAAACATAATCAGATACGTTTCTTGGAATGTCCTCCGCCAATGTCTTCATTTGAGCTTCGAGACCGGTGCTGTTGATGCTGGCCGGCGACGTAAAGACCAACCCTTCGTTGGCGTTGTGACCAACCATGATGTTCAGGTTATGATCGAAGTCGCCTCGGAGCAAAAGCTGACCTGGAAGAGCAGGTACCAGACTGCCATCCACAGTAGGACCGTAGGTAAATTGTCCCCACTCAGACTTGGTGGCAACCTGGAGCGCATTGGCGGCAATCAATTTGTCCGATGGTAATTTCCGGGCTTGTTCAATCGTGCTGACATTGAGAATCCCTAAGAACTGCTGCAGAGTCTCTTCTTGCTGCTCTTCACTGATCACTGGGACCCAGCCGGGGCTCTGGATGATCGCTTGTTGGAAAGGTGAAGCCCCCCGCGTGCCTCCGTATGCGGTGATTTGATGAAGAATGGAACCGGCGCCAGCAGACTCTCCCATAACTGTGACTCGGGTTGCATCACCGCCGAACAGATGAATGTTCTTGTACACCCAGTCAAGAGCAAACCGTTGATCATGGAGTGCTGCGTTGGCGGTGCCGTTGGTTGTGATACTCTCACCACCAAGCCAGCCAAATGCACCCAACTCCAGAGAAGTTAGTATTGTCATGGTACGCTACTCGGCAGATAATTTGACTTACTCGGTAATTCATGGCAACATAAACAATTCCCTCGTCTTTCCCGACCATGCTTCGTTGGATCAATCCAGTTGGGTCTGAGCTACTCTTGTCACCTCCCGTATAACCTCCACCGTAGATCCATACCAGCACTGGCGCCAAGTTCTTTCGAGACCCCGCACCTTTGCCTTTTGTGCGCTCGAACACCTTCTTGGGAACCACGACGTCCAGGAACAGACAGTCCTCAGTGGCGCGTGGGTCTTGCTTCGCTGGTTTGTACTTCAAGGCAGAGACGTTGGTGGAGAGAGAGAAGGAGGAGGAGGTTTGATTGGTGAAGTAACTCAGGATGAAGGCCGTTTGAACATCAGTTGACCATAATGGCGATGCCTGGGGGCATATTTTGCCCACCGAGCCATTTTGGATCTTTTCTCTATTTTCCTTTGGGAGGACAGGCGCCCGGAAGCGCAGGTCGCCCACTGGGGGTGCCGCATAGCGAATGTTCGTGAAATTGTAGAGGCCGTGGGAGCTCTGTCAATGATTAGGGCTGGGATAGCGAATAGATACTAGCGGAGGATGCTCACGTTGAATGAAATTGCCTGGTGTCGCTCATATCCTAGATCAACCACTGGCAAGGTAGAGGCCAGACATGCTGAAACCAACGTTAGTAGCAACAAAGGAACCATCTTGGTGCTGGGGGGGGAAAATCACAGAAACCAACAATTGGGGAATCCAAAGACTCGAGAATAGGTTTCCCTTATAAGACGGGAACCCCGGAAAGCCGAAATCAGGCAGCCGGCTTAGTGTAAACACTCTATTTTGGCCAGGATTTGGGCATCCGACGTGGAAGTGGAGCATCAACAAAGAGACGCAATGACCAGGAAGATGCGTGATGTTCTGCCAATGATCATGGACCAGGCTCAGCCCCCGTGGAATCGAAGTCAGCAATGTCAGCAATGACCTAGCTGGTTCCCCGCAACTGGCCACGGGGTCCCACCGAAGGCCTTTGGGGCTGAGAATGGGGCCAATCAACGGCAGTGTGATTCTCCGTTCATGAACGCTACACTCAACGCTACACTGAATCAAGGCTCAACCCCCGGAGTGAGGTCACCAGAGTACTCCGTACTCCGTATGCGGGGTAGAATTGCAAGCCTGACAGGCCAGAGTCCAGACGGAGACACGGAATCTCCGGGACAAAGCGCATATCCCCTCTGTTTACTCCAAAAAAGCTCATGATGTTGTGCAGATCAGTCTCTCTCACCGATTGACTTCGCGGATCTTATACTCGAGCATCTGATTCGAGGGTACTGCATGCTCGTCTTGCAGTTTCTCGGCACACTCGGCGCCCGCAGCCGGGACCCGGTACTCGAATCGTTTGCCGTGCGCGGGCACAGACCCGTCGGGTAGTGCATATGGGAACGGAAGATACTCCGGTAATAGACCTAGCTGCACAAGGACCGTCGCTTGATCCCATGCAATGTGTTCATGAAATAAGCAGTCCCCGCGAATGTTGACCACGGAAGTCATGGGAATGCGAAGGTGTTTCCCCGTCGGTGGAACTCCGGGAATCCTAGGGTCGAACGATCAGTTTTCCGTTAGATTCCAGACTCAACCACAGTAAAATCACCCACAACGCATCAATCTGCTTGTCATGAGTGCAGACAAAGATAAACTCATCCACAATTCGGTCGGTTCCCACTGTTCGACTAACAAGCTCCAAAGCCGTATCATCGGGGTTGCTGAAGATGAAATGATGGAGATAAAAATGGCTCAAGCGAGCTCGTCCAATGCCTCCTGTTAAAGTTGGCACATGGTTCACATAAGGCTCAGAGACCATCGTCGCCATGGTCTTCTCAACAGAGCGATCTCCAAATTCATAATAGGTATGTTCTTCCCAAATCTTCTCGAGGTCAAAGAATGGACCTCCCAAATGCTTTTTGATAAACCCGACACAACGAGTATGAGCTGTGCCTGCCGTCGAGATCTTGAAACCAGGGTGGCCTGGGATCATGAAGCTGGGAGAGGAAACATCTGAGTATATATGCGTAACTTGGCCTTCCTTCTTCTCGCCCTCCACTGCGCTGCATAGCTGAAGAAGGGTGGGCTGGAGGAAGTTGATGTTCCATGAGTCGAAGAGTACCGCGGCGATCAGCTTTGTGCCTCTAGCCAGTGCACTTTGCAGAGTATCCTCGAATTGGGGAGCATAGTCTGCCTTTGAACCGTAGACTGACTTGAGATTAGCCGGAGCCAACGAAATATCCCGATAAGCTCGTTATTACCTATCAACCCGATCTTCTCCTTGCCATCGCACTCTACTCTCCCAAGTAAGCCATCCTCCGCTTCTCGAATGAGCTCCCCCAGAGATGGTTTGTCTATGACAAATTGATCATCCACAGTAATCTGTGCTACTGTAAAGCTTTCCTCGGCCCACTTCTTCAATGGCTCTGGGTCAAGTGTCTTATTTTGCTGTTGGCAAGCGGCGTAACACTGAGGCCTGATGAGGATCAATCCTGGGCCGTAACCACAGCGGGAAAGAGGAGGTTGAATGGTGACATAGGGGCTCAAATCCACTGCTGGAACCGAAGCAAAAGGACAGTTTGGATTACCCATTCTTAATTCTCAATCCAAGTTATTGAAAGTTGGGGGAAACAGGGACATCAAGAGGACGATCCTTATATACCCGGCCGCGGGGTTTCTCTCCCCCCCACGTTTAGACCAGTAAGCAGACGGGACTAACCAGGTCAAGCTACACGACAAATACCTACATGTACGTATACGGGGTTCAAACCCAGCTAAGCACATGTCAGCATTCAATACGCACCTGACCAACTGCGAAACTATGCTGGGATCTAGATGCTGTCCACGTGACCTGTCATTGGATGGAGTCTTGGCCCCGTTTCCACAAGCTTGAGCTGTCTCAGAGCACAACTCAACAATGAACGCACTCGTCCAGTCTTCCTTGACTGAGGTCGAATCAAAACTCAATGCTCTCCTGACTAGCCTCACTACCTCGCCCACTGCTGCAGGAGCCCCCGCGGCGGCGATCGCCCTTCTCGATGCGGACGATGCGCTAACCTCCGCTATTGAAACCCTCCGACAGCACCAAGACAACTACGCAAAGATCCTTCGATTACGGGCAGAGGCTCAGCAATTAGAGGATCGTGTCAAAGAGATCGTGGGAGACATTGACAGGTTCGACAAAGAGATTCGTACCGCTTGTGGAGGGAACGGCGACAGCGACAGCGATTTCGAGTCTGACTCCGATGACGATCTTGGAGCCAAGGGATCAGTCCTGCGGGGAATCAAGGAGATTGACTACAAACTACTCCTGGATTTCGCGCGTCGCATCAGCAAGTACAACCACGAAGCGGCAGCCGATGCTGCAACGGGCGTCGCTGCAAAACGACAAGAACAAGGAACTGCCCTTGGTGATAAGGATGTGACAATGACGGGCACAAACGGGGAACAGTCGACAGGAGAGGGCGCAGAGCCAGTGGCATCTGTCACCAAAAACGCGACACAGTGGTTGGACGAGTCCGCGAATGTGACGCGCGAGGTTTACATGCTGCCATACCCGATGGAGGAACGGATACGGATGGGATTAATGGGCCAGGTTCAACTCGCTGCCGGCAACGATCCTGAAAAAGAGGTTGAACGGTTGTTGCGCGAAGCTGAAGGCCTTGGAGCCGCAGAACCGCCCACACTGGTGGAGCCGGCGGAGAGCACAAAGCAGGCGGGCGAAGCTGCGAAGGCTGCAGCTCAGGCCGGATCCTCAGCAGCTGGAATGCCGCGGGCGCCAGCTCCAGCAGCCGCACCGAGACCCAAGCCCAAGGCGATGCTGGACCTTGATCTCTACGACCCCGATGACGATGACGATTGAGCGTTTTAGAGCGGGCGTTGCATTCGATTTTTACAATGATACCAGCTATAACAGCACAAAAAACTTCATTCAATCTTTTTCATTCCAATTTTCCAATCGTGTCTCACTCCGCATTGCACATCTTTAACCTAGCAGTTTCTACATCTTGTGGACGGACGACTTGGCTATCCATCCGCGGAACTTCTTACCATAGAAGTAGAAGGGATGGTGCATAAACACCGCAATGTTGTCAACGCCCGGTTCTACATGATTGGTTTGACAAATCCACTCTCCTCTACCCAGGAGGTGATGAATTTGCTGAAACCATAGCCCAAGAGGTTCTGGTTGATTGTTGACAGTGATAGACACGAATATCGAGCCTGCCACAGGTTTATAGCTGTTAACTGCGTATGTTCTGGTAATAGCCGGAAGGGCTGCCACCTGGATGTCTGCTGCAGTATAGCCGATGATCACGATGATTTATGTGTGGACTAGTCAGCTCAAGCTCCGCCGAGCAAGGAATTATGGGTGCAGCAACATTCCAATCCCATTTATACTGGATCCAAATGCAACAATAAATTGCCAATGATCGAGATGATGACGTATGGAATCATTGCTGGTAGACGCATCTCAGGTTCTCGGACACAACGGTCGTTCTCAGTGGCCTTCATGAATATCCAATCTGAAAGGAGGCCATTGGTAGCTAATCCAATCAAACCTCCGGTTAAAATAGCAAGGTTGAAAAAGCCAATCGTTTGGCTGTCGAAGTTATACGGGGGCTTTGTGAATGCTTAACTCTGAGTGAGATTTAGAGTGAGGAAGCAACTGGCAGAGCACGATTCGACGAAAGCGGCGAATTAAGCAATGGGGAAAGCCAACAGCTTCCATGGAATGTAGAAGCTAAGAAGCACGCTCTTGATGTTGGTTCCACCCAATTGTGCAAGCATGAAATGCTGCTTTGATGGGCCGCCCTTGTGTGAATAAGGATCGCGTTCGCCATCTCTCACATCCCCGTTCTCGTTCTGGGTGAATTCAATGTGCTTATCTGTTTCGGATACCTTGGATGATATTCCATGAGGAGATGCCGTCTGAGTAGCCTCGTCTGGGTGAGTACGGTACCATTTGGCCTCAGGGAAAAGGAAGATTCGAAGCAGGAGTACCAATCCAAGCAACCCGACATTCAGCCAGAAGAAGCTGCGCCAGCCACTATGCTCAGCCATAGGGCCTGCAATAATGGGA
Source organism: Penicillium paradoxum (assembly GCF_028828445.1). Lineage (NCBI taxonomy): Eukaryota > Fungi > Ascomycota > Eurotiomycetes > Eurotiales > Aspergillaceae > Penicillium > Penicillium paradoxum. The sequence goes on along the minus strand of NW_026643184.1, from coordinate 3,237,017 downwards.
CCAATCTGCAGGATATCAATAAGCGCGACCAATGCCTTGATTCGTCAGGTTCCTTGCCATGAGAGACCCAAATAGGCCGCAAAGTACATTGTGTTGTACGCACGCCGTTCGTGAAGGAACCTGACGCTATAATTTCTGGCTGAGATGTCTAGACACAAAGAGTCAGCTTTTTCTACTCAAGACTGACTGATAGTGAAACAATATACCTCTGCGGGACCAGCGCCAAATCCAGTAAGCACACAACCGCCCATATAGCTACCATAGCTGGTAGCTAGTGCTCGCCGAATATTACTGACCAGGGAGCTCAGCGTCGACAATATCAGTACCGGCCACCGCCCAAAAGATGTTTGCATGGGTGTCCTGGACCACCGCAGCGTCAGCAAGGGTCATCAAACCGCCCAGACATGATCATTATCACCAGAAGAAATTGCTGGATCCTAGCACTAGAATGCAAACACCTGTCAGCTGTACTACGGCGGCTAGATCGGACTGAAATGCCTCCATCAACTGTGGAAACATCGGAGCCAATGCCAAAGGGCCCATGCCTTGGCTGAAGGTTTTTAGGGTGGTTGTCGTCATGGTTCCCATTTTCCAAAATCGGCTCCAGTTCTATGAGTACATATCGTTATCTCGTGTTCCAAACAATGACCTAGAAAGAAAGCATTATCACAGGAACGTCCGGATCTTGCGATGGCTGAGGCATCAGCGCACGATCATAATTGGAGGATGATTTGACAAAATGATGGGATCCCACGTCGGCCGTGATCTCTGTGCCTGGATAGATCACCGCACCCAGCTCCTCATCAATTCTGAGCAAGATGGTTAAAACAGACGACCTGTTCAGGAGGGGTATAATGCAATGCACTGATGAAGAGCGTTGGCGAAAAAACTGTTGTTCACGAATACAACAATTCCTCGGAGGGAAGACTCACCCGTTCGTCATAGTTCATCTCCATGTTGTCAATATACTTGGACTTGAAGGAGCAACTGGAGCGTTGAAACTGATTTGGAGTGCTATCCAGTTCTCACATCCCGTTTTCATCGGAAATTCTTTTTGTCTTATAGCACTCCACTACCTCCACACACAAACAAACATCAAGCTTGCTGCCAGCCCTGGAATGGGAGCGGGAAGGCAAGGCGAATATTAACCGAACAACAGGCCTATGCATTTTCGGAGAGACATAACACCTGCCATGCGTCACGAGAATGTCACATTGCGGTAGTTGACTAGATCAACGAGAATGGGGTTAGTCTTGAGGGGTCCATTTCGACGTTGATCTCCCCAATCCACCGTGTCCCCAGATTTCCCGCAGACCATGCGCTTGGGCCAATCATTAAAAGCTTCGTGCTTCTCATTCTACGCTGTCCTAACGAGTGGCTCGCTTATCTTTACAGAGCTTGACCCAGTAGAGCCCCACGGCATTATCCCGCATTTGGCCCTTGATGGATGCTTTCCTCGCCTCACATTGTGGTGCATTCTTCATAAGACCAGATAGCTCTCTGATAGATGAAACTGCCATTCAAGTTCGGGCTGTTTTTCTTCTTTTCAATATGTCTAGTCAAATGAGAACACAATAACACAAGGGGGAAATGGAGGCTTCTGTTTGAGACAGGAGAGGTGTATGAAACACAAAAGCTTGGACAAAGCTAACTGGAGCATCACTGATTATTCAACTTGATTTATATGCTCTGGTGAAAGGCAATTTCCTAAGATCTGGAAAGAAAGCGTATCGAATTTCCAAAGGCACAGCGGATTACAATGGAGTACAATGACTACGTTATGTCAATACGCCCGGATACTTCAGCCCAACCTGTGAAACGCCTTTTTTACAGAGCCTAATGTTTCCGGACTCATGGTCAATCATGGGAAGGGGGAATATTCCGAGACTGTCCTCCTCTATGCATCATGATTAGGATGCTCTAGATGCCAGACGCTCCAGACTCTCTCGCCTTGTTTAGCGATCCGACAAGCCCGCTCATCTCCACGCGGGGAGCATCTGGGGATCGTGACTATTCCCCGGAGGATGCTCCGGATCATCCTGCCAGTTGCCCCGTATGAACATCGGGTTTCCAAAGTGGATCAGAACATGTTCTCCTTGTCGGATTATAATTGCGTCTCTTTGCTGTGGTCCCATCATCCTCCCAAAACGTGGGGGGAATCGATTCGCCCTCAGATGACGATGAATCAGATCATGATCCCCGGATGTCACCTCCACACCAGGGAGCACGCGAAGAAGCCTGGTAAAGCTTGTTTGAGCCAGGGCATGCTGGTCACCGGACCAATCGGAAGCACTGACGCTGTATCTATAGAGTCAACCTTGGAATCTACTAAACCCTCGGCAGTTCTCTCGAGAGACTCCAATGGTTACCGGCACAACCAAAAGCATTTAATTAGGCTCCGGGCCCCCAATCAATTCTGTGTATCCAGGATGGCGGTCCTTGTTCTTTTCGGTGCTATTTTCCTGAGAGCTCTCAAAATCTACTTATCCAATATCTCATGGCAATGAGTCACCACGAAGATCCTTTCTCCAACCATGTAGATGGGGACGTGGAGAAGCAAGATGAAAGTGATGGCCACATTCGCTCTCCTGGCGGTACCCCAAAGCCTCGTCACGGAAAGAAAGAGGATGCCAATGGAGCCGCCAATGGAACCGTCGATGGGCATTCTAAGGAAGAGTTAAAAGAATGGCAATGCTATGACAAGTTGGGATATTCGTTCCCCTGGTGGAAGAAATGGGGCATCATCTCAGTCATCTTTGCTGTTCAGACATCCATGAACTTCAATGCCAGTTTCTATGCCAGCAGCATCACCCTGTATGCGAAACACTTCAGCATCTCAGAACAAGCCGCGCGTGTCGGTCAGATGGGCTTTCTCATTGCGTATGCATTTGGCTGCGAGTTCTGGGCGCCGTTCAGCGAAGAGTTTGGCCGATGGCCAATAATGCAGCTCAGCTTGTTCTTCGTCAACATCTGGCAGATCCCATGCGCTCTGGCCCCTAACTTTGGCACGATTGTCATCTGTCGCATCCTTGGAGGTCTATCGTCAGCCGGTGGCTCTGTGACGCTCGGCATGGTGGCAGACATGTGGGAACCGGAGAGCCAACAATATGCCGTGGCTTTCATTGTGCTATCTTCAGTAGCAGGCTCAGTCATTGCACCGGTTGTTGGCGGCTTCGTGGCGACTTTCCTTGACTGGCACTGGAATTTCTGGCTTCAACTCATCTTAGGAGGTTTTGTGCAGATATTGCATTTCTTCATTCCAGAGACCAGGTGCAGCATCCTTATAACGAGAGAGGCTAGGCGGAGACGCAAAAACGGGGATATGGTATGGAGTGGCGATGAGCTCAAGCAAAGCCGCATGTCTTTCCGTTGGATATTCATGATTTGGGTGCGCCCATTCATCATGTTCCTGCGAGAACCGATCGTCCTGTGCCTCTCTCTGCTCAGCGGCTTCAGTGATGCCCTCATTTTCACTTTCCTTCAATCGTATACTCCAGTATACAAGCAATGGGGATTCAGTACAATTGCTACTGGACTTTCTTTCCTCCCGTGAGTGTGCAAGGCCTTGACCTCCGTGTATTTCTGACGAACCGATTCTGCAGACTATTGGTGGGCTACTTGATTGCGTATTGCTCATTCATTCCTTGGATCCATCGACATTGCAGGATTAGAGAAAAAGATCCGGACGGTCTTCAACCCGAAGCTCGACTCTATTGGTTGTTATGGGGTACGCTGCTCTCACTTGGGTACATTCAGTCTATTCCTCTCACCACTCACATGCAATAGTGGCACCCCTGTTGTCAATTGGCCTATTCGGATTTGCGTGGACTAGTCTCGGTCCACCCCATGTCCACTGGATTGCGCCTATGATATTCTCGGCTTTGATTGCCATTGCCAATGTAAGTTGGTAAATCATTTTTTCTCTTGATACAAGACTAAAAACCTTTCTTCTATGATCAAGTATGCCATCTACATGGCCACAATCGATTACATGATTGCCTCATATGGTCCATATGCAGCCTCAGCCACAGGAGGAAATGGGTTTGCACGCGACTTCTTAGCTGGTATCGCAGCGATGTACTCGGTGCCAAGTAAGTGCAGTATAACTATGGTACTGCGACTGAATATCCACTGATCACGGATTATAGTGTACACACATATGGGTACAACAAACCACCTTGAATGGCCTTCTACTTTCTTGGGCTTCATGGCGATTATCTTCACCATACCAATATACATATTCTATTGGAAAGGGCCCAAGATTCGGGAAATGTCACCATTCGCACAGACCTTGGCTGCCGACAGAAAGAAGGCTGGTCGCAAAGTGTCTTCCTGTGGCTCCGGTGATCCGGATCCGGTCCAAAGGTATCTGTCACAATCGTCGGAGTAAGTTTGATTTGATTGGCTTTGTTTTTTGTATGTTTGGTTTCAAAGGGAGTCGATGTCGGAGGCAGTATGTTTGCAGTCCCTTTCGCTACCGTGCCTGTCCTAGTCCTCGAGATTCGCATGAGAAACTGACACAGAGCATGCATCTACCGATATGGGATCACGGAAGATAAGAATTGGCCACCTTGAAAAGCTTCTCTTTGATTTATGGAGACATCTTTTGTGCTGTTCTTTGCTTTTCACCTTTTGGCTTTTGTATCTCAAACAGACTAGAGGGATAAATTGACCAATATGATCTTACCAAGCCGTCTGCTGCACATTGACCCGTATGCTATCATGAACATCCAAAGTAACATGATGAGAGAATGCCGTCATTTGTCGAATGCGGAGATAATGTCATAGCTAGCACTACCTTCTGTCGGAATCCAGTTCCGACGAGACGCTGGCAGCGGAGATATTCTCAATATCCCTTGGGCTAGCGGATGTAGTTTCCCACTTGAGACCCCAGGGGGATGTTTCAGATTAAGTATTGAATATAGACATTTAGGTACAGTGTATTTGATGGTCCATGTGAAAAACATGAAAAACACAAACCAAGTTCATTGATTCCAAGAATCCTGGAGTTTCCGTACGGCATATTCAGTAGCCCAGCCCAAATCAGCTTCAACGCCCCGTAACAGATCAACAATGATCTGATGTTCCTCGGGGCTTTCTAGACATTGTCCAACGGCCACAAGCAGTGGGACCATAAATATTCGAACCCCACCCTGGGGGCGTCCTAACGCAATGCCCGAAACTTCTCGGGAACGGAACTCAACTTCCTTCGTGACCTCCCGGTACCCTTGTAAGCGGTCAAAGGCCGTGGACGGGGCACTGATCACATCTGCCGGACGGTTGAGTAACAAAGCAAGCCGTCCGAAGTGATAATGTTGCATGGTTGCAGCACAGGTTGTCAAGCCATGGAAGATTTCGGGGAAAGGCAAGTGGCAGCCTTCGATGTTCTTTGATATGTCCTTTGGGCGTTCGATCCGCACAGAAGAACGGAATGTCTCGGGGACGTTCTCGAACCATGTTTGAAATTCGAAAGATAATTTGAGCCAGGTATCTGTGTCCGGATACGGCAGTTGGGCGGCGCTCGCTGGTGCGCCTTGGGCTTCGGGTGAAGATGCCGGTGGAGACCCCGTCCACTGTGCGAGCTGCACCTGTTTGGATCTGGCGAGAAAATTGATGACTTTCGTAACAAGCCAGATCAAGCCATTCGCAGCCTGGTCTTCCTGCGACAAAGTTGAACCATTTGAAATAACATGAAAGGCTTTCTGGTCATTGATGGAAATTCCTGCCGCCCGCCAAAGAGGAAGATTTTCCGGGTCGAAATGTGTAGCTGACCGAGTAAAATAGGAACCAAGATAGTCTTGACGAGCAAAGTTCCAGAAAGCAGCCCGAATTCCATGAGCAAACGGGATAGATGCTGCCGAATATAATCGGAGAAGGGAGTCAAATAAAGGGCGGACTCGAGAAAGTTGCCTGCATATGATCGTCAATATAAAAAAATACGACAATTTCCAACGAGAATATCTTACATGTGCCACTCGTCTCCAGGTAAATCCAAAAGTCTGTACATAGTGAGGATAGTAGAAGTTGCCAGCAGCTCTTCTGTCTTTCGAACGAGCGCCACATCGTTCGGATCTTCACTCGCGAGTTTCATCTTCGCTTGGGTTTGGCGAGAGTTAATCCATCGAAGGATGATTTCAAAGGGGGATTCCAAGATGGCGGAGCTAGATATAGCGTTATAACCATCGGACGTAATGTTGTTCAAATCTGAAGCTGCCAGGTAATAGTAATTGGCAGCCTTGAGGAACCAATCAACCTGAGTTGCGTTGGGATATGTTTCTGTTGTCGCAGGGCTTGTATACATGCCTCCCAGGGAGGACTTGGCCCCTTTCAAACGGCCCAGATGTTTGGCCGCTAGCGCTGCAATGGCATATTTCACGGATAGATTGTTGATGGCTCGAATGGGAACATAGACGGTGAAAAACTTCTGAGCATCCGACAAGTCCAACCTATTGGGAATTAACAAACTGCATACACAGCAAGAGTTAGATGCCCGTACCATGGTCCTATGACCTCAGAAAAATGTCGAGTGAGAAACGCGATCTCATGTTCAGTTCCAGTCATGAGCTCTGAGAAAATATCTTGAAATTCTTCTTTCTCACTTCGCTGTGATGGTGTTTCAGACATCAGTCTGTGATATTCGGGGCGTTTATGTGGTATTTGGTTATAAGAGTTCTCAAATGCTGGGAAATTTGTGGCGGCGGTTGGTGACATGGATTTATAGATCGTGTTTCTCGTAGATCCACTGCCCTCTTCAACGCCAGAGATGGAATTGGGAAGAGAGATGGCAGGGCTTTCTGGGGCATGAATAGTCGTGTGTTGGGTACTCCCCGTGGCAACCTCGGGCCGGCTGGAAGGACCCAGGCCCGGCATCTCCACCATCATTGGGTCCTCTCTCGAGTCTAACCTCGACTGGCCCATCTGTAAGCTGAGAGCAGGGTCAACTTGCTCGGGGGATTGATTCCACTGTAGAATCTGTTCATTTATTCCTATTTGCGAGCTTTTTGGCTGTATTGGCTCAGAACTGGGTGGCTCTGAGGGGGCCTATCATAAAAGATGAGTGCCTGAACAGAACGATAGTGGCCACTCTAACATACTTTGCTTGAACGAGGCGTAGAAGCTTGCCTTGGGTGAGGATCCTGATATGGAGCATATCGGCGTCTTACTGTTGCCCCTTGATCGATGAACTTGCGGGTTTGAACATACCCGGGGCATTCTACCCCCGCAGTGGTGCACCGCTGACAATGAGGGCGAGTCTCATCACACTGTCCAATATTAGTCTTGTGATTGCATGCTCAAGGGAAGCCGGGCTTACTTTGAGATGCCTCTTCTTGCATCGCTCGCAAGCCTTGTTGGATGGCACCCCGGGCATTGTGGGTTGCGTGCCAATATCGCGATCTTAGTGCTTTAGATATTAAGTTCATCGGTGGAGCTTTTTCGTTTCAATCACTCATCACTACTTCACATTTCGAACATACATCGGGCGAGGATGTAGTCCCGAGAGCAGAAATCTAGAGTGAATGATGCAAGACGCCCTGTCCGAAGGGGTGCTGACTCATCCTCGGGCATTTCTCGCTTGGAGTTCGGGAACCTCATTTTCCCTTTGTACATTCTGTCGTCATTTACTTTTCTTCTTCAAAGAAAACCCCCATACATCATGCTACGCACACCCGCGTTTCTGGTTGACAGCCAATGTGAAACGTCTACTCCATTGGTCCGCTCCATTGAGGATCAAGAGGTACATGCAAGGAGTTGTCAGATACGATGGGGTTCGATATCTTCGACGCAGCCTATCCTCTCAGGCCCTGAACAAATTCGTGTCTATCATGAATGGATCGGTATGTTCCCCTTTTAGACAACTTGTGAGATATCTTCTCAACTCCGCCACACAGATGCTGGAAGGCCTCATAATATAGTTTGTTGGGAGTGCCGCCTTCCTGACAGTCTGATTGGGTGCCAAACGTGCTGTAGATCATATCATACAGCATGCCTATTGGATGTGGTTCGCTCTGCGAATAATTTCTATTGTCCATCTTGCCGATCACGAGCTTGGGATCGTGCACCACCGCAGTTCCCTATGCCATCTCCGGTCTCCGGTACTCGGGGAACAACTCCAAGCAGCCATTCGGAGGCTCCATTTGGGAATGCTTCGATCCGTAGCGAAAGATCTCCAACGGTATCGGGGCGTAAATCCTCCGGAGTTTCTCGGATAATCCCTTTGCCTACTTTGAGCCGGATTGATGAGTTCACTCCCTGTAGTTCGCCAACTGAGCCATTTCCTATCGCGGAGATGTATCCTCAGCTGCTAGAATTTCTAGCATTGCCAGATGGTGAGACAAATCAAGATCCCCAGTCATTGCAATTCAAGCATCAACTGGGATTGGCAATCAAAGAGATCGAATCACACAGGTCATTATTGAGAGACAAGGCTATCGTCAGAGAAGAATATTCGAGACTACAGGGGGAGAATGCAAAAATCAAAGCTCGTCTCGATTCTAACAACTCGCCTCGAGAGTCTACTAATCCCAGTCCCTCGATGCTCCCACAAAGCATTCCCAAACCGGCATCTGAGCAAAGGGGAAAGGACTGGGATAGCATTGCTATTGACCTATTTTGAGTGTTTACTTCGCGGCACGAAATATTTCGCTCGCTATAAAGTCACTCGAGAGTTCAACTGGACAGCCAAAGCAGTGATTGATGAAGGGTTGCAACAATACCGCATAAGGGCATACATCGAGGCATTTCTGATAGATCGAAAGATCAGGTGATCAATTTCGGTCTCGATATCTGCCGAATATCATCTCGAATATCATTTCTTGACATCCTGGATGCCTGGTGGAAATTGATTCCTTGCATGATACCAGAACCCCGACCGGTCCATCTCAATTTTGATCATATCTCTACCAATCACCCTCTATATACGTCTAATGCTAAAATGGAGCGGAGAAGGTTACATTTGCCGAAGACTTTGACTCGATCTTAACCTTCCTTGGTCCCGGAACTGACGGCTTTCTCCTGGAAAGAGCATATTCCCCGCAGCCCGGGGTGATCAAGGCGCCTTCAACTTCAATGATCGACAGCCAGTCACCCACACTCGTGTCATAACCCTAGGTCCTTGTCTTAGGATTTCCGTGCGCATTTTTGGATGTTTCCCGCTTCTCGGCCTCTTCTCATGTGGGGAACAAACGAACATAGCAGGGTGTATCTCGGAGGAGCGCAGATGTGACACTATTTTGACCGTCAATGCTACGTGAAATGCTCCTGCATTGTAATTTGGCCCAAGACGTGGCTTGCGATTTCCCCGGTTTCCCCGGTTTCCTCGCACGGCAGCCCGCATGCCAATCCGCGCCGGGATGCTTCCCGACGGCTTGTTTCTGATCGGTAAATAAGAAGCCTGAATTTTGAGGTCTGGCAGACTTTTCCTGCGTCTTGATTTCAGAGCCATTTGGCATCTGTTTAATCATTCTGGTTATTAGTCGTGGAAAGTGCTATTCTAAAGCCCATCATGCCATCGCAACACTCTTCGCATCGCATGAAACTCCTTGGGGGCCTCATAGCGACCCTGTATGTGTCCAGCGTCATTGCTGTGAAGGATTCTTCGGCAGATGACTTTGACGTCTTGAGTTATGTCGATCCTTTGATTGGCACCGCAAATGGAGGTTTGTCTTGGATATGATTTGTCCTTTTTCAAAAAGCACAGGCTAACACCACTCTTACAGGCCATGTATTTGCAGGTGCAACTTTGCCATTTGGTATCTCACACAGCATCATGCCTTCACATTGACCAAGGCTAACGAGCGCAGGTATGGCCAAAGCCGTCGCGGACACAACAGGCGAAAATCAAGCTGGCTTCGCTTATGATACAAAGGTTGTGACTGGGTTTTCACACATGCATGATTCTGGAACTGGCGGCGTAAGCTTTAACAACCTAGCCACAGATGACAAAACATGTTCGTTCTAACTCGGCTCCAAAGTCTCCGTCAATGGGCAACTTCCCCATTTTTGCGCAAGGGAATTGCCCGCACGATGATATCAATCAATGTAAATGGCAACAGCCCGACAGGGCGATTGCTTGGGACAGGGGCTCTCCTAAAGCTCACCCTGGGTATTTTGGTATCTCATTGGCTAATGGCGTTCATGCGGAAATGACAACTACTAATCGGTCTACTCTATATCGATTCACGTTCAATGAGTCCTCCGGCGTCTCGCTCAGTCCAATGGTTCTTCTAGATTTGACCGATTTGCCTCAATCACGGACAAATGGAAGTGCAGATGTTGACAGGGCTACTGGGCGTCTCACGGGAAGTGGTACTTTCGGTCCCAGCTTTGGCATTGGCAGTTACAATTCCTATGCCTGCGTTGACTTCAAAGGAGCAGAGCTTCGCGATACAGGGGTTTGGGCAGAAAGCCAAGCGAACATCAGTAGGAGGACGCTGACGCTCGGCGCTAATGCGGCAGCCTCTCTCTCAGCCGGTACATTTGCCAGATTCCATGCCCCGAGAGACAACACTCTTCTTGCTCGCGTTGGTGTCAGTTTTATCAGTGTCGATCAAGCTTGCTCCAATGCAGAACGTGAACAACCCGATTTTGACTTTGATGGGACTGTTTCCGCAGCCGAGTCCGCTTGGAGGAGGAAGTTGGATGTCATCTCCGTGAACGCGGATGGTGTTTCATCAGATCTGCAGAAAGTCTTTTGGAGTGGGGCATACCGAACAATGATCAGCCCCCAAGACTATACTGGGGAAAACCCTCTCTGGAAAAGCAACGAACCGTATTATGACAGCTATTATTGGTGAGCCCACTCCACTCTGAGGCACATGGCCAGCATTCTAATATTACCGCTCAGTATATGGGACTCTTTCCGCAGCACTCATCCACTGTTGACCTTGGTTGATCCTCTATCGCAATCGCTCATGATGCGCAGTTTGATCGACACTTATAGACACGAGGGATACTTGCCCGACTGTCGTATGTCGCTTTGCAAGGGCTTCACGCAAGGCGGTTCTAACGCAGATGTGGTTATGGCAGATGCATATCTCAAAAAGGTCCCTGATGTGGACTGGGACACTGCATATGAGGCTGTCGTCAAAGATGCAGAGGTAGAGCCCAAGAACTGGGATGTGGAAGGCCGGGGCAGTTTGATGAGTTGGAAAAGTCTCGGCTATATTCCTCTAGATGACTATGATTCTGATGGGAAAGGAACACACACGCGGAGTATATCGCGGACGGTGGAATATGCCTATAACGACTTTTGCATTGCCGAAATGGCGCAGGGCATGGGCTATCAGGCTGACTATGAGAAATACACAAAGCGATCTGGAAATTGGGTCCAAATGTTCAAGCATGATCAGAAGTCAAGCATCAAGGGGGTCGACACCAACTTCACAGGATTTCTGCAACCGCGCTACCGGAATGGGACATGGGCCTACCAGGATCCGATCCTTTGCAGTCCGCTTCTAAATTTCACTGCGTGTTATCTCAACCCTCAAGGACATGAGACCTATGAAGGCAGTGCGTGGATGTATACCTTGTAAGCTCTTAGCTGTCTTCCATCCCGCTTACAGATGTGACTAATGCCGTACAATTTTAGTTATGCACCACACGATATGGGCTCTCTCATCAAGGCGCTTGGAGGTGCCGAATCTTTCACCTCTCGGCTGAGTTACCTCCATGACTCTGGGTTGCTCTACGTGGGAGATGAGCAGGCCTTCCTGCCTGTTTATCAATTCCACTATTCGGGGCGGCCTGCTCTCTCAGCGAAGCAAAGTCACTTCTACATCCCGTCCCAATTCAACACCACATTTAATGGCATCGCTGGCAATGATGATAGCGGAGCCATGGGCTCATTTGTTGTGCTGAGCATGATGGGCCTCTGGCCAGTCCCCGGTCAGGATATCTATCTCATCACTCCACCCTATTTCAAAGAAGTTAGCATCCGAAACGCCATCACCGGAAAGATCGCGACTATCCGGAACATCAATTTTGATCCTAGCTACAAGTCTATCTACATCCAGAGCGCGAAATGGAACGACAAGCCATGGACAAAGAATTGGATCACTCATGACCTTTTCGCTGACGGTGGTGTACTTGAACTTGAGTTGGGTTCTCAGGAGAGTGAATGGGGAACTCGTGTTCAGGACCTTCCTCCGAGTCTGAGCGATTATCAATAGATTTTTGAGTGGCTATGGACGGGCAACTCCATTCAGAGATCCCTAGTGTGAGGTCGTTCTTTTACAGTTTCAAAGCTTGATTTTCAAGCTAGTTTAATATGGAAATTAAGAGCTGTCCTTGAAATATATCTGCGTATCTGCATCCAAAAGGACCAAGAAGATTCTTGATCATGATACAACATCGTTGTTCACTAACCCTAAGGCAAGGTGTATCCCCCGTCAATCACAAGGTTTGCTCCTGTCATGTAGCTAGACGCGTCCGAGGCGCAGAAAACGTAGGCCTGCACGAGGTTGTCAGTTGGGTTGAAGAGAACTTGGAGACAACGGAAACTTACACCTTTCAGCTCATAGCATTCGGCCATTCTCTTAGCAGGAATCATATCGAGCCACTTTTCGCGCCACTCCTTGGGATGAATATTGAGAATGTCGGTGGCAATGAATCCTGGTGAGATACAGTTGACTCGACAGTAGTCAACCCATTCAACAGACAAGCACTTTGCTAGCTGAACAACGCCCGCCTTGGATGCATTGTACTATTCAAGGATGAGCGAAGTGGACAGGGTCATTTCCTACGAAGGGTCACTTACCGCTGCTTGCTTCTGTGGCACATTGACCAAAATCGCGCTGACCGAGGCTGTGAAGATAACATTTCCACGACCCTGTTCCTTGAAAATCCGACCGGCGGCTTGAGCAGAATAGAAAGCACCATCAAGGTTAACTTTCATGATCTCACTCCATTGATCGGCCGTGTAATCCTCGGCGGCGATGTTAGAAACAACACCCGAATTCACTACCATGATGTCAAGTTGACCGAAATCCTTCGCGATTTTCTGTACAACCGCTTCGATTTCCGTCTGAATACCTACATTCGCTTGATATGCTGCTGTGCGTACTCTGTTGGCGGATGCGATCTCAGCTGCAGTTTCATCGGCGTTGCCAGAGCTATTGTATATCAAGGCGACCTTTGTAGCCAGTTAGTTTGGCTTCAATTGCATTGAGAACTGTAGCTTACATTCGCACCCGCTTCAGCCAACGCTCTCGAAACTTCAAGACCGATTCCACGAGCGCCACCTGCAGTGGAATGTTAGCATGTATCTCCAGGACTAGGGAATATCCATGGCCCTTACCAGTAACAACTGCGACCTTCCCAGTGAGGTCGAATGCCTTCATCACATGCTGGTTCGGGGGCTGTGTGAGGACCATATTGTTGTAGCGCGAGAATGTCCGGTTGTGTTACTTTAGATCACTGTCGCAACTCGAGTAGAATGTCAAGAAAGACGAAGTTGGACGTGGGTTGTGGCCCCTCGATCCCCGCATCGGTCTAACTCCGACCGGGAGGAGTCGTCTGGAGAGACGTGGTCCGTGGATCATAAGATGAAACAAAGTGAAAAAAGTGAAGATAGATGGCCTTGGAATGTGGTGTACTGTGTATCGCCCTCCCACGCTATGTTGGATTGTTGTCGAGATTTATGAAGCCTGGGAACGTCCAAGTATCAGGACGAGATACGACATGGCTTCATGGAGTGAAGACATGAAATTGGTGAGACCACTAGCCATACAATATCGAAGATACCTGCGATGTTCCCCTATAGGTATAATTTCAGCAATAATGTGATGAAGGAGGCCGATTTCGACGGGCGAGGCAATTTTCTCACCAGTAACAAAAGCGACATAACATTAATCATCTTGGTCGTTCCCCTACTCGCTATACTCTCCGTTAAACTCTTCAAGACTTCGGCTGTTGTTCTGCTGTTCCGCTTTGGCGTGAAGCATCATTAGCACAGTTGGCCGATGGAGTCTTTCGAGAGGCATTGAGATGGCGGTTGATTTTCTTCAGGCCCTTGAACATTTGCATGTTCTCTCGGTGAAGCTCATAAGCCCAGAGTAGCGCGAGTGCTTCGTTGGACTTGGGAATTGGATTTGCCATTCTCAAAGCCAAATCGAGCATTAGGGGATAACGAACTGGGAGAGAATAGCTGGGCAGGGTTGGTGAGAAGAGGAAGAAGGAAGAGCGGAAGGAGAGATGGAAATACAGGTCGGGGATCGAGATCTCCAACAACTTTAGACCACTAAATACATGTAGATACCTAATATATGCGTACACGTACGTATATTGTATCTAGTCAAACTGAATTCGCTTTTAAGGGGTACCTTATGTAGATATTCCATCGTGCTTATTCGTTTGGGCAGTTAGATAGGTGTCGCGTTAATATCCACAAAGCCTTTTGCATGTGAGTACAGGCCTTCCAAACAATCTGAGAAATGGCTTGCTCTTCTTGGTTTCATGGCAATAGCTCTGGGTGCATAGAGCATCTGTAGCCTTGTTTGGCATTGCTTGGTTCCATTATTGCTCGGACATATGATCACAACGTGTAAGTGGTCTATTCATCGCCAATGTGTTTAGCTTCGCCTTTTTCCATTAACCTATTCGCTATCTCTAGACGCAATAAACAGGGCGTGCAAGAAGAGCACCCATCCTTTGAACATGCGACTGAGAAGCTTGTTGCTAGTATGTCCATGTTCGCTGCCCACATTCGATCCAAACACAGCATAGGGCGTTAGTGATGAAGCTATTTGCTACTAACGGACTCCTGTCTGGCAACACGTTCAGAAGTAACGGAATTGTCCGGTTAACCATTCAAGCCGTATTCGACAGGCTTCTAGGGTTGTCCACGCTTAGGTAGGCTCCTATGGTGACGAGACGTGCGGATGGAGGAAAAGCAGGGGTCTAGGTATTAAGTAGGGAAGGACTTGGAAACCTCTAGGGGGCAGTCTGAACCCTTAGGGTATCTCAATATATCGAAATAAAGAGATGTAAACTCTCTTCTTTCTTTTAGAATAAGATCATTAGTAGATTATAGATCATACAGGAGGCGGATGGTCGCTATCTACATTGTATAGAACATACACATCGCACACAACCTATGTGATCAACTAACGCACTTCCGTCTAAGAACACGTTCAAAAGTAAGGGATTTGTCCAAAGAGTCAGACAAGCAGAGTTTCATAGGACGCCCAGAGTCATCTATTCTTGTTTGGCACCAGGTGATCCCAAGTCTGCAGACTCGTGTGCAAGTGACGCAGTTACAAGAGCTCATTCCCTTCCCTTCTGCTCTCTTGAATCCTACCACCTTCAACATCCTCCTCTTCCAAGCTCTTTGATCTAAGTTGCACAAACAGTTCACACTCCACGTCACTTACACGTTACCATACTGCAAAAGCGTCACCATACCGCGAACGCAAGATGCCTCGCAAGCCATCAGCCCCGAACGCAGCCAAGTCGGCCGTGAAAAAGGCCCCGTCCAAGCCAAGGGAGGTCAAAGACTCCGATCTGAAAAAGCAGCTGCTTTTCCTGTGGACCTGCTACAAGGTCTCGGATGTCCATGTCAGTGCTCAACTCTGCCAATCTGCAGAAATTCCAGTCATAAATAGATAAAGAGTTCTGACAAGATGGATTCGCAGATCGACATTCCAGCTGTCGCTAAGCACTACAATATCAGGAACAATACCGCTCAAATGAGATTGACCCGGCTGAAGAAGAAGCTGGAAGCTATGGAAGACTCGGCAAACAGCGAAAACAAGACCAATGACCCCAAGGTCATGGATGAAGACCCGGACAATGATGATGTTCTGATCAAAGACGAAGACCTAGAGGAGGACTATGATGTGACTCAGATCGAGGAACAGACCTACGATGATACCGAACTCGAAGAGCAGGCCGAGGTCAAGTCCGAGAGCGAGTAAGCGGGAAAATGGAAAGATCAGGGGACGAACTGGCAGGGAATTCGGCAGATTCGGGTGTTTCTTTTTATTTTCATTTCACAGTATTTCTTAGTACTTCCAGTGTCTGCCCAGAGATGTCTGTTCGAGATTGAATCCAGACTGCAGAATCTATGTTAACACAAAGCACATGGCTGAGGATCTATCTTCAATCATGCAGCCTTTGTTCATTTTCATTTTCATTTTCATTCTCAAGTTTCCGGTTCCTTTTCTCCGTTTTCCAAGATACGTCAAGCTAAGTGGCTGTTGCCAAAAGCGAGGGACTAGCACCAAAAGACTCGAAGAAGGCCATATATTATGTCGAGGGCAAGATAGTACATAGAATAAACAAGCACGTATTGGATCAATAGTAACGATTCCCAAAACCCTTCTATTTAACACTCTATCGAACTTAGGGTATACAGCAACTTCTAAAGCAACTTATTTGAAAGGACTCCACCAGGTGAACAATCAATGAGGTTTGGTCTTCACTGGCTCGAGATTCTTGACTGGATGTAAAAAGATAGGAGGAAGACATAGTCGAGGATTTTGCTTCTCCCACTAGCACACAGTCAGTACGAATTACAGTGTCAATTACAGGAGTAAGGACTGACCACTTTGGCGCCATCGTAGCCTAGCCAGGCTCTGTATAGCTTCTCCGCAAAATTGGAGTTGAACATGAACGTCATGTTGTATATGATATCATCGTGTTGACCCCAGCTCCAAATGCTATCAAACCCAGCATTGACCTTGCCAGGCTCACCGGGATTGGCACGACGGTTCAATTCCTCGGGATCCCACTTGGAGTCATGGTAAATGGGCTGTGGGATCTGGACCGCCTTGAGACCATAGTACATGGCCCAAGATAAAGGAGACATCTCGGATGCGAGCCCAACACCCAATTTAACTTTATCTTTGTGCAAAAGTCCGAGAAGTCGGGTGGAGATGCGAGACATGGCCACGACAGCTGCCCGGCGTGGGGTTTCTTGGTCTTGGGGGAAATTGAATACACGGTCACGGAAGGGCCAGTCGGTGCCAACTGGATTGAAATGGGGCAGCCAGGTAATAAGATCAGCTTCTTCGCCCACACCCCAAGTTCCCGGTTCGTCTCCTGGAAGTGGTACGGGGGGTATAATAGCCTTCCCTTCGGTGTTGATACCTTCTGCGGGATGGGGCCCCCAGACACTGTCGTTGTCACGACCAGGCATTTCCTGGTCCACCTTCTTCACAAACTCTTCCCACCTGCCATGGATAGCAGGAATATAGAAGTGAGAGTTCCGCTCCCATAAATACTTGCGAGGCTGTTGTTTCGCGAATTCAGTTGCCTTGTGCAAAAGGTCGTACATATGGCCGGTATACCGCGCATCCATTTCGAATTGCCAGACATAGTCGTACTGAGGATGTAGTCGTGAGAAGATCTGTGTAGGTTGGAAATATTGCAATATCGCCCTAATAACATATCAGCAAGGGCAGGGTTGATCCTCAGTATGGCAGATACATACACATGAATATCAATGTCGGGATACCAATCGTTCAGCATTTCCTCATTGAACCACACTGCTAGGCCGTGCAGCTCCTGAGGCAAATGTTTCTGCTTGAATGCCTTCCAAGCCGCCATATCTGTTTCTGCAGGCAGTTTCTCATCCTGGCAATCAATCAAGAGAACAAGTTCGTATTCTGCACCCGAATACAACGACAGCTCCATCATCATAGAACGAATGTGATGCAAATCATTCTCGGTATATTTCATGCCAATCCATGAGCGCAAGAGAATGGCCGTCCGGGGATGAGCCGAGGGCTTTGTGTCATTCAAGGGCTCGCGAGGCTCCTGCAAGTCCAACTCTAGTGACTTGTACAGAGCCGATATCTTTCTTTCGGATGCTTCCTTACGATATCGAATGATGTTGCGCTGCAAACAATCGTGTTGCAGATCGCCCCAATTCACCTGCTCCCAATCTATTTCAGCGGCCTCGTTGGAGCCAAAGGTACCTTGCCAACCGTGGATTCGAGTGGTTTCATTACTCTCAGCATAGCCATATGCACCGTATCGGGAGTAGCGATCGGCACAGAGACTGTTGTTCAACTTCCACGAATCATACGATCCGAAGATAGGCGTTGGGAAATCTTGTTTTGATCATTAGTTTCTTGTCGATTGTGAGGGACACTTCTCTTCGCACCTGAAGTATTCCAACGGAATCCACTCATCATCATATCTTCATCTCTGCGGCTCAAAAGTCGCCCTTGGGGTCCAATACATGGCTGGTACGACCCCCGCGATGTGGACATCCAGTTCACACTATCATAGTCTGGATAGGGATTGTTGATCACTTGGGGCGAGTCTCGAGGTTGTTCACCTGCATAGTCGCTCGGGAATGGGTCAATGGATTCTTCTGGGCTGTCACAGATCAGAATGCGGGACCTGGGCAGGCAGGGGGCGTATGATATCAGGGGAACCAAGAATAGGGATCTTAAATTACATTGACAGATTCACTTGCAGTGGAATCACAGCTAGGGCTCGTTCTCTAGAATAAGGAACAACCAAAAGCCCCACCAGACACAGGGCGGCCACAGCGAAACAGCGCCTTGGAGAAGCGAAAACCCCCCGCAACGCCGCGAAGAACTCCATCTCAGGCTTGCAGTACTTTGCAGAACATCAATAATCAGGGAGTCTTGGAAGTTTTGTCCATCTTAGAAACTAGCGTCTTGGTAGTCTTGGCTCAGTTCACTGGATACTATGCAGGCGTTGGACCAATCGTAGGCACACCATACCTGCCCTCGTAATGGAGAAGCCCATTTTGAAGTTGAACATGACTGTCCTCCATAGCGCAAAGACATTTGAGTGATATTTAGGTAGAATGATGTATCTCATCTCAATTCGAATCGTGTCCTCCAAGAGTAGTGCTTCTAGCCCTAACTATTTGGACATCCGCCGGGATCCGCCCGGCCGTTGGTGATCGCCTCACTCTTCACTCTTCACTCCTCATTGTCGGCTCTGTACTCTCCTCTTTCTACTTTCTACTCGAAAGGAACTGAAAATAGCCACAAAAAAAAGTGCTCTTCTTTAAAAATGGGATATCACTATGTACATACTAAACAAAAATCACTAACATCGCTCTAATACCAGCCTGTGATATGGATGCATATCTCACACAGACCTTTCAGTATGGTTACACGTATGTATCTCTTCCAAGACCACACTAAATCTCACTGGCCGTCGCAGCCCGTCGTCCCCATCCACTGAAGAATCCCCCGCCTGCGTTGTTGCTAGGCGGTGTTCCAAGTGTCCTCGGAGCTTCAGCAAGAGATGTATTCGCCAAGCTGATCCGCGACTGCGATAATCCAACAAAGGAGTGGCGGCCTTCGTTCTTGGCCGCCTGGGATCCACTAACCATCCTGCGCAATGCATCGAACTTGCCCTTGACTTCCTCGAGCTCTTGTCTAGCAACAGCCTCGGCGGTCTTGGCATTAACCAACTCCATGAGCAACGAGTCTTCCGTCGGTTTGTTACTCTCCGTCGGCAAAGCTCTCGAAGCGCTAAGGCTGCTGGTGCGTTTGTTATACGTGGGGCTTTTGATGGAGTTGCTGCGGACTAGCTTGAGCTCGCGCAACCCACTGGTGGGGGATTGAGCATCGGAGTCAACTGCAGAGGTAGGTGATGTGTCTAAAGGCGTCATGCTTTCGGATATAGGAGTTTTGAGGGTACGCAGCTCTCGGTTCATATGCTCGAGACGCTGTCGATCTCGATAACCATCCTGGATCCGACCACGGGCTTCCCGTAACTGTTCTTTGAGTGAGGAGTTCTCGTGCTCAAAATCGTCGATGCGCCGCGTGAGGTTCAAGCAACGACCGGCTTCCACCTCGTGCATCTCTTTCCACCGGAGCACATCGTCATTGAGCTGAATTTTGGTCTGTGTGATTGAACCACGTTTCGGTTTGGCCGATTCAAAACGGGCCTGCGCTTTGTTTACCAGCTCCGTTAGGTGCGACTCAATCGGCAGTTCTCTGATTTCTTTCAACATCTCCTTAGCCAGAGTGTGATCTTCCTCCCGTTCTTCCCTCTCCTGCTGCAATTCACGGGTGAGATCAGCCTGTTGGCGCTGAAGATCGCTGAGTGCCATTAACAAGTCTTCGATCTGGGTATGGAGGTCGCGATCTTTGTGGTGTGAAGACATGCTGGATTTGACACGCGGTTTTTGGCCATCAGTACTGGCCATAGTCGCTGATAGTTCAGTGGGAGCAGTGCTTGCGTCGGAGATGGTATCGATAGAGTTGAGTGTAGAAGTCAGGCTCTGCTTGGAGGTCGAGCGACGAACTGTGCTATTGTGACGAGAACGGCTACTATTTGGAGTAAGTGATCTGGTCGAATTGTGTGAATTCGACGAGCCAGCCCACAGCCGTCCAAGGAAGCCGGAGGCCGTTGCTTGCATCTGTGGGAATGAGACTCCCGCTGGTGAGCCTTTAGATTGATTATAGCTCGCTTCAAGGGTTTGAAGACTCTCATTCGTCACGAGAGAGGTGAGAGACACGAAATCATTAACAAGATCATCAGCGTTGAAGGCGTATCTGAAGGACATAGGTCAGCAGGATTCTTTGTTAACCAAACTTGCTTTGTGCAATGCCTCAAACTTACGCGTCCCACAAGCTTCGGGATAACAACAGCTGCATCACATCTTCAAATTCGGTACAAGCCAAGATTCTCTTCTCGTTGCGCTGCATCAAAGAAAGTGCAACCCGCATCAATGTCTCGCATGCGCCTTCCAAGAATATAACATCATAGATTCGGAGAAGCATTGGCAACGGGCAGGCCACTGCAAAGAATGATAGGAACCACTGCGATACGTAGACCGGCTCGACATGCAGCGACTCGAGGTGTTGGAACAGGGCCGGCCTGTGTCGTGCCAGGAGATTCTGGAATTGATAAACATGGAGGTGGAGGCCGGACAGATCTGGCAGGTAGCAAGTCCGGAGATTATAATGATCCATGAGGCTATGTCGGGATCGATACATTAGTACGAATTCGGATTATATCATCGTCCAAGGAAACCTTGACACTTACCGAACAAGAACACAGAAGGCCTCGGCATCTGACATGTGCATGAGCAGAGGGCCTACCACAAATCCAAGTCCTTGGCAGTAGCCAATCTTGGTATCGTAAAGACTGAAACATCGTAACACTCTGAAGAGCATTTGTTGGCCCTCGCCATTCGGGTCGCGGAACATTTCGACATTGGGAAAGCTCCGGCCAATATCCTTTCCAATCAGCCCATCATATGGACTGCTCTCGCCCGAAAGTCTCTGGAATTCATGCAAAAGTGTCGGGTCGCGAGCGCCCGCTAGACTGGGCCACACCACCCCTCGCAACGGTGGAGGGACACCTCCCTGGATCTTATTTGAGGTTAAAGTCGGCAAACGCTGAGCAGTCTGGTGGTAATCGGCGACAAGCGCAGCCCAGAACTGCAACTCGGTCATTGGAGGAGGAGGTAACTGGGAGTATCGTAGTTCTGCCCGAGCCGGATCCCTGATGAGTCGCTTGATCTGGTGTAGAGACTCGGAGCGAGATTGACGCTGATGTATCTTGCCCGGTACCTTGCCCTCCGGAATTTCGTGGATTCCAGATTTCGGGTTGGTTGCCAAGGCATTGTTCTCTTGTTCGAGGCGAGCGAGGAGAAGGGCTGTGGACTAAAATTAGGTCAAGAATGTCAGCACTCATTCCTGAGGTCTGTGGTCGTAATTGTCACCTACTTCATCTGACCCCTCCCCGCGGGGTTCTTGTTCCTCTGTCTTGTCTAAATTCTCCCAGTCCCCCTCATTGTCAAACATCTCACCTGGCTGTCTTCCCCCGTTCGAGTCTCGGTTTTGTGGAGTAGGAGTGGTCCTTGCGGCGTGTCGTAGTGGCACCGGTTCGAAGGCCTCCTCACTCTCCTTCTCCGGGTGACTCATCTCTATTGGGGTTGGAGGGATGTCAAGAGTGCGCCAATCCGGTTGGGTGTGCTCTGAACTGGACTGGTTATCGGATAACGCGACGGTGACCATCGAGTCATGGTCTGGCGCGTGACGAGCGCTCGGGGATGTTGGCTCGGAATGCTCCATGGTGACGCGATGGACGGAATATTGTCGTTCAAAGGAGAGGCGCGTAATTGGTCGAGTTCGTGGATTTTGGTATCGAGGCAATGGCAGTATATTTTCAAGCGGGTTTCAACTGCATTGCTATGTACACCCGGTGTACTTCGAATATTCAAGAAAATCAATTTCTTCCAGCAGAAGTGGACCTGGTTATGACTCTAGACTTGTATCCAGTACAAGATGGACGAAAGGCTGGAGAAAGAAAAAAGGGAGTCAGGAGAGATCCCACCTATTTCGCTAGCCCCCCTTAGTTTTCCCCTCCTGGAGTCTCGGCCCTGTCGATCATCCTCATACACCGACTGTTTGACCATTGAAATTAATAGATTATTCCATTTTCTATGGCAAGGATATTCCTCTAGTCCGTATTCTGTACGGAGTACTGGCATATGAGCTCACCACGAGGTTCATTGTATCCCGGTGTCGACTCCGTACTCAGTTCGGGGTGCCACGGCTCCCCCACAAATCAACCGAAATTGGTCTCCGAGGGGTTTCAGATATGGAATACTCCGTACATGTAGATGCAATAGCAGGTCTATGACGGAGTAGGTCTGCAAGTGATATATAACACAGCTATCTCTCCGAATCCCGTTATTTGCAGTCGTCTGCAAGTGTCTGCAGGTACGGAGAACCGCCTCCGGGGTTTGGAAGGTCGGCCATGGCACCATTGCGGTACAGTCCTGTATTCGGGTTACATTGATATCCCTAGCGGTAATCTGTTACGGCTGTGATTGGCTTTGATTCAAAGGCCTTGGATTTGATTGGTGCCACGGGTGAGGTCCCGCGGGAATCTCATTACCAACCCCTGGCTGTTTGTCTCACCTTAAATGAGCATAATACCTCCCAGGGGAGCGGTATATACCTCTAAATAGCAGGTATTGAGGCTGGCCAGCACTCCCTCATACAACCCCATGACATATTGTATTATCACAATGCACATCACAGTGGGCTATTGTCTACATTTTTCCCATGAAAAAGATTTTGCTCGTGACTCTGGGGTTCGCGCCTCTTGCAAGAGATCCCACGGAGTATATGGTCCATGCGGGCGATGTTACAATCGATATGTTTCAATCCACTTTTGGGGATTCTGAGGGGTTTTCTCTTATATCTATTATTATATGATGTAGGTTGTAGCCCGTCAATGTGGACGAGCGAGTTCCCACTCCCGCGAACCACCAAATGCTTGATTTTGGAGACTGCATGTCCTATCCGTCTACCTTATGTAGGTCCTCCGTAGTGAGGCTTCTACAAATGAGAAATGGCCATCACGTTGTACCCAAGCCCTATATCCTCAATGAAGAATCACTATGAGTCAAAATGTATCTTCTGGTGTTACTCAATCACCATGCCCACAATTGATGGTCAGTTGTGAGAGAATGATGAAGCAAGGGTGAAAGCCCCCACGGACATATCTGCAGTATAGTCCCTAGAGTATACCGTAGGCGGGAAGATATCTCTCTGATGCACCTGTACGCCTGCTCGCGAAGAGTTGGATAAGTGTATCAAAGAGACGGTGTTATTCAATCGAGCGCACCATGTTTCACTTGTTAACTGTGAAGTTGTTCCTAGGCGATCGACAAATACCAAAACTAATGTGAGAAACCGCTTAGATCCTAGGCTGGAGGTATTAATGATCTCGGAAGATTAGGAGAGATATGAGATTATTTCAATTCCGATAGCCAAGGCGATTTACTTCCTAGGTTGCTTGCCGTTTACACGCCAAGCTATATATAGATCTTGACAATGAACACCTAGTGACTTCTCAAAGTCGATTGCGCGATTTGAAAGAAATAAAGAAAGGTTAACAAACACACAGGGCTAATCCAGCCGCTTCTACATAGCTCTGTAACTGAGATGTGTCTCACAAATTGGCTTGAAGACAACATGGAATCCGAGGGGGCCCCATGGTGCTTCCTTCGTTTGTTTGGGAATTGCCTAATTGAGTCGTGTTTGGGGGCGGTGAGGAATAATGATGATCCGAGTGGTTGTAAACCGCCCACCGCCCCCTGCGAGTCGCGACTTGCCCGGGCAAAAAAACAACAGGCGCTTCCCCTCTCTGCTCCCTCCGTTCTTTGTTTCCAAAATTGCTTCTTTGTTTACCATTTTCCGGCTTGGGCATGCCGAAGCTTTATTCATCTATTCCTCGACATTGGTAGATAGTGTCACTCGTTTGTCTCGATTTCGAGGCCTATTTTAGGTCCCTTCCCCCTCCTCCATCGCGCTCCATTGCGCTTCATCAGTCTACTCATCATCACCATGGATGACTCAATAATGGATGATTCGCCCTTCGAGGATAACGGAGGCAGCTCTGACTTTGCTCCTGAGCCTGCACCGGTATGGATTGTGATCAACATCGGGTTCAACATTGCTTGCTGACATTACGCGTCTACAGAAACCGAAAGCTAAGGCGGCCCCTAAGAAGGCTCCTGCCGCCAAATCCGCCGCCAAAAAGACCACCCAGACCACATTGAAGGTTAAACCCGCCGCAAAGTCGACTGCAGCTAAGAAGAAGGCCAAGGTGGACAGCGAAGACGAGATGTCCGATATTCAAATGTCCGATGATGATTCCTTGCTCTCCCACACTCCTCCCAAGGCAAAGAAAACGGCTGCTCCCAAGAGAGCTGGTTCAAAACCTCTCGGTGATGTCGAAAATGAGTCACACGGAGGAGAGACTGCTGTTGATGGCGTGAGCAAGAAAGGAAGCACATCAGAGAAGTACCAGAAAGTAAGTCTGCCGCAGCTGCTAGCCTGAGGTCCGAGTCCTCGTTTCTAATTTACTGCAGCTTACCCAACTCGAACACATTATCAAACGTCCCGATACCTATATTGGATCAACCGAACGCACCACACAGCAGATGTGGGTGTACAACTCCGGAACTGAAGTTATGGAGTACCGCGATGTCTCTTTCGTCCCTGGTCTCTACAAGATATTTGACGAGATTGTGGTCAATGCCGCCGATAACAAGCAGAATGACTCGAGTATGAATGAAATGCGAATTACAATTGATCGCGAAGCCGGTGAAATCAGCGTGTGGAATAACGGCCGTGGTATTCCCATCGAAATCCATTCCAAGGAACAGATTTACGTGCCCGAACTGATCTTCGGCCACCTTCTCACATCCTCCAATTATGACGATAGCCAACAGAAGGTGACTGGTGGACGCAACGGTTTCGGTGCCAAGCTTTGTAACGTTTTCTCGACAGAGTTCACTCTTGAGACCCAGGACTCCAATCAAAAGAAGAAGTATAAGCAAACATGGACCGATAACATGACCAAGATGGGCAAGGCGAAGATCACAGATGCCAAGGGAGATGATTACACCAAGGTCACTTTCAAGCCTGACTTTGCCAGATTCGGCATGGAAGGCATTGACGATGACTTCGAAGCCCTTGTTAAGCGAAGAGTTTACGATTTGGCGGGCACCGCCAATGTGGCGGTCAAACTAAATGGCTCGCGTATTCCCATCCGCAACTTCAGAAAATACATGGAGATGTACACCAAAGCCATTCGCAAGGAGCGCGGTGATGATGGCCCTCCCTCAAAGGATGAGATCATCACATGCAGCCCCGACCCTAGATGGGAGGTCGGTTTTGCTGTTTCCGATGGCTCTTTCCAACAAGTCTCATTCGTCAACTCCATCGCGACAACCTCAGGCGGAACGCACGTCAACTACATTGCGGATCAAATTTGTACCCGCTTGGCTGATCAGGTGAAGAAGAAGAACAAGACCGGAGCAACCTTGAAAGCTGCACAGATTCGGAACCATATTTTCATTTTTGTGAAGGCTTTGATTGTCAACCCAGCATTTACCTCTCAGACCAAAGAACAGCTGACGACAAAGACCAGCCAGTTCGGTAGCAAGTGTCCCCTTGATGAAGACTTCTACAAGAAGGTCTTGAAGACTGAGGTCATGTCGAATATTTTGCATTTTGCGGAGCAAAAGGCTGACCAGATCTTGAAGAAGGGCGACACCGGCCGTCGCTCGCGTATGAACAACCCAAAGCTTGTCGACGCCAATAAAGCCGGTACCAGAGATGGTCACCGCTGCACCCTCATTTTGACCGAGGGTGACTCAGCCAAGGGATTGGCCATGGCAGGTAGATCAGTTGTCGGGCCGGATTTGTTCGGCGTGTTCCCCCTGCGCGGAAAACTTCTCAATGTCCGGGATGCTTCTTTCGACCAGATTTCAAAGAATGTTGAGATTCAAAGTATCAAGAATTTCATTGGTCTACAGCACAAAAAGGAGTACACTGAAACCAAAGGACTTCGATATGGCCATCTCATGATCATGACTGATCAGGATCATGACGGCAGTCACATCAAGGGTCTGTTGATCAACTTCCTGGAGGCACAATTCCCCAGCTTGTTGAAGATCCCCGAGTTCCTCATTGAGTTCATCACCCCTATCATCAAGGTTTGGAAGGGTGATCCCAAGCACCCGACCAAGCAAAAGTCTTTCTTCACCATGCCCGAGTACGAAGCATGGCAAGAACTTCACAAAGATGAACGTGGCTGGGATCACAAGTATTACAAGGGTCTGGGAACCAGCACTACGCAAGATGCTCAGGTCTATTTCCGCGACCTTGATCGTCATCTTAAGGAGTTCCATACCATGCAAGAGGGTGAAGCTGGACTCATTGAGCTGGCTTTCTCCAAGAAGAAGGCAGATGAGCGTAAAGAATGGCTTCGTCAATATAAACCTGGCACATATCTGGACCACTCAGTATCCAAGATCACATACACTGACTTCATCAACAAAGAACTCATTCTGTTCAGCATGGCTGATAATCAGCGTTCGATTCCTTCCGTTGTCGATGGTTTCAAGCCCGGTCAGCGCAAGGTGCTCCACACGTGCTTCCGCCGCAATCTAAAAAAGGACATGAAGGTCGTTGAGCTGGCAGGTCATGTATCTGGAATGACAGCCTACCACCACGGCGATACGTCCCTTCAACAAACGATCGTGGGTCTTGCTCAGACTTTTGTTGGCTCCAACAATATCAACTGCCTTGAGCCAAGCGGAAACTTTGGTAGTCGACTTCAAGGTGGTAGCGATTGTGCCAGTGCACGTTACATTTACACCCGCCTCTCTCCCTTCGCGCGTAAGATTTTCCACACTGCCGACGAACCCTTGCTGGTGTATGGCGAAGATGATGGGAAGAAGATTGAGCCCGAGGTCTTCATGCCTGTCGTTCCCATGATCTTGATCAACGGTGCGGATGGTATTGGAACTGGTTGGAGTTCTTCCATCCCCAACTATAATCCAGAGGACATTGTGAGCAACCTCAAGCGACTCATGGCTGGTGAGCCTACTCAGCCAATGCAGCCTTGGTTCCGTGGTTTCACCGGCGAGGTTGTTGCCATTGGTGGGGATCGGTACAAATTCAGCGGTATCATCAGGGAATGTGGTGACAAGGAGGTCGAGATCACCGAATTGCCCATCCGAACTTGGACCCAGGATTTCAAGGACAAGTTGGAGGATATTATCAAGGCAGAGAAGGTTCCCTCCTTCATTAAGGACTATAAGGATTACAATGATCACACCAATGTTCACTTCATCATCCAACTGGATGAGAAGCACATGAAGGCCGCCTTGACTGAAGGGTTGGAAGAGAAATTCAAGTTGACCAAGACGCTTGCGACAACCAATCTCGTCGCTTTCGATCCCGAGGGCCGCATTACCAAGTACGCCAGTGTCGACGATATTCTCAAGGAATTCTTTGTCATCCGCCTCAAATACTATGAGCGACGCAAGCAGTTCCAGCTTGCCGATCTACAGAGGGAGCTGGAAAAGCTGAGCAACCAAGCTCGCTTTGTGCAGATGATTATTGATGGCAAATTGGTGATTTCTAAGAAGAAGAAGGATGTCCTTGTCACTGAGCTGAAGGAGAAGGGCTTCACGCCAATCTCTAAGGTGGCTGACGCCGCTAAGATGGGTGAAGATCAACCGGTAGTAGAAGAAGAAGAAGACGATGAGGAGTTGAATGAGAAGGAGACTCAAACGCTATCGAACTCTTATGACTACCTTCTGGGTATGCCCATGTGGTCACTGACCCAAGAGCGGGTGGAGAAGCTTCGTCGCCAGATCGGTGATAAAGAGACCGAGGTTGACGTCTTGATTAAGCTGTCCAAGGAAGACATCTGGAACACCGATTTGGATGAATTCATCAACGAGTGGCGCTTCCAGCTTGAGGATGAACGCCGCCGTGCCCGCAAATTGGCCGACTCAGATCGTCGTACCTCACGCAAGCTAGCCACTAGCAGTGGTCGCGCCCCGGCTTCTCGCAAGCGTAAAGCTGCCAACGGTGATGATCCGGATGACGAAGATTTCGGGGGCCCTAAGACAAAGAAAGCTGTCGCTGCCAAGAAAAAGGATCAGCCTAAGAACAGCTTGATGAACTTCCTCAACCAGTCCTCCGTCAAACCAAGCCCATCACCTGCGGCAGATGGCACTGACGATTCAGACGATGAGTTCAATTTCGACATGGAGGTTCTTCCAAAGAAGAGCCGTGCGCCTTCAAAGCCCAAGACTTCGCCCAAAGAAGAAGACGACTTCATCGATATCAACGAGCTCCCCCAAGCCTCGCGAGCCTCGACTCAGCCAGTCGATGACATGATGGATGTCGATGAGGCCCCCAAACCAAAACCGGCACCCAAGGTGGCAGCCAAACCGGCTGCTAAACCGGCGGCGAAACGAGGACCAAAAGCTAAGGCCAAGATCGAAGAAGATTCAGATGACGATTTCTTGGAGATTGCTAAGTCTGCGGCTTCCAAGCCTGCATTGCCATCCTCACGCGCTCGCAAGCCTGTGAAATACTCAGCTCCGAGCGACTCCGACAGCGACAACGGTGACGATCTTCTTGGAGATGTCAGCTTGATGGTCAAAGGAATTGGTGGCGATTCAGGCACAGAGTCT
Source organism: Penicillium paradoxum (assembly GCF_028828445.1). Lineage (NCBI taxonomy): Eukaryota > Fungi > Ascomycota > Eurotiomycetes > Eurotiales > Aspergillaceae > Penicillium > Penicillium paradoxum. The sequence continues at coordinate 3,208,057 of NW_026643184.1, read as the reverse complement.
CGGCAGCTCTTTTCGGAGCGCCCCCGTTCTGAAAGCGGCGCCAGCGTGAAGACTGCCGCCAAATCCTCTATGGCCAATGACGATTTTGATCCGGATGAGACCGATTACAGCAAGCTCATTCCCCAGAATTCCCCACGGCGTTCCATTCAGGTCAAGCCCAAGGACAACAAGATTGACGACAACGATGAAGACGACGATGAGGACGACGATGAGGACGAGCCAGTCAAACCAACTGCTCGGGCCAGGGCTGCGCCCAAGGCTAAGACTGCACCAAAGGCTGCCTCCAAACCTGCCACCAAGGTCATGGATCTGGATGACGACGAGGAGGAGGAGGAAGAGCCAGTCAAGCCAACTGCTCGAGCCAAGGCTGCTCCCAAAGCTAAGGCTGCTCCAAAGGCTGCCTCCAAACCTGCCGCCAAGGTCATGGATCTGGATGACGACGATGAGGAAGAGGAGGAGGAGGAAGAGCCAGTCAAGCCAACTGCTCGAGCCAAGGCTGCTCCCAAAGCCAAGGCTGCTCCAAAGGTCGCCGCTGCCACCTCAGCACCCAAGGCGCGTGGCCGACCGAAAAAGGAGCCAGCTCCCAAACCTGCCCCCAAGTCTGCTCCAGCGGCTTTATCTCCGGCTGCTAAGGCCTATGCTTCGAAACAAGCTAAGGCGAGCAAGAAAATTGCAGATGATTACTCCGAGGATGACATTGACGCAATGGCCAATGATATTCTGGATTCCCCGGCTGGCAAAGTGAATGTGAATATTTCGGACGATGATGACGATGAACCTGCTCCTGCTCCACGTCGCGCGGCCGCAGGCCGTCCGGCTCGTCGCGGTGCCACACAGCAGAAGAAGTCATATGTCATTGAGGATGACAGCGATGAAGAAGCATCGGCTGACGACTTTGACGACGACGAAGATGAGAGCGACTAGGCGGGTGAATAGATAGTGAGGCGTGAGGCTCTGCGGATCATTTGAGATGTTCTGCTTGAGGCAGCGTTCTCCATTGTGTCTTTATTTTCTTTCATTTCCATGTCTTATTTGGTATTTTATGGGGATTTGGCAGAGCCAGCACATGCAGTGCGACCGCGGGTGTTTAATTTCGTTTCTCTTGCTATATTGCTTCATTAGTCGTCCAATAGTTTTACCTAGTCTGAGGATTATGTGCAGATCCTATTGCCTTCCTGTACATTTAACACAAGGTTGCCTTTTACCTCGCAGTTCACTCTACACTACATACACCTACACCATGTGCAATATATGGTCTTACGATAAAAGCAATAGTTTACTGGTGGATAGAAGATTAATCCAACTAATAAGCTAGGACACAGAAGAATAGGGAGCCAATGATACACGAAGTTCACAACCAGGATAGGACCGCGCCAGACATTGACTTAGAGACGAGCACATCAGACGTTCAATGGTGAGGCGCGAGGCCTCTCCAGGAATTTTCTCGAACTGGCTTTCTCAACTGAAAGACAGGGCTCTATTGGCCATACAGTGGTTTTAGAGGATAGGATCTTGTAGAACTTGAAATATCCAACGAACGTCAACATCTGATGCTATCTAGCCTCAAGTCCAGAACCAATCTCGAGCGAACTGAAATCGCATTGCTACACCTGGGCAATGTCACCAAATCCTTCAAGAATCAAACAAGAGACTCCTTCGACTTCGAGATGCATACCCTCCAAACTCCAAATCCAATCACACAAAATCCCTCACAAAAAGATGCATAGAAATAACACCACCCTACAAAAAAAAAGCCATCAATCCCTAGGCCATAAACGCCGTCCCCATTCCATTGTGTGCGTCATGTCACCTTCGCAGCCCCTCGCAGTCAAAGCGAGGCCCGACGTCGCTTACGACTGCCAGGGGCCCCGCCGTCAAGAGAACGGCAGCCGAACGGCGTGGCAAGCCCGTCATCATCAATCTCGGATTGAGCGTCAGTGCTTTCCAGCTCATTCTTGTGTAGACGAAGCAGAGCTTCAGCAGCCTTCACCTCACGGGCGAAGTGAGGTACCTGCGCAGCCCGTACCGGTCGAGACTTCCGACTGGGGTTCTTCTTGCTCTGGGAGTCACGGCTAGTAGACCCGTTCTTGATAATCGGATATCCACTCGGGGATCTCTTGAGGGATGGTCCACGGTAGTCTTCATCATTGGCGTCGTCAACCTGCCAATCATCATCCGAGTCGGTCGTATCATCATAGTCACTCTGTCTGATTTCCAGATCTGAAGCGGCATCAGGAGGCCCATCAACAGAAGGACAGTTTGGGGTGGAATACATGTTAGACGAGCTATCGCTCTCCATGTCACTTTCCTCGCCGATAGGTCCAGGAGGATTCTCAGGGCGTATAGCATCCGATATAGCACGGATAATGCTCTGCGGTGACTCTACGCGCGGGGGAGGGACATCTGAGCTGCGCGGGGGGTTGATCGGCGTGAAGTTAGAGAATGGCGACAGGCTCTTGGGCGACATGCAGTAGGGCTCCGTGGAGGATTCCCGGCCACTAGGGCTACTCTCGGCATATCTATGACGCGGCATTTTGAGCAGATCCAGAGCCAAGGATGTCTCTTCCCCGGTTAATAGCCGTGTGTTGATAAGGCTCCGTGTCGGGGAAGGCATCGATGCTGAAGGGCTGACACCGGCGCCAGCACTCAACTCCAGGGAGCGATAGTAGTTGGCCGTCTTGGTAGCACGTTGTACAATCTCCTGCGGGATCACCATGCGACCATAGTTCTTGCGGTCTGTCGGATGAATACACATGCCCGGGAAGTCTGTACCAAACAGTGGAGTCAGTGCAAACCTGATTTTCCAGCAGAACGTTGCTGCCATTGCTTTGGCGGCGTCGTAGGGCATCCAGTATCCTATTTGAGAAGAAAGCCATCACTGTTAGATCTACCTTGTCCAAGGATAAAAAGGAAATCAACACAAAAGGTCAAGGACATCAAGGTCATACCTTGGGCGGAAAGCGCTCCACCGGTAATGCTGTGACAGATCTCACGGAGGCCGGCGTTTTGATTTAACATCTTACCCGGGGTGGTCTATAGCAAGTCAGAGACTCCGAGTCTATGGGGTAGTGTTCTTGTGTACTTGCCTTCGAGTAGCCGTTGCATTTGAACAGGTGCGTAATTCGCACGATGCCAATATTGTAGTCCCACATGACATGCCATTCTTTATCATCGCCAGGAATCCGGAACGTGTACTGAAAGACTAGAAGGAGTTAGTATTTGAGATGTATTTGATATATGTTTGTGTGTGTGGCATCGACGCATACCATGAAAACTATCTCGGCCAGTCTTTTCTTGGAAGGTTTTCTTGTCACTGGCATAGGGGATATGGCGAGGGTAGTCTCGAATAAGGCCCATGGGGTGCAGCGAGAAGTGCCGATGGATCTTCTCCAACTCTGCGTCTCGCTCTTCGTGTGGAGGGTAGCGGCACACACCCTGGACCTTACCAGGACGGAAGATCAGAGCGTCCTTGGCCATCTTCTGCCGTTTCTCACGAGTGGCAGGAAAGGAAGTAGAGAAAGGGATTCGCCTTTCAGGCTGAGGATTCAGAAGGGAATTGATAGATATCATGAATACGGTCAAGAGCTATCCTTGAAGTAAGAGAGGGATGGAAGAAGACACAAAGGTTCCGGGGGGGAAAGAGGGAGGTTAAGGTCTCTTCAATAGAACGGTGTTTCTTTTCCAGAAGAACTGAAAGGTGATATCAAACCTGACGCAACAAAGTGAAGCAAGACAATCCTACACCTTTGTTCGAAGGTTTGTTCTGCACTGCTTCTACTGCTGTTTGCTGGCAAATATCGAGGAAAGTAAAACACGGTGAATGTCCTTCACTCGGCAAATGTCTGATATCTTCACCGGTTCTTTACCTTTCTCCCTTCAGGTCTTCAGTGCACGAGTCGACGTTTGTCTTGTGGCAGTTCCAAGCATCTTCGACTTTGGACTGGCCACGCAGTATGCATGGTATTATCGATGCCCATGCCCCTGGAATTACAGGATACGGTCCATTTGAGACCTGTGTCTCTCAGCTCTCGAGGCATTGCTGGTTTCACATTCACAACTGCGACTTCCCAAAAGAAAGGAGCATGGCAACCGTCTTAGGGACCTATGTGGATATCCTGAGTGTACTCTAGGAAAGAGAATCACTGCATGCAAACAGCCTGTCACGGCACTTTGCACAAAGTACTATATCACTCATGTCATGAAACTGGGCCCTAATATCCCAGGGTGAGGAACTCAACTGCTGTCCCACCGTTTTTTCCTTCAGAATCTGATCGAAGAAGACATGTCAGATCCTCCTTGGTACCGGGCTGGAAGGTGCTACAACAACCGGAGAATGAGGACACCAGTCCAGTGGTCCAATAAGAAGCTACATACCCCATGGTGGCTCAACAGGATGGGCACCAAAGAGGTCTCAGACCCACGGCAAGCTGCAGGGCGACTCATTCCTTGTATGACGGGAAGATACATTCCCTGCTGGCGAGTCTGCGAAGTGCATCTGAGAGAAGCGGTGCTGCCGAGATAAACTTCTGACCGGATCAAAGATTCTGGGAAAGCGACAGGGATGCTTCTTTGCTTGGGGGCACCCCGCGCTTTCATGCCTCTCTGTGCCTTATAGTGGCTGTACCAGTTTATATCTGGGAGATTGGAAGATTGGAATAAGGCTGAAGTATACGGTCAAACAGAATCTTGTGGTGTCAAAGAAACAAGAAAAGAGATAAAAAAGAACTAATTCAATTCAAATTTAATCCTTGGACATGATTCTACTTCCATTTTTCCTGCATTTTTCCACTTTCTTTTGGCCCAGTCAAGTGCCCAGTCTAGGATCCTGATCACTCTCATGTAGACCGCTCATTGAGCGAGTCTGAGGGCGTGCATATATCAGAGACATGAGCTTTTCGTATGTGCAGGACAAATCACTCAGGCCGCAAAGAATATTCCATGCATGCTTCTATGCAGAAGTCCGACACGTTGGTGGCTGTGAGAGCCCACATTCTCGGTGTGTATCTTCTTCCCCCTCTCCTTAGACTGACTTCTACCATAGTGCCACACTGGCTTCTTCCGGTCCGTTTTAGAACCCGCTATTGTATCCACCTGCCTGTCCAGTGCAGTCTGCGTAAGACTTCTAAAAGGTACAAGGGCTCCCTCCGCCAATCGGTCTCGGGCTAGGGCAGCAGCAATGCAGAACGCCGCAGAAAACGGTGCATAACGACGGCGGCAGGACACTATGCAATCTAACTGGAGACCGCAAAAGTCGAGGACTGAGACGTCAACAAGATGTCAATACGACCGGGCTAGTTTTCGAGGGGTAGAATTGGCTCAATTGCATTGAGGTCGGTCTGCAAAGAGTCCCAATAGCCGAGACTGATAGGAGCCTAGAAAGAGGCCGGGTTTCCAATGTCTAAGACACTTTGGTCCTGGTTGGATAGCTCGATTGGATTCCAAAGAGCGGTAAACCCGGACATGCGTGTCCCTCAGCGTCTGCGACGCGTCTTAGATACCGAGCTTCTGGAAAAGGGGCAAGAAGGCATGTCTCAATTGGGATGCTGCTGTTGGCGTTTAGGCCTTTTCAAGCGGGTGCTTCCTCCCTACTCGTCTCAGAAAAGCATCGTCTAGCCCCCTTAGTGACATGTGCTCTTTCAGACTGCCCTTGAGCTTCTCTCTTTTGTTCACATGTTTATCAAGAGTTCGACGGGTTATTCTTCCTCAGGCTCTGAAGGACGCCGCGGTTCCATGACAGCATGGTTTCAACAAGTGAACCAGGAATAAAAGGAGGATCCTACTCACAGGAGTCTGCAAGATTCGATACTGAATCCAAGTTTCAACTAGAATCAACGATTCGCTTCCATCACAAAGAGGTCCAGTCCTCGACCCGTTCAACACAAAATACAAACCGGACCCGACACCTGTTCTACACGCACCGATGTCCACGAGATCCCCTCACTCGCAGATATCAGGCAACACTCCGGATCTGTACCACAGCTCTCGAATCCGGGGTATATGGGGGAGTGTGAGAGGTGAATGGGAAACACCGTTCCGAGCACGACTGAACAAGGTAAGTCTTCGAGGGAGAGGGGAAGCACAATGAAGGGAAAACAGAACCGTCACAGGCCGGCCCGAATCGCGATGCGGCGAATGGGGGGCCGAGTCAGTGGACCGGGATGAAACTCAACGGCCTTGCACCAAAATCAAGGCCGCTTGCAGGGGAGTATGAACAATTACCCAAGTGGGCTGGGTCGAGGTTTTTGGTGCATCTGCTTCCTCCCGATGAATTGGAATCTTCACGGGGGTAGATTGGCGCTGGCATCCTGGTAAGTAGTACGCATATTGTCTTCCGCTATCTCAATACATCATCACCGAGGGCCCTGCGAGGCTCGAGGACGGACACACTGCAGGATACTATAGCACGTTCAGATCGTGAATTTATGTAAATGTATTCCATTAGAAACAATATGAACCCGAGAAAGACATAGACAAAGGGTGTTCGGTGAAGAGAAATAGACAGGTAAAGATGCCCAGTGCCTTGAAAAGGGGGTGGAAGAAGATAATGAAAAAGGGATACAAGAAACATAGCAGCTCATTCATCGCTCAAGAGTACTGCATATTTTTTTTGTTCGTCAACACGAGGATTTGGTGTTCAAAGTACATGCATTCAGAGGTACACATATCCCTAGCGAAGACCAGGTGACTCAGAATCCAATTGCGCATGTCATTCGGCTGATCCAGCAATAATCATGGCCAGAATAATGATATCTATGCACCAAAGAATGTTTGATTGGTGCCCACATTTGAGTTCAATCAACAGTCCTGGTCGAAAATAAACGATGACCTAGGACAATTGGGGAATCACTTTAGATAGCCAGAAGAGGCTCACGGCCACCAGCCTGCTCTGCCGGCTCGATAGTTGCAACAATGTCAGACTCGGGAGCCTGGGCGACGGGGGCGGCCTGGGGAGCTTCGGGGAAGTCCTCATGTTTGATGGCAGGCTCGGCAACGGGGGCAGTGAAGTCGGCAATGGGCTCGGTCTTGACAGGTTGGACAACGGTCTCACGCTTGATCGGGCTCGCAACCTTGGTTGTCTCTGGGGAGACAGAGCGGCGGGAAGGGATGAATTCCTGAGCCATGGAGCTGTACTCGTCGACATACTGCTTCATCAGGTCGGTTGCGTGTGAGGTACGTTCACCAGCTATTTCCCGAAGCTGGGTGGTTTGGGACTGGATGATTTCCTGGGCGTTTTGGATCTGTTCATCGATGATCTCACGGTTGGTCATGTAGATAAGGGGAGCGAAGTATGTGGTGGTCACGGCGATCACAGCAAAGCCCCAGAAGGGAATGAAGCGGATCAGCCAGTAGCCGGTGAAAGCAGCAATGAAAGCCTATGAAATTGTTAGTCTCTGCGCTTTGATATATCATGTGTCTCGTCAAACCTACAAAAACAGTGTGGACAACATTCTCGACGAACACAATGCGCTGGAACTCGATCAAGAAGAAGTCCACCAGCTGCTCAAGGTCATCAAGCACGGCCTCAACGGTCTCCTTGGGGACAGTGTAGTAACGGCGGGGTCGGAATCCACTGGCGACTCCCTGCTTGAGGATGACATGGCCAGCAATCTCAACAGTAGCGGTCACTGTACACAATTGTTAACGGACCACTCTTTCCGACTAGCAGACGACCAACTCACATCCCAACAACATGTACAAAAACTTCAAGGCCCAACGGAGCAGAGGCAGATAACGGGCGGCGAAGATGAAAGTAACTACGCTAGCGTAGGAGACGGCGGTCGCACGAGGTTGTTCCCACTATGCACATAGACATTAGCACGGTGGACATGTTGAAGACTAAGGTGAGGACTCACGCTCAAAAGACTGTAAATCAAAGAGTGATAGTCTAAGCGAGCATCAGTATCCCACGGTTCGATCAATTCCATCAATGCAGTCTCATGACATACAGGTCAAAGGTTGACCATCGGCGGTCGTGGTGGAAGGGGTCACACGCGAGTCTTGGAGTTGGCGAAGCTCTTGGCCGGTGCGGGAAGCTTCGGACTTCACATTATCGACAATGGGGCCTACCAGAAATTTGGTTAGCATGCTTTGAGAGCGTGAGAAACCTCTGAGTTCCTATATACCCTTGGTAATCACATCACTGATGCCTGAGGGCAAGAGCAGTCAAGGTCAGTCTGTGTTGTGGCAAGCGAATTTCAGAAAAAGAAAGGAGCGCACTGTAAAATGACAGGTTAGCGTATTCATTCTGCAGGATTGAAATGACCTGTTGGTTTTTCCCACCTTACTGCCCGTGTTAGGGTAGGTCACGTCACCCGAAGCCATGGTGAAATTTGTGGGAGGCACTCAGGAGGTTGGGGAAATTAGAAAATTCGTTAGAGGCGTGTCAAGCGAGGCGAAGCATGAATTTGAAAGAGAGAAGAAGGAAGGAGAGTAGGAAGCAAGGGAAAGAGAAGAGAAAAGATAAGGGAAGATTCGACTTGTTGTGATGCTGTCATGTGCGTTGCCAAGCCCGAACAGGGAACGAGCTTCCCCCTATGATGTCTATGGCATGACGATGAGCATTATTAATAGTACTAGGATTCTGGATATCAGAGTCATTGATATCGATAGTACGGAGGACTTAGGATATCTCATTCAAAAAGCAGCTATATGCTGATCTCGGCCTATAATATTGTGTGTCGACACTCCAAGCCCCTCTCCTATATGTGGCATATATATGATGCCGAGTACCCCCACGGCTATACTCCACAACCTCCATATATGGACGAATCAATTCAACCTACGGAGTACTGCGGCCTTCACGGAAGTACCTAGGTAACATCCCGCTGATGGCCTTATTTTTGTATGACTGTACCATACGAATTCTGTCCAACCCGCCATCATATATAAGGAGCCTTGTGAGCGACTGATGATCAATGTCGCTACAATCATAGAGGACGTTCAGGGGCAAACTTCTCATCAATTGTTCTCTCCTTTCTTACAAAGACAGTCATCTTTCGTTCTATACAGGATATCATCTATCAAGATTAGAGGCACATATATGGGCACAACTAAAACAAAGTGCTCGGGGGTGTATATAAAAGTGGAATGTTAGCGGTTTGATGTCGCTTCCCGCGTATCAAAAGCTGCATCCCTGCAGGAACAGTGCCTGTGATGATATGGTTGGCTGATCTGCGCTTAGGTCCAAGGCTTCGCTTCAGCCTCACCAGCAGCTGAATTTGACCCGCCGTACTCCGTATGTATTTATAGGCAATCTTCCCCCTTGTCATTCCCAACACACCGAGTAGACGGATTTCACTGAGAATGGGATCCTCAAACCTTTCGTCTGCTGGTTTTACAGACTACAATAAACAGACGTAAAGCTACTTTTTTTTTGCTTATTCCTTCCAAATTCGCTATGAGATCTTCGCTTACGCCCTAGCAAATGGCCCAGACATCACACATCCACTTGGGGAAGATGAGTACACTGATAGGTCAGGGTATCATATCCACCATTGGGTCTATACAGGATTGCTACAGACCTGTAAAATAGTTTACATGGAGGCGTGGCTTATGCCCTTCACCTGTTCGGAAATGACATTCTGGACGCCGATGTCAGACCGTACTTCTAAACACATAACTCTGATCAAGGGAATGCAACGAAGTCTGAACCTGATCCATGTTCGACATGGCCAAATGCTAGGTGGCCATGTTCAAGTGTCCCCGCAACTAAGTCTATGGGAGCCAAGTTCATGGGATTTCGATGGCACCCTCGGCTTCAGGGGGATATTTGAGATGCAGTATGTTCACCCTAAGACCGTCAATTTCACTATCTAATTCAAAGATACCTGGTCCTGGGAACACAAGGATGAGCTATTCATTGTCGGAGCCTGGGGCCAAAAACTAACACTGCCGTCCAGCGTCACCAAGTTCTGTATCAACTTCGAAAGCGTCGATCGGAGAAAAAAGTCAGTGAACTTTCTTGCAGGCAACACGGCTGAAAGCTGGTATTTCCAGCGAGCAGATGGCACCAAGATGCTAGTAGTCAAGTCTGGAACTTTGGTGTCCAGATGGACAGGTAGTTCCCTGATTAGCAGATTCCGCTGACTGCGTGATAAGATAGTGCCTGGTCGGCTTCAGTATTATCCTGTGACTGTAATGATGTGGCCTTCGCAGGAAACATTTGAGGGTCGATATTGTTTGAACCCTCCCCTCCAGGTCGAGTGGAAGCTCCCATTACCCCCAAATTTGGGGTGGCCCTACATTCGGAGGGATTATATGGAATTGGCCGACATCGCCGTTTCTGTTCCTGCTCGTGAAGTAGAAAATGGAATCGGTTATCGCCACAGTTCAGATGGATATGATTCATCGAATGAGGAGGAGGATGAGGAAGTGTCTGGGTGTCAGATTAGACACGCATGCATGTACCCATAGGCTTTAGGCTTGACTTGCACATCTGTGAATATTCGTTGGATTATGCATTTGAATATAGTCTGTGGTAGGCCTCATTCCTGAAATTGAGTCGGGTATGAACTTCGAGACTGATGATATCAAGTTCCATGTCATATAATGTGCGTTCAATTTTCAATTAAGCATTTATTTTCACAATAATGACAAAAGGACATCGATACATAGACTCATGTGCCCTCAAAGGGCAGCAATTTGTTCAGATCGAGCGCAAGAAGTGCCTGTCAAAACACATAACAGTGAGGCTGGACTCTGCTAGCGAGCATCTCAATCACCTCAGCTGGAGACTTTGAAAGGGTCCCAAGCCCTTTTCTCAGCTCTATCAACTGTTGAGTCGTTAGGTTTCGAATGACTCCTGTCCAAGCTCTAAGCTTTTGGCTCAGTCGATGTCCTCTCTTGAGCAGCATGCACATGAGCCTCTGAGAAGTGATGTGGGGGGGCTTTACGCGTATACCAGGACCGCGCATGGACCAGCCCAGTCGTCACAGCGCTGTGTTTAAGCGATATTTGAATGATAAACCGTACAGTAGGCTTTTTTCGAGAGAGGGAAATACAAATGATAGAGAAGATATCTTTATGTTAACATCCTTGATTTGAAGGGTCGAGGCATCAACAATCGATCACCTCTGGGCGAATCTAGTAGTGATAGACAGTATAATAGTTGAATCTACAAAAGACATGAGCAACAATGACGTGTTCGAATGTATGCGGCATGCGTTACTGCCTGTTTTCTCAGGTGTCAAGCAAAATAAGCGGTGTACACGTGACCCACGCGTTGCCAGGCATCCCGATTAGGTCTGTTTTGATTCCCGGCCTCATCTCCATTCCCGACACTAAAACGCGACCCCACAACCCACACCAATCCCCATGATTGTGCGCTTACAGCTCTCCTCGACCGCTCGTCATTAATTGCTACACCCTTTGGATTCCCCAATTTTCAGCGACGGTGTCTTCTTAATATGGCGGCGGCAGGCGCAAGAGCGCAGAAGCCCGTTGGCTCGGCACTATGGATTGCAGCAGAGAAAGAAAACATGGCGGATCTTGTGGAACAAGAGATGGAGGAAGTGGAATATCCCGTTCGACATGAAATGGACTGGCTGAATGAACATATGTCCGAGATATTCTCCAAGGGCCAAACGTAAGTCGCGACCGCACTCTGGTATTTATGTCTCCTCAGTATTGACAGCGATCCAGAAACTTTGCGGATGTGTTCAAAACACCTGGAAAGATGAGAGGCAAAACACCTCGTACAGCTCGAAAGCGTATTCCGGAAGAGTCTCGAGTGGTGCGTATCTCACATATTGAATTCGTCTTAACAGGGCTTGTCTAATCCCCCTTCCAGCCCTTGAGCGAAATATTTTCATCCGCCCAGAAACAATTAGAGAATCAAACATCTCCGAGCCCGTTCATTCATCGTGTTGTTCCGAAACCCGCTCCTCCAGCGGCATCACCTGTGCCCCGCCCTAAGGATGCAACAGAGCAAGCTTCAAACCCCGAGTATCCTAATCTCGCTCAGAATCTCAAGTCCTTCCCCACCTACAACACTGACTCGGGCCACCATGGCATACCCGAAGATGATGAGATGGTACTGCCTGACGTGCAGAAAGAATCACAGGCTTCTACTCAGCCTGTTACCCAACCTCTTGAAGCGCAGCAGCCTATGAGCCTGGATGTCCAAGAGGTCGAGATGCAAGGCACTCAACAAACAAATGAAGAATCTTTCCACACTGCCCAGGAAAATGTCCGTTCTCGTGGAGAGACTGTTGAGCCGAGCAATAACCCAACCCCAACCCAGCTGCGAACTGCGCGGCCGGTTGACTCTGTTCCGAACGAATCTGAGACTGAAAGCACCTCGACTCCAACTAAATTGTCAAAATCGAAGCTGGCAATCAGCAGCCCCGAAAAGCAACAGAAAAGAAAGGAATCCGAGCCAAAAACGATTAGGGGGGATGATCCAGCTGTCTCGAAACCCGAGTCATCGCCAGAGAAAGCTTTGGTGGCACCGGTGGCTCCACCTGTCGAGATGCAACAATCCCAGCCTGAGGATGAAGAGATGGAAGATCCAACCGAGGATGATGACAAAGATGATACAGTTCTGGACAATCTTGATGATATCGGCTCCCCTTCGGATGGTTCCACTCCTGAGCGACCCTTTGCTCGGAAAAGTAGCTTGAGCTTTGCCACCCTCCCCGCACGAGAGCCCTTGAAGACTCGAACCAGCCATGTTGACCTAGCGAAGATGAGTACTGGCGGACGGCCTAGTTACTTCGGCCGGCAGACTGGGGGGCACAGGGTCCCGCAAAATGCGACAGATGAGAATTCTGGTTCCAGAGTATTGGAAATTGATGACGAGAAGGAAGATATCGAAGAAACGGATTCGGATCAGGCCACCAGGATGCACAACAAGAAGTCGACTCAGTCTTTGCACGATAGAATCAGCATGTTGGGCAAACTTCAACCATCCCGTCCAAGAAAGTCAATCACTTCCACCTCTGGGTTAATAGCTGGTCAGATTCCCTATCCGGATCTTCCAGCTTCTAAGCCTGAAGCTAAGTCTGGAGTTTTGAATGAGAAGCTACGTGAAGCTCCGGCGCTCCAGCCTTTATCAGTCGATGATGACTGGATCAAGCCTCTGAACTCACCCCAAAAAGCCGAGCTTTCCAAGAGCAAGACCACGGATGTCGTGGAAAAGCTTTCTGAGGCCGAAAGGGAGCGAGTAACCAACCAGGAATCATTCAGATCAGAGCCCGAACGTCCCAAATCATCTGCCTCGATATTCTCGTCACCCCGGCAGCACGGTCACCAGCAAAGTGCTTCTTTGTCCCATATCACCGGCAATCCATCTACTACTCCAACGGGCTCCCCAAGGCGCTTCGATGGTCATATAAGTGCTTCGAAATTGAGACTACACTCGATCATGAAGTCCGCTAAAGGCTTGTTCTCAAGTACTGGTAACACACCACGAACAGAACACTCTTCTCCTGAGCAGTGGCGGATTCAGCCGAGCGCTGACGTACCGGATAAGAGTGCCAAACATTTATCTCAACCAATTCCGATCTCCAGTTCCCATCGTCAGGAAGGCCGTCGGACAAGAAGCTCGACCGAGAAGGAGGAGAAACGGCGTCAGCACGAGCGGGAAGAACAAGAGCGTGAGGATCGAGAGCGTGAGGATCGAGAGATGGAAGAAGCGCGTGCTGAGAGAGCCCGAGAGCAGGAAAAGCAGCGAGCTCTTCAACTCAAGGCCGCGCAGGAGAACTCGTCGGTCGAACCCGAAGAGAGGCCAAGTTCGGCAGCACCCAAGGCCTCTCAGTCTTACCGGCAACAATCGCGAGAACCCGAATCCACTCAGGAGTCTAACTCGAGGTTTGCAATTCCCCAGCCAAAGCAGAATGAGCGTCGTCCTCTCAAACCCACACGCGAGCCCATCAAACGCCCGACACCACAACCCATGTCAATTCGTGTCGGCAGCACCATGTCTCGCCAACAAATTCCTGTTCCGTCATCTTCGGTGCCTCAGGATTCGAGTATTGCCATGGCCACCTCGGCTCCGGCCTCGAGACCAACTCTGAAAAAGAAGGGAAGCAATGCATCTCTTCATACAGCATCTTCTGCGAGCAGCTTCAAAAGCTCTGTGTCCAGCCAAACACAGGCCCAGCGCAAGGCTCAGATTGCCAGTGACCGCAAGAAGGAGCAGGAACGCGAGGCACGCCGAAAGGAAGACCAAAAGCGGGAGCTAGAACGCAAACGTGCCGCCCAACAGCTGCAACAGGAAGAGGCTCGTCGGCAGGAGCTGAACAGTCGCGCCGAAGCTGAGCGAGAGCGTCAGGTCGAGAGAGAACGTCAAGTCGAACGGGAGCGCCGCGAACGGTCGGCACAGGAGGATCCAAACAAAGCTGCTCGTATGGAAATTATCAAGAAGCGCCAAGCAGAAAATGCTCGGAAGCATGGAAGGCAAGGGAGTCAGCAAATTGTCAACGAGGTAGCGTTTTTGTTCCGATTGAGTGTTTTTGTCTGCCACTAACTATCTCCAGGGTCCAATTCTACAGCATGAGCAAGGATATTCTCAGTCTTCTCAACGAAGCGACTTGGGTACTTCGCGCCCACCATCTCGCTTGGGCAGCTCGATTCAAGCATTTGGCGGTCGCGGTATCAATCCACCCGCGCCTAACCCTGCCAAACCTCCCAAAAGAGGCAACAACGATGAGCCCAACCAACGGCCTGCAGTATCCAAACCTAGTAACGTACAATCCACGGGCGAGTTCAAGCGACGAAAGACTGAGGATGAGCACAATCCTATGCCACCTGTACGCACAATGGCGCAGCCTATCCGTCAATCGAGTATTAGAAAGGTCAGTACCATCTGGTTCCAGGACTTCCCCACGTACACACCACTGATTTCAGGAATCTACACAGCCTTCTACCCTTGGCCGTGGACAGTCATCCATCGCTCCTCAACCTGGGGCTTCCAGCTACCGAAATGCTCAACCTCAGCGCCCCGCGCACCCTATGATCACATACACAAACGGCAAGATACCGTTTGCCGAACCAAACCACGCGCCTCCACCTAGTGCACACAAGCCGACGCCCAATTCCGCACAGCGTCCATTGGCCAAGCCATCCCCTAAGTATCCAAATGGTGAAAACATCCAGTTGCCCGAGGTCAACACGGATAGTGAAGATGATGATTCTGACTCCGAAATGTTCCCCGTTCCCAAGTGGGCACAGGCGAAGGAGCTGGCAGATCTTCTCATAGAGCAAGAGGGTATGGAGGTTGACTCGATCTTCGGGCCAATTGCGCCATTCTCTCTAGAGGAGACTTTCAAGCCGGATAATAAAATCAAAAAATACCGCGTTCGTACCAGCAGTGCCAACTGGTCCGGTCCTGATGGACTCACACAAGAGGAGATCCGAAAGGATATCGCTGATCGACAGCGAATGCGGCTCAATGGTGGTTGGAGCTTCAACGATCAGTGATCAACGTGATGGGATGAATCATTCTTTTTTGGATTGTATATTGACCTGCACATTGAACAGCAGCAGGTCCTTTTTGGGTTGGGGTTTGGCAGTGGACATGGTCATGTCGGTGTTATGGTTGTATTCTCTACCAGGCGTTTCGTGTTATTTTCATCAACCCTCCTGTTTATCTACGGTCTTAGACAACAGCTGCATAGCGCATCCATCGGTGTATGGGATAATGAAGTGTTATTTTGACCTCCATTGGTGCCGGGTACCTGGGTATTCGTACGAGCTAGGATGCGTGCAGGTATGACCATGTCTTCAAGGATTTCTGTGAGACTAAAGGTTGGCTTCCATCATATAGCATAATAGTGATGGCCAATACATGAACCAGCATCATTGGTCTAGTGGTAGAATTCGTCGTTGCCATCGACGAGGCCCGTGTTCGATTCACGGATGATGCACATTTCTTTTTGCTTTTTGTTAGTTATTTTGTATCGACCTACGCTTTTTCGTTTTTGAGATCTTGAACACTGGTGCTTCAAATATTTATCTCTGTATCATCTCATCATGTAGTCTGTGGATTCCCTCGCATTCGCCAATTGTACTAGGTAGTTATGCTCGAAACGCTGGGATATGGGCAATATATATTCATGGAATCCCACCGGAATTTTGATAACGATCAAATAGGAGAGATTGGCAGTGTGCCAGAGACAATACTAAAACCGAAAAAAAGAATGAGCACTTCGATGCCTAAATGGCATTCGAGGGGATATGCCCCAGTCATTGAACAGCGACGCGATCTCGGAGCCTATACTCCGTACTAGACTAGGCTTTAACCATAACTTGATAGTGGATATTTCAGGGTTTCATCTATATAGCTCGTTATTAAAAGGTATATTCAAAAAAGCCATATGACAATAAAGTATGGTATATGTGTCTGGTATGTCCCTCAACGAAGGTCGTGGGGGTTTACTGTTTAACAGCGAGAATTTGGCATATCAAGAAAGTTGCGTATGGAGGCCCAGTTGACAGACCATAAAAGAGGGATTTTTGAAAAAACGGACAGCAGTATCGGACCAAGCTCTGAAGGAAGAAAGTAAGTGTGATAGATGTGCATTGTTTATGGTTTTATACCCAACCGCTCATAGGCGGAAGACATGTCATGAGAGTAATAGAAAAGAAATCTCGAGAAAAAATCGCAAGGTAAAGTGAAATCCCCGATCCGAACCCCCCTAGAAGCGCCGAGAAGAATATAGTACAAGTCTCTCCAGCCCCTAAACAACCGCGCGGGGATACCTACGCCATATCTGGCTCTATATCACTGGCTCCTCCGCCGACACTCTCATCCATGGCATCGGGGTTGAGATTGGCAGCATCAGGGGCCACGCCAACCTCAGTCTCGTAGGAGATTGTGCGCCAGCCAGATGCGGTGGTGGGATCCTTGACATACTCGGACATGGGGAACTATTAAGAGTTAGAATGGGCATCGGAGTTTTGGCTCGGGTAATCAATGAAATGCAAAGGAACTCACGTAGTGGTCGTTCTTCTTCATAGTGACAACCCAGGGGACGTTGTCGAAGGTGACAGCGCGAACACGGAAGTATTCATTATCGGGAATTTTGCGGACTTCCCGAATGAAGCTGTCTAGATCTAGAGTTGACACGCCATTGACAGCAGTGAGGAAGTTGGTGGGTGCAAGGCCATAGTGGTAAGCCGGGGAGCCACGGCTCTGAGTGATGGCATTAGCGGTATTCAACATATAAAAATTAGGTAGGACAACTCACTCTTGCGCTAACATAGATCTCGCTGTGAACCTTAGAGATCTGTTGGCGAACGGCATGGTGCGGCTTTTGTAGGACAGCACCACAGAAGGCAAGAGCACGGTCTGTTTCGATATCCCGAGTTGGCACCGTGGGGACGCGGATGCGCACTTCCTCGCCGTTCCGTACAACCAACGCGTCTAGGAACTCCTTTTCATACATAACATCCAACTCAGAAACGCGGGTGATGAGTTGGCCGTCCAGCGTGAGAATGATGTCAGCTTCTTGGAAGCTGGTGCTGGGATCAGGTGTGATAGCTGCCGGAGGACTATCAACTTTGCGCACCATGAAAAGCTGGTGTCGCGCGGAGTTGGCCTCGGTGACCTTGTTGATCCACTCCTGAGAGACGCCCATAATGCGGGCCTGGCTCATCTGCACAACATAGCTTTCCATGTTCAAGATTCGCAAGGTTGGGACCTCTCCTTGCTGAATCTTGGAGATAACGGGAAGGAGGTACGGGGTCGAAAGACCAAGGTGATATTCAATATCCTTGTGAGAGCTGGCAGAGCGCTCGCCGAGGTAGTTCAACCACAAGGCCTGCACCACGCCATCTTCACCGACGAGCACACCGTTTGAACATTGAGCACTGAGCCCAGTATCCACGGTCACAGCGTCTAGGTTGATCGCACGGTAACGAGGGGCAGCCGAGTTGGCGGGAATTGACACAGTTGTGATGTCAGTAACAGTAGTTTTGGCGACGACAATGCGGTGGTTTTGGTTGAAGCCGACAAAGATAGTATCTTGGCCTTGCTTGATATAATCGGTGCTGAGCTGGGCGCTCTTGACCGGAGCTTTGACGAGGCTGGGATCATATTGAATGATGCAGTAGTTCTGAAGCGGGTGTAGGAAGACTACCTTAGCACTGACGATGATTGAGTCGGCCACAGTAATGTTGATGTCGCATAGGTCATAGGGAACAATGGCTCGTGATACCACCACTAGACCCTTCTCGGCATCAATGACAAGTCCAAATCCTGTCTTCTTCGCCTGAGGGTACCCATCCAGCTTCAATGGCATGACGCACCCCACACGCACAAAGCTACGGACAATTTCGGCAGCAGCAGGCTGACTGATACCTTCTAATTGAATGAAGTTTGCCTCTCTTGCGACAGGAGGTTCGGCAGGAATGGGATCTGCAAGATCCGAGAAATCCCAGACACCAGACTCGTCGTTACGGACCGCCAAGCGCATCTTGGGATGCCAATGGCGATCAATGTAAACGATGCTAGTTCCCTTGGTGTGCAGGTCGCGAATATGGCGATATGAGATCACCACGCGAGCGCGGTCAGGAATTTTCTTCATGACCTCTACGAATTCATTGAGGTTACGAATCGGCTTCTTGTCGATTGAATCAATGATCCAGCCCGCCACAGTATTCTCCAGCTTGAAAGAGCCTGCCGACTCACAGACATAGACTCCACGAGTGGCAATGGCATACAGACGTGATTGTTGGTATGATAGATCGTGGAAGGTGGCACCAGCGACAGTCACGAAACGATCGGGGGTAATATCATGAAGGTCCCCAACCTGACACTCAACCTCAACGTCTTGGCCACCTCTTTGAACTAGCAACTTGACAGATTTGCCGACGCTCGAGTCAAGGATATCGTCGAGTTCGACAAACTGGGTGAGAAGCTGTCCGTTCACCTTGAGAAGCACGTCTCCTTCCAATAGCTTGCCGTCCGCAGGCCCCTCTGGAAGGATGATCTCCGCCGCAAGCATGTTTGTCTCCGCCGGCGCAGCAGCGCGCACGGAGGCCTCCCATTCTGGCGTGAGACCGAGACGGCGACACTCATCGAAAGGCCTCAAGATCCACTGTGTTTGAATTGTACCCCGAGTGACAGGCTTGCCTTGGCGAATACACTCTAGCGCACGGAGCGGACGATCCAGTGGCAAAAAGTAATCCGTCGCAGCCCCGTCAGCTCGACCACCAGCCTGCAAAGCAACTGCCTGACCAGCAAGGTTGACCACAGGACTTCCCGAACTACCACCACTAGCTGCAGCTGCGGCCTGGATGTAATTGGTATTGAAATCGCAATAGCCCTCCCCATATTCAGGCGCATTCCGGTCCAGTCGACTAATCACGCCAGACAGAATGCTCAGCTTTTCTCCAGCGTCGTTACCCACAACACGGATTTCTGTGCCAACTCGCGCTCCATCAGGCTGGAGCTTCAACTCGGTGACTTCCATATAACGAATTTTGGCGGGGTCGAACTTCAGAATTCCGAAATCGTGAACGGGATCCCGGTATACAGGCCTGACGTCGCACTGTTATTTGACAATCTGGTTAGCAACCAACTAAGAAATGAAATAGAACAATGGTTCGGAGTCGACTTACCTCCTCGTGGTTATCAAAGATACAGTATCCCCAGAATGGTCCAGCGCCAACCACATGGCGATTGGTCAAGATGTATCCCCGCTCTGCATCCACCACGAAACCAGTAGCTTGACTGGACATTGATAGCTCTGTGTCGAACGAGCAAGTCTGACAAAAGTGGATGGATACAGCACATTTCACAACTTTTTCGATGGTAGCCTGCCATTCAGGCGAATCTGTTGTGGCGGGAAGGGCGACTGGCGAAGAAGGTTCATTCATCTCCTCCTCGACATCATAGACAGTTCCGTTGGCAGGTGTTGCATCACTAGGAGTTAAAGTTGCGGCGTCCGGTCTGAGTAGCTTATTGGGATACTCAGAAGCATTGGAAGCTGTGTTGAGCTTGCGCTTTGCGCCCAGATCGCCTTTGCCATCCATGGTGAAGATATCCGAGGCCCAAAGGTGCTGCGGAGAATGTTGTTGACGATTCGTAAGGTAGCAGATGGTTCGGAGGCTTCGAGAAGCTGACAAGGCAGCAGCGAATGGAAGATAAAGCGATCGGAACTCGTTGATATGTAGGCGATGCGGAGTTAAGGAATGTGACGCAGATGACCGATCAGCAGCTTGGAACTTCAAATGAGCGAATGTTCTCTTTGAAGCTTGATAGGGTGATCGAGGTAAGACAGTGGTGATTGAAAAGCTCCTTTTGCATACGGCTAGCAAAGAACAAGACATCCACCACGCAATTGGGGGAAAATGTGTACGCGCCTTGATCTTGAGACAAAGCCTCCATGACAGTCTTCAAAGCGGTAGACCAGCGACGCCATATGATTGGTGGAAGACTCACCGGGTGCATGGTCCTCTACGGACGGCGATAGACGCCTGTGGACCATTTTTATACAAGATTGTGCCGGCAGTACTCCGTATATGAGTCCGCCTATCTATAAAGGCGAGGCTGAAAGCCATATATTGCTATAGTCCATACTTCCAGATCTTTGGATAGCTTAGAAAGAACATCAAAGCCAAATATATCATTGAAGCCATTCAGTACACTCAGAAATAAGGATATTCGCAATGCTTCTGCCCCAAAAGATGGGAAAATACAATAGGAGATAGTCAGGTAGCTTCGAAAAGGTGGAGTGAAAAGCGCTTGCGAAATGGCGCAGTTGCTCGCACGATGTGGTCCCATGGCAACTTCACGCGCAGCTGAACATTTCATAAGGTCTAGGTAGAGTGATATATGCCTAATTTTCATGGAGATGGTATGCAAAAGATGTTACATTCAACTAGTGTACAGATAAGTGATCTTCTGGGGTTCGCTCTATAGCTTGGATTACTCCTTTCATGAAAGCCCTTCCGCGGAAAATGCTACCTCCAAGGAATTTGATGAGTTTGAAAGTATTTCCCAGCCTTCATATATGACACCGACTAAGGCTGGCTGCAAATTCTCAGCTGGTGACGGATTTGGTTTCTCACCTGGCAGGGGTAGTTCGCATGGTGGGTTGTCGATGCTTCTGCCGGTGTGGATGGTCGTGAAGGGGTTGAGTGAACACCTCCAAGGTGACTTGCTTTAGTTGCTCAAACCGCATGCGGAGTGATTTGCATGGTTAGACAATTCAGAAGTTTGATAATCAATTGTGATATGTCTCCCGACACAAAGGATGGGGGACCGCATGTTTCGTCATTTTCTCAAATGTTTGTCTCAACCATTGCGCCCGGGCTAGGCCCACCATTTCCTTGCATGGTCTGAGGGCTCAATCGTTGTGGGGTAGAGGACTTTGCGGACCGCGAAAAAAGCTCATTGAGCCTAGCATAGAGTTCATTCACAGTAGGAAGGTTGGGGGGCGGAGTCATGATCGCTGGGGTCTGGGGAACGACACCACTCGCCTTCTTTGCTCGATCAGCGATAGTAGCGAGGTATGCTAGGTTGGCTTGCAAGCGTCGCATACACTCAATGTATTCGGGGCTCGGTTTCTGGTTCGCCTTAGATGGATCCGCTTGTTCTGACGCTGGTGAATTCGTATCGGGGTTGGAGGCAGGCCCCGCCTTGCCAGCAGCTTGGAGGTTCACCACTTCTTGCAACAGAGCCGAGTTGATATCGAGGAGCGTCGTGACACGGGCCTTTTCACGCACTGCAAACTGAGCCTGAGCCTGAGCCTGAGCCTGGGCTTGGGCTTGGGCCTGATTCGGAGCCCCACTATGAGCGGCGTTTTGAGGAGAGTTAATTTGCGAAGGGGGTTTGGGTTGTGTGCCAAGAAGGTTGCTCGCTGAAATAGAAGCCATGTTTTGAGAGAAGGTCTGCGCTACTTGTGACGGTACATTTGCGCCGGATGTGCCTTGAGGGGGGACAAATTGACCCATGGGTGTGGGAATGGAAGCCTGGGTGAAGGGTGTTGAGAAATTATCCATAGCTGCTGTTATGATTAAGAATATGGTCAGCTAGAGAAATTGCAACACAAAATTAAGGGAACTGAATGTAGCGAGAGACAAAGAGTCAAGATCAAACAATGCCAAGGCTCAATACAAGTGACAGTGGTAGGCTTTAGGGGCTGGGTGACACAGGAATGAGGGGGAATGGGTGAAAATAGCCCATGGCATCCCTTCTCTTCCCCTTATTAATGTGACATACAATCCCAGTCTGCTTGGGGTAAAGGTGACAAATTCTCCGCGCTGATAATCACGGAAAAGGGTAAGGGGGGAAACACGAACCAGAGGATTGTTGGGGGAAACCTGAAGGCATCATTGCTCCACCAGGACCCGGCTGCATAGGCATAGCACCAAAGTGTTGAGTCGAGGGCGCCTTTGTCTGGGGATACGGGGGAATAGCGTTAGGGTAAAAAGGCATCTGTTGGTTTGAGGGGCTTTGAGCCGGGACGGGATAGCCTGCGGGATAACCAGCATTGGGGTCCATTGTGTAATGTGGGAGCATCACAGTTAAAGGGTGGCTCCTGTGATTCTTTTCACCCTGTAATAATTCTTCCCTTCAGCGATCCCCTCGGTTTAGGGAAGCTACTAGGGGGGATAAGCTGAATTACGCAGGCCGCACGGACAAGACGGTGAAGGTCCAAGGGCGTCGGTTGACTGGAGAACCCCAGAGATTTGGCGTGAGCTGGATTAGAAACAAGACAAAGAACGTAGTGATTGGCTCTGTCAAGAGGCAGGGATATGAACACGAGCAGCCTTCACAACCTGAGCAAGACAGATTTTGGTTGCCCAGATTCAGAGCGATCAGCCGTGGGCGGGCTAATGCAGCGGAGCCCTTTCGGAATGGTGGAGACCCAGGTTTGAGTATTGAATGGATAATAATGTGTAATTTCAAGTTGACATGAAACTTGAATCGGAGAGGTTTGAAAATTCTAGCCTTTCAAGACTGTACGGAGTATGGGGTCTGGAGTATGGCGTACAGAAGTACTTGACCTTCCACCGTCACACAATGGAAGTGAGCTTGGGAGGTCACGGGATGTCATGCCTCAGGCTGACAAAATACTGATGCCTGAAATCGGATGCTCCACCCCAGTTTTGTCTTTGCCAACTCCCACGGCGCTTCTCTCAACTTCAACATATGCACCTGCCTATTCCAGCTTGATCCTTATGGAGCAGGATCTACGGACTAGAAGTGGGCTATCGCCAGTGTATCCCATATATGCACTAAGATCTTGTCATTTCTTTTCAGCCTTGTTCATGACTCTTCCCGTACTCTGGACTCCCTATTCTGGTACCTTTTCAGCCTCACATTCGCTCTCAGGCCATACCTCTTACCGCCATCTTGTGTGTCACATGAAATCGAATATCATTCGTCTTTACCCCTCAATTTTCTTTTTTAAATAAACCCTGCCGGCTCACATCCGGCAAGTGGCGGTGCAGGAAAGAAAGCTGTCACGGTCAAAAGCGTGCCGAGTTCTCCGGTATGGAGACTGAAAATCTCCCTACAAAACTGTAATCAAGAGCTTTCAGAAGTATTAGCTACATACGGACTAGCTACTCCCTACATGGCGATCTTGTTCAGGTCCTTCCGCCGGTATCCACGGCGCTCGCCGTGAACCCACGTTCGGGGAATCGGGATGTACACAAGTCATACATGAGAAGAGGGGCTCGCTTATGAATTTTTTTTCAGGAACGAGTGGAAACATGGTACTCCGTAAACCTTCTTGACTTGATCTATCTGGAGTCACTAGGCGATATATCTAATTTAGCCCGAAAAGGTAGCCAGCTAGACGATCCTGGGAACTTTGTTGACAGCCATTCCGTGCGATCTACGTACGCAACCGAGGCCTGTGCCGTTGTGTGGCGAATACAGGCTGCAGGGGATAAAAAAAAAAGCACTGTTATAGGTACGAAGGCTCAATGTTTGAGAAATGTTTCGAAAGTGGGATTATTATACATAACATTGTGCTCTGGACTCCATACATGTCGCAGCGCGAATATGCAGGACGCTAAAAAGGGTACTGTGGGCCACATTGGACCATCAGCTGAACGCCACAAGTTCGAGAGCGGAGTGAAGGATCCCGATTTCCAGGAAATGCAAGTTGAAGATCCTTGCTTGGAGTGATTAGCATGGGGCTGAGCTGTACGTTGTATGGACGAAGTACGGAGTACGGAGTATGTATCCGTACTCTGTACTCCATAGGGACACAACCCACAAAGTACGGAAGATTGTATTCCGTAATAGAGAGAGGCCTTGAGATCGAGAAATGTCGGTGTTGATGTCCCGATGTACTAGCTCAAACTCAATCTCACATTCAGAATGATAAGCTTAAGGCTCGAATGCACCTGGGATGGAGTACACCGCATTGGGATAAAAATCCCGAGATCCGTCGAATGGTCCATTGGCATGTTGAAATATGTGTTCTCCGTGACTGTACGGAGTACGGTATGATCAACCGCAATATCTGCAAAGAGAACTGTGTTCTTGCACCTTGACCGAGATCTAACGTAGGAGCTTACCCTCCGAAGAAATATGCTGGAAAACATCGCCTAGGATTCTCCACTATATTGTACAAGGGAAGAGCCGAGCACGACGAAGCTTATCGCGTGTTCGATCCTTTCAATCGCATCATGCTCCACTTGGTGATTTCCGAGGTTATACCGGGTACTCCGTATGTTGTAGGTATGTGGTAAATTTCCGAAGACTTGGACGGCGTAGGTGGGCTCTGTTCCACCCGATTCGAGGTGGGCAGCCAATTGAAGATTCTCGGATTGAGGTATCTTTTATATTGCTCAACCATATAAAAGGTACCTCGAAACTAGATATGGGATTAATGAAATCATTGGATCCCCTATAGCAGTTCCAGGAAACTCCAGCAGCTGGACAGAATTAAATACGAGGCAGTTTTGCTTGGTACCGATCTTAATATAATGTTTAATATAATGTTTAATATGATGTTTAATATGATGTTTAATATGATGTTTAATATGATGTTTAATATGATGTTTAATATGATGTTTAATATAATGTTCAATATAATGTTTTAGGTTAATAAATTGGACGATATAGGACTTGGTCAAATTTTCCCAATTTTTAGACCTGGTGACTTTTTTGGAGCAACCCTCCTATCTTAGATCAATGAATCTCCTAGATTGGTTCAAGCTTTGTGAGAGTTTGTATTGCTACTCTTATCTCTCCGCTAGGTAGTGCGAGAAAACTCAGATTCTTTGAGAATTTGCGTCAAGGTACTCTTGATATGGTTGAGCAATATAACAGATACCTCAATCCGAAAATCTTCAATTGGCTGGCCACCTCCAATTGGGTGGGACAGAGCCCCTTCAGTTTAACTTCTCCTGAACGCCGAAATGCGGCCGCTCGGCCGACAAGATGGAAGATAGACCGGAGAGGCTTGCGTACATTCGATAGAAGTTCGTATTCCTCAGCCACTCTCAACATCGACGCAGGCGCACCGCTGGATAAAGCTTCTTGTGCATGCAGAATGAGGGGGATCTTGTTGAGCCAGTTGGGGGACATGGAAAATCGATTCCCGTTGGAAGGGATGGCAGGGCTATAATCGCATTTACGCATGCGTCTCATGCGCCCGTGTCCAAGCCCAACCTGCCAGCGGTCTTGAGTGAACGGTGTGACCTAGCACCTCTAGAACCGCTGGGATACTTGGAAGTCTGCACTCAATGCCGAGAATGGTCATTCGAACTGACGCTTTGTTGTTGGATGGCAATTTCGACACATCACCTTCGGGTGACCGGCTAGGTGCTTTGATCATAGCTGAGCGCTCTACGGAGTACTCCGTACATCGATAGTGCTCTACGCAGTAACCCCCGAGCTCTGCATCTGGGAGCACGCAGTTTGAGGCATTCTCACCAGAATAACCAGAAATCGATCCTGTCACTTCCTGGGGACAAGCAAGGAGTCGGAAGAACACTAACATGACCAGTTGGATAGATGTACAACATCCAACGGTCTACTCCCGTACGGAGTACTCCGTCCCCCAGTTCTAACGTCGGAGATGATGGTGGGAAGTGTAGGCAACCGGTGGGCACAAGGTTCCGCCACACCACCGCCTGTCGATCACTACATGAGAATTTCAGATTGCGTCGATTACCGAGGTCATCTTGCATACATGTTCGTCTAAACATGGTGCTGTCATGCGTTTGCGGTTGGTCGTCCGTGACCGAGATCCATTCGACCATACGGAGTCGCAGGGTCCACAATGCCGTCTGGGGATTAATTGTCAGCGTGCAGCTATTCGACTTGATCGTTTCATTGCGCCCCAATATGGTCAATCTCGCAGATCTCTGGCCGGGTTGCAATTTGGAAAGGAGGCATGGGACTTTGGCGGGAGACTCCTCGCCTCATGCCTGTAGCGAATGGCATATGGTATTATAGTAGTATAGTATGATAGTATTCAAGCATGACCGTATTAGAGCATTATACCGTATATCTCCTTACCCAAGAGGTCCAAATTCGGGGATTTTTCGCCAATAACAAGGAACATAATTCCGGTTCGCAATAGGTCTAGTGCTGGATCGCGCCTCCATACGCTAAGTCGATACTTGATGTATGCATCTCCTTTGGCGCTGTTGCAGATCGGTCCTTTTGCTCGTCTCCACAAGGCTTTTGCTCTTTGGAATTGGGCCTCCACTCTTTTTGGATGCGCTACAAATGTATAGTCAGTGCGCCACACCGGCCTGACAAACCTCTTATAAATCTTGACGTTCAGGCCTATCGCTTCAGCTGGCCACTGATCGACAGTTACCATCTGGATATATTGCTACCCTGCGGTGAATCATAGTCTTCCCTTGATCCACTTCAGATCGAACCTTTTATTTTCTTTTGGATGATTTCGACAGACCCGACTCTGTAGTCAGGTCTCCAACACAATGTCTCAACCATCGCCAGAGGGGGTCAATTATGTCCACTTCGCCATGATCTATATTGATCGAGATGGCAATCTTTGTCAAAGGGCCTCCGATTCAATCGCAGAGAGCCGCCAGACGATCCTCTCCCCGAGAGTTACAGGTGAATTTCTGAGAGCAGTGGCGATGTCGAGAGAATCTCAAACACAATATAAATGTGAGTGTTCTTTGTCACGGATCGAAGACGTTGCATTGACTCAGAACAGCCTCCAATGAAGCATTACTGCCTTGCAGTCAGGGATCACACCTTGATGAATACAGCCCAGCCCAGTCGCAGGGGGGACTCGTGGCGTATAGTGGAATGAGTATGGGCAGTGAGCAGATGCAAGATCCAGTCCGACTAGATGTCCCCATTCAGCAGCCGATGTGGTCATCCCCAAACGGGTTTTGGCCAACAGAGACAAGACCTCGGAGGAAGAATTTTGGTGGTCGGAGTTTCAACTTGACTTCACATCAAACCGTCTCCATCTCCGTGAAAGAACGGGATTTTTTGCGCCTTTACTACGAGAAAGTCTTTCAAAACTTACAACAAACAAACTGCCGAGTCATCGCCAAAGCTTACATCAAGTTAGTCGAGCCACGCAAGCAAGTGAACTACCCTTACAATGGACGGAAGATTGTGGAAGGAAGAACTCGACAGCTCGATCCAGAGGCTACCAAACCACCGTGGTGGCCTCTGGGAGTGAGCCATAGGGAACCGGACCATCTTCCCAAAGTTGGTAAGAGACGACCTTGCCTTGTGAGGTGTTCAACGACGCTGACAAGAACCAGAACGCATTCGACTCCTAGTGCACATTCTTTGCGAACTACATGAAAGCCACGCAATCACAACCATCCGATTGAAAGAATGTGATCAGCCCATTCGTCGTCAGATTCTCCCAGTTGATCGTTTACAAATATTGGATGAGGCATATCGAGTTCGCGAGAAAGAACAGGAATTTCTCGATGGCATTTCAGGTACACCACTCATAGGTCCTATTTTCCAAATCTTCCTCAAACTCACCTCCTGAATCATAGATGGAGAACAGCCTGTATTGATCGCACGTACCAATCTCCCCCAACCGACCGAAGACTCATCCAGTGGGCAAAGCTCACCAACGGCATCCGATCCCATTCGAAACATCGCCCGGTCCGACAGTAGCGACGACAGTCCTTGCATCGGTCCAAGTCAAGTCATACCTGTAGACCCATCGCGCGGGCCCGGATACAATCCCTCCGATCTATACTGCTCAACAATGCAACTGGGCCCAAATATTTCATACCAGCCTGTGGAGACGCCCCCGACCCTGTCGACATCACCATCCGAGTCGAAGAGAAAACGCGAATCAACTGAAATGCATTTGGTTGATCGGACACGCCACTTTGACGCCGCAAACTATCCATATCCTGGCGATTCTTCTGTTCAACCAACACGGATGGAGTTTTTTGCCCATAATATGCCCCAGACTGCATGTCTTCCTATCACTCAGTCTTTGGCAGAGAGCTCCTCAACTGAGCCAATGATACCTTATGCCAACCCCTACTTTTTCAACTACTAAGTGCCCAAAACTGAGCGGTGGTACCTGTAATGTCTTTGATGAATAATGAATACACTTTCGTTTGTCTTTAACCAAGCTATCCCGACCGCAAATAATACTAACGGGGGAAAAGAAGACTGTACTGCTTAGAAATTAAACCATTAGTCGAACTTACATCCTACCGGGTTACAGTGTTCATCTGTGATTTGAAAAGCAATTGAAAATAAATCCTAGCGTGTGAAAAATGCAGAGATGAACATGATGACAGATGAACACACACCAGTTGGTCCTCCACCAGTTGATCTTCGCCAGGAAGTAAATATCACCCAAGGGAGCCTACAGACACTGCGAATACCAGTCATTGACATACTTACAGGTTCCACTTGCGCAAGTCGAGCCACCAGTCCAACCCAAGCCCCCACACTGGCCGTAGAGAGGAACACCAGTAACACCCCCAGAAGCACTCGTAGTAGTCGTAGTAGCCAGGGTAGTGGAGAGCGTGGTTGATGAAGCCGCACCATCTAGAGCAGCCAGGATACCGTCATAAGCCGGCTTCTTCACCAAATTCTCATCCCAAGGACATGCAGCACCTTGACCCGAGAATGTATTCGGAACCCAAGAGTACTTGTCAGTGTAGTCCCAGATAGTAACACCAACACACTTGGTGTTGGCCACACAAGCCGCAACGCTATTTCGATAATCGGTCGACTGCTGCGCAAGCAAGGCATCAGTGGACGGCAGTGTCATCCGGATATCGAGTTCAGTGTAGGCAACCTCGACCCCCAGATCTGTGAACGCAGCTAGGTTGGTAGTTTGCGCGCTTTGACTGGGTGTGCTTCCGACGATGAAATGTGCTTGCAGGCCGACGCCATCGATCTTCGCACCATACTGCTGCACGAGCTTGACAATCCTCTGGGCACCCGTTGACTTGGAACCGGGGGACTCGATATTGTAATCATTGTAATAGAGCTTGGCATCTGGGTCTGCGGCAGCTGCTGTCGCAAATGCGATGGGAAGATATGCCTCGCCAATGGTTTGGTAGAAGACACTGTCACGATAGGTGCCGTCTTCATTAAGGGCTGGTAGTCGAATGATCAGTTTCTTGCTCATGGTATCCCTCGTGCCTAGCTTCAGCACTTACCTTCGTTGGCAACATCCCAAGCATAACATTTGCCTTTGTAGTGAGTCACTACGTTGGTGATGTGGTTCTTCATGGCAGCAATCAGAGTTGCATTGGTCCAAGTACCACTGGAGACTATTCATACTGATTAGATGGTATTCCGATAGAAGGAAGTTCGTATTGTACGATTCCACGGGGATGATAAAGCTTACCCCAGCTAGGCAACTGGCTATGCCAAACCAAAGTATGACATCGGAGCTTCTGGCCATTTTGAGCAGCAAGGCTAGCAACGGTATCACCGTTGGTATAAGTGAAGGTGTTTTGTGATGGTTCGATTGCATCCCACTAGAGATGATTAGTGAGGGCTTTAGAGCACGGTGAATTCCAATGTTACCTTTTGCGCATTACCAGGAGTGATTTGACCAAACTCATCTGTGTTGCTCAGTTGGGCAAGGTATGCAGTATCGGTCAACTCGGGGTTGTCAGTAGCTGATCCGAAGTATAGCTTTCCCTTTGCAACGGCAGCGCTGTGTAAGCCGGCTCCTTGGGTTCTATAAAACACAATATATCAGTCTTTGCAATAACATGTGAGTAATTGCGAGATCATCCATACAATTGAGGAAGAATGCTGGCCAATGCCAGGGCAATAGGGGACAAGTGAACCATAGTGGCGATATAATCCAAGCTCGCCAATAACTGAATGGACCACAGGTTTCAGAGTCAGTCCAGAGAGACCACCCCATGCTCCTTTTATAGTTTGCGATAAAATGCCACGGCCAAATCGTGAGGGTTTCGGATATTTTCAGCATTGGTCCGGCGCTAGGTAGTTTCACATTGGACAGCCATCCGGACCGAAAGCCCGTGGCGTAGTTGTCGCGGGCTTCAACGCAGTCAATTAGGCTCAATCGACCTTTTTCAATATCGTAACAAGTAGGATTTCGTGCATGACAGCCCCCCATTTTAGCCAGAAGCATAGACATGGGCCCTGGTGCCACATGTTCTAGCATGAAACGAATAGAGAAATTGCCGGAGCAAATCCCGTATTTTCTTCACGGCAAAAACATCCCTGACGAAACCTTTTCTCCGCATTCGAGGGACTTTTGCTGAAGAACAGATCATGAGGGCTAAACTCAGGAGAATCGGGTAAATGCGCCCCGTTAATTCGTGGATTCCGGGGAACCTGTCGATGTCATTCCCTCTTGGGATTCAGGTTCTCGGGGGTGCATATTGGCGACTGGGCTATTTCTGATGAGTCCAAATGGTCCAGAGTATGCTACACACCCTGCTCATTCAGGCTAGACAGTGCGCATCCCCTCACTTGGAGATGATTGAACCTACATTAGCGCTCAAGTACAGCACACAACATCATAGAATCCACGTCCGAGTCAACTTCGCCTAGTCCAACCAGACTCTAGGCGTGAAAATTTAAAGCGAAAGGTTCCCAGGCTTGAGTGAATCACCCCTGTACGCGTGTTATGTCCGGTTATTTTGATTCCAGGAATCATAGGCTCCCCCGTAGGCATTTTCTCTGTCACAAATACATGTGCCACCGACATGAGAAAAGAAACCGGCAAAATACAGCTCCAACTACACCGAGTTCTATTGCATTTGCGAGGTTGGCATTATCAATAACAGTCTCTGGCCAAGACCATCTAATATCCCGGATTAGGACATCTCATAACGCAAAACGCAGAATGATCTTCCCGGGCTTTGGGTTGGTTGGTTTATGAACGATGAAACTGTTTGCTTCCAAAAGGGCGCTGCCGCCTAGATGAGCCATATCTATAAGAATCCAAGAATGCATATATGTACATGAGACTGGCACTTTTGAGGGGTATCAGGAATTGTATAGTTATCATCTGGCTCCGTGGGGTGTCGAAGCCGAGCGTGGAAAGTGGCTATGTACCGTTATTGCAGCCAATCTCAGGCCAAGAGGCCCCTGGACAGATGGCTCGAGAAGGAGCATCTCAACAAAGGTATAGTGGTTTCTTGAAGATGCAATTTCCATGGAAATCGACGGGACAGATCGAAAGTTGAGCGATGTGCTTCATGTTAATGTGGAACTGCTCAGCCAGTCTTGCGAGCCTTCATATCCGCAATGAATTTACCGGTCTTAGACAGGGGCACAACGAAAATGCTGACGAGCTCATCCACCACCTCAACCTTACCACCGGTAAGAATTTGCAACAAAGGGACTTTCTTGCCTGCCTTGATCAAACCACCAGAGACGGTTTGCATGAAGCACTCAACACCTTCCACGGTGTATTCTTTCTTGGTATCCCAAGGAAGAGGAAAGATGTAATCGAGATGATCCGCGATAGAGTTCATCTCCGAGAAGGACTTGATAAAATCGGACTGGGCCTCCGTGGGATAGAGGAAAACGGCGGGGAATTCGATGGTGCTTTCAGGCGAGAGAGGATCAGGAACGAGGCGGATCTTAGCGTCTTCCATATCGGGAGGCTGCTCAGTCTTGCGGGTTCTGATCTGACGGGCTCGCAGAGCAGTGCTGAGAATCATGTTCTGCTTGCGCAACTTTTCTTCTTCCGCCTTTTTCCTAGCAGCGGCGCGCTCCAACAAAGCCTTGCGCTCGGCAATCTTCTTGGCGGATTCCTTGAGAGCCTTGCTTTCCGGATCAATTGCCAGTCCTCGGGCGGCCGCATCTTCGGCTTCGGCGATCTTGTCCAGCTTGAAGAGTGCCAAGGAGGAGCGATAGAAGGCCTTCACGTTTTTGGGATTGAACTTGAGAGCGGCGGCACAATCGAGAGTACAGGAACGGTAGTTTCCTGGAAAGGCAATAAGTTAGAAAAATTTCCATGCAGGCATTTCGGAAGATGAGATTTACCAAGCTCCAAGTTGCATAGCGCCCGGTTGATGTGTGATGCCTCTTCCAACTTGAGCAGGAGCGCTGCCTCCTCCTTGGGGTCTTCGGGCTTCTCCCATTTATCTTCCTTGGCATTGATAACAGCAATAGCCTTCGTGTAGAACTCTTTAGCGTCGATCCATTTGAGTTCCTGCACAGCTTCATTGCCTTGTCCCTTGAATGTTTGTGCAACTTCGCCCCTGGTGCCTTCATTCTGCAAAGCCTGGAGGGCATCGAGGAGCACATTTTCACCCTCTATAAGAACCACACATGTCAGTCACATCCAACAACGATATGATAACAATTATCTGACGTACTCTCGTCGCCCGCATTCTCAATATCGGTCATGAACAAGGGAGTCCTGTTCATCATCGCCATCAACTCCTCCGAAGTATGCGACTGGACAGCCGCAATGGCTGGGGGAAGCTCAGGCGCATTTGGGTCAGTGTTGCGCGCCTTCAATGCCTCTTCATTGATCGGGAAGGGAATTTCGTTGCCGGCAGCGAAGGCGTCAAATCCCGGCTGGGGCAGACCCTGGGTAACCTCGGGGGGAGCATTGTTGAGGTTGAGCGCCTCGTCGAAGTCATCTGGAAGCTCTTCAATCCGCGACATCTTGAAGTCTTGTCACAGAAAAATGTATTGCGCTTTCGGAGATTGGAGATCATCGAATGCTTAGAAATGATGCCCGCACTGCAAACAGAACAAACAAGAGGGGAACTGATTGACCCTAAGCCCTATTACCGGATTAGTCGTGTTAGAAATACAGACTTGAAAAAGAAGACACCAGAAGAAGCGAGAAGAAGCGAGAGAA
Source organism: Penicillium paradoxum (assembly GCF_028828445.1). NCBI lineage: Eukaryota > Fungi > Ascomycota > Eurotiomycetes > Eurotiales > Aspergillaceae > Penicillium > Penicillium paradoxum. The sequence continues at coordinate 3,174,848 of NW_026643184.1, read as the reverse complement.
ATCAGAATATCTTATAGAATCTATTCAATGAAACGGGAGTGTATCAATCAAAACTATACAAAGTGCCAGAAGAATGGCCAAGGCTGTTGGTTTCCACACTCCTATTACTCTAAACAATATCCATACATCAATAGTTCACTATGACCGATGGTTTCCTAAGCTTTCCAGTTGCTCGTTTTTATGAGGGATAGTGTATATAAGTCACATTTATTGGTCGATGTTTTATATTGAGATAATAAACGCTGGTAAGCAGTGTCCCAATCGGAGTGTTGTAAGGTCGATCTTCTATAACACAGGTTATACATCGCAGCCTACCATATAAGCTGGGAGTGGTCTTCTCGGGATGTCTAGGTAGACATCTTTGTCCCCATAAGTTATATAACCTGTGTATATCTGTTATCTCATTCCTTTGGCTACAATCGCTAGAAGCATGAAGGACCGAATACACGCCAAACGACACTTGTATGGACTGATTGTATACACCAACATCCACCAGAACAACCCCGCAGAAGATTGAACGGCATACTTTCCCTCCACATATCAAACGCCATGTCACCGGCCTCGGATAAAGCCCGAGCAATTGAAACTCCGCATAAATCGGATGCAAAACCGAGCTCCGATAGAGGCCATATGTATCGTCGTATGCCAGGGGGAAGGAAGCACCTCCGATTTACTCCCAATACACATAAGTAAACAATTGGCACTATTATGGCTCAAAAATTCAAAATCCTCGTCCTACCCGGTGATAGAATTGGCCCTGAGGTCATGGCCAAAGCCGTCAAGGTCCTAAAAACCTTTGAGACTCCTCAGCGGATTTTTGAACTGCGCCAGGAGTTGATCGGAGTTTGCAGTATTGAAGCCCATGGCAAATCTGTGATCAAAGGAATCAAGCAAGCAGTATTGGATTCCGATACAGTGCTCTTCGCAGCAGTTGGAGGTCCAAAATGGGATAAGCAACGTCGTGGTCTTGATGGACCCGAAGGTGGCCTCCTCCAGCTCCGCAAGGCTATGGATATCTATGCGAACTTGCGTCCATGCTCATCTACCTTGTCGAGTGCCTCTATTGCCAAACAGTTCAGCCCATTCCGACACGATGCCATTGAAGGTGTTGATTTCGTTGTGGTAAGAGAGAACTGCGGAGGAGCTTATTTTGGTCGCAAGGTCGAAGAAGAAACATACGGTATGTTAGGCCGATACTATCCCAGAGGGGGTGGCTATTTAACCTTTGGCCTTTCATACAGCGATGGATAAATGGGGCTACTCAGAGGCAGAGGTTCAACGTGTCACCCGTCTATCCGCCGAAGTCGCACTGAGACACAATCCTCCTTGGCCTGTCATTTCACTAGATAGAGCAAATGTGCTGGCTTTATCGCGACTCTAGCGCCGGGTAGTGGAGAAGACCATAGCAGCTGAGTACGCTCAGTTGAAGTTGGTGCACCAGCTTGCCGATTCTGCTTCATTGATTCTAGCAACGAACCCACGATTATTGAATGGCGTTATCCTGGCTGATAACACCTTCGGCGACATGATCTCCGACCAAGCTGGGTCTATTGTTGGTACCTTGGGTGTCTTGCCGAGTGCCAGCCTCAAAGGTCTTCCTGGCGACAAGACGCTGGAGACCAGACCTTATAGTCGGTATGAGCCTACACATGGATCTGCTCCGACGCAAGTACTGGATATTCCAAGAAAGCAAAGTTGTTCTAACTTTGTGATGGTATTGCTGGGCAAGACATTGGCAACCCGGTAGCCATGATCCTCTGTGTTGCTCTTATGTTCCGATACTCTCTGGGCATGGAAGGTGAGGCTCAACGTGTGGAGGCTGCGGTGCGTAAAGTGTTGGACTCTGGCCTGCGGACGCCTGATCTTGTGGGTAAAGCTGGAACTGAAGAAGTGGGCGACGCGATTGTGTCTGCGTTATGAGGGAGACAAAAAATAGAATCACGATCCGATTGCAATAAAGAATGGAAACCATTGCGCAAACAGCACGTTTGAATTGAATACGACTAGAGACAAATGAATGTGTCCTGAAAGATCAAATAAAAGGCAATGTTTGTTTTAAGACTGGGCTTCAAAGAAAAGATCAAACCATTTTGCGACAGGACGTACCTACATGTAGGTAGCTACTGAGACCGGCCTTCTTATGAGGCATCTTTGACTCTGATTCTCCCCTTAATGCTCCCTCTGACCCTTCTTCTTTTCTTTCGTTTCCCTTCCATATTCATGTCTACAGCCCCATCCCCCAGAGCTAGGGCCCTAACCAATGATTGCATATACCATTCGCTCACCTGAATCGCAATCAACCACAAGAACCCACACTTCCGAGAATTCAAAGGAGAATAAACTTCATCCATAAATCCCCTCAATTCTCGCAATACCCTCAGACAGGCTCACCCAAAATGGAGCCCCCAAATGCTAGGTCTCCGCCCAGCTCTACGGAGGCATCCCATCAACCAACGACCCCAGGGTCCTGCGCTCTCCGCCTCGAAAATCTCGAGGAGAAATCCTCAGCAACTAAGAGGGAGCTGATGGAGTCAATTGCCGCAGACATCTGCGCAACCTTTATCAGTATCGCCAAGCACTCCGAGGCAGGCACGCTGCTAGCGACGCACACGGATGTCATCGACAAAGTGATTTTGACAATCCACGACACAGACGTGGGACAGCGGCGCATCCTGGAGAAACGTGGGCGCCGACTGCGCAAAGAACGAAACTGGATCCGGAGGAGACATTTGAAGGTAGCCACTGAGGCAGATGCGTTGGCCCGTGCCTACAAGGCGAGAATGCGGGTGTTGCAGAGCTCGCTCCGAAAGGCGCGGGAGGAGGCCGACCAACTACGGTCTGAGCGAGATATTCTGCGGGCTTTCATGAAGAGGAATGCGGCCGAGGAGCGGACTACGGATGATGATGCTGATGGGGAGTATGAGACTGACACTATGGAGGGTGGAGACGGATTGTGAAGGTGAAGATCATTAGTGGGGTTTCTTTGTTTGTGTTGGTCGTGTTGGGTCCTTCTCGAGAGGAATTTGTCTGCTTCCAGCCGGAAAGCAAGTGAATCTGTTTTCTTTGTGTAGTTCTCATTTGGAAAGATGAAATAAAGAGTGATCATTTCGCAGGAGCATGACAACATTTAATGCATCTTGACGCTTGTCATAATAGAAAACTCAAGGTTGAATGGATTCCAAGGTTGTCAGATGTCTGTGGAAAACAAAGCACTAAAAATTAGCAGTTTCAGCTGTAAATTTTCGTTTCCATAGTAGTAAGTACGGAGTAGAACATAAGTAGATAGCGGCCATAGTAGTCTCCTGAGTGTCAAGTCGGTTTTTCAATCCCGAGGTCTAGATGGGGCCGGCACTTGATGGGAGGCAAATGACTGGTGTTTTCTTGTCTTGTATTTTATCTTCCAGTTGAGTCCAAGGGGTTGAAAAAGCCATCGGAGCAAGATCGAAACCAAACGATCGGAGAAGTCGGAAATTGTCGCATATCAAAACTAGAAACATCAAGGCCGTTCATAAGGAAGTGGTGACATGCGCAATCCTATCGTCCGAAAGGGACCTCGGCATCTCTCCAGGGCTGCTTCGAATGCGCGCAAACTGATTCGGCCCGCGGACTCCACTGGCCCTCCACGCATGTGGGCGAGAAGTCTGGAGTCGGGACCCTTTTTCTGTTCCTTTTCTTCTCTTTGAATCCTCTTTTCTCACTTTCATATTGTCTTTCTGAACATCTGAACCGAAGCCGACATTCACCTTGATCCCGGGCTCTTTTTTTTTCGCCACCGAACCTATCTCGAACCATATTATTGGCCGAGACCGAGAATGAGCACCACTCGTGACTATGAGGCCGTCCGCAAGGACATCGCCGCTATTCTGAAGAAGCCCGGCTATGATGATGGTAGCGCAGGGCCCGTCTTCGTGCGGCTAGCATGGTAAGTAAATAAAGGGTTCTGGAGGCGTTTGGTCGTTTCCCCGGTCGGGGCCTCACCTGGATCACCGATGACAAGCCCCCTTTCTCAATGTGTTGTGACTGACAGAGGTATTTCAACAGGCACTCTTCTGGCACATACGACGCCAAGTCGGACACTGGCGGCTCGAACGGAGCTGGCATGCGGTACGAAGCCGAGGGTGGTGACCCAGCCAACGCCGGTCTGCAGCACGGACGGGCGTTCTTGGAGCCAATTAAAGAAAAGCACCCCTGGATCACGTACTCGGATCTGTGGACATTGGCCGGCGTAGTGGCGATTAAGGAGATGGGCGGACCGGATATCCCATGGCAAGGCGGGCGCACAGATCTTGTCGACGACTCGAAGGTGCCCCCACGAGGACGTCTGCCAGATGGAACACAGGGTGCCGACCACCTGCGATTCATCTTCTACCGCATGGGCTTCAATGACCAGGAGATCGTAGCGCTGACTGGTGGACACAACCTGGGCCGGTGCCACGGCGACCGTAGTGGATTTGAGGGTCCGTGGGTGACAAACCCAACCCGGTTCTCCAACTCTTTCTTCAAGCTGATGCTGCAGCTTGACTGGAAGCCTCGCAAGATGGCGAGGGGCATGACACAGTTTGTGTATGAGGACCCCGATGCCGAGGAGGACGAGGAGCCGTTGATGATGCTGCCCACTGATATGGCGCTATCCACTGATCCGGCATTCGCCCCATGGGTGAAGCGGTATGCCGAAGACAAAGAGCTGTTCTTTGATCACTTCTCCAAGGTGTTTGCCAAGTTGATCGAACTTGGTATCCGACGTGATGCCCAGGGTGCCGTGACCAACACTGACGGCACTCTTGGTGGATATGTCTCAGCCCCGAAGAAGAGCAATACTGCCACCGGCCCACCCCGGGCGCGTCTGTGAGCGAGATGTTTTGAGAATGTGTGTTTTTGGCCTGATTTTGGATTAATTCCCCACTGGTTAGACTTGGGACTATTGAAAGCCATGTAAATAGATGATAGAATGCGATATATTCGAGTCCTAGGTTGATGTCAGTATTTGAAGAGTTGTTCATAGACAAGTGAGAGGAGAGAAGGAAGATGGAAAGGGGGGGAGATGGGAGTCCGGGGTAGATACTGCGGGGAAACCGTTACTAGTGTTATATAGCCCTTATAGGGTCTTATTATACATGCCTAGGTTGATCTGGCCGGACATCCTCGGTTAATATAGATAATCTATAATCTACTCATGTTTGATAGATTGGCAGGGTCTACTCCGTAGGTACTATGTATACTATGTATACTATGTATATCAGGTATATATTCTCAATCACTGCCACACTCACGACTGCGCATCCATATCACTATCACTCTGAGGCGTCCACGAGGGATCGTTGTAGTTCGGCTTGTTATTCCGCGCCCTCAGTCCTGCTCGTCGGGGGCCAGTCGTCTCGTCGGATACATTAGTCGGTTTCTTCGCTTTTGGCTTCCTCCTCTCCCCCCGTCGCTCTCTCTCATCTTTGGCCTCTTGGTATCGTTCTTCTTTATCCTTTCGGTCCTTTTCCCTTTGCTTCTCTTCTTGTCTTACCTTTTCCTTCTCCTGCTCGAGTTTCTTCTTTCCCTCATATTTCCTCTGTTCTTCTTGGTTCTTCCGCTCCTCTCTCTTCTTTTGCTCGTGTTCCTCCTGCCTCTTCTTTTCCTCCTGTCGCTGATCTTCCTTCTTTCTCTCCTCCTGCTTTTTCTGATCCTCCTTCTTTTGATATCCCTTCTTTTGGGGTTCCTTCTTTTGAGCTTCCTTCGTGAGATTGTCTCTCTTTTTCTGTTCCTTCCTCCTGGCATCAATCTCCTTTTGACTGGGATTTTGCTTGTACATGAATCCGTCCTTGCGTTGTTCCTCAAGCTTTTTCTTCTGTTGTGGATCTAGGGCCTGCTTTGCCATCGCATAGTTAGCGACCGCGGCCTTCTTAAGCTCATTAGTAGGCGCGCCCGATGCTTTGCGACTGATAGGAGGAGTTTCTGCATCAGGCATGTCGATGTCCGATGAGATGGTGCCTCTACGCTCATTTTGTGGAGGCGATGGCCATGTAGGCAGATTGGGGAATTCCAATGCTCCCTCCTGCATGGGCGGACCCGATGGCCATAGGTCGGGTTGTGGGCTGAACCAGTCTGGAGTGTCCATCATCGAGTTAAATATATGGGTTTTGTTCGGATCGCCAGGCGAGATTTGTTCGGGGGCCGACAAGCCCACACCTGGAGGAATGTCGAATGGAGACAGATCGAATAAGGGGGGTGTGCTGGTTGAGTAAAGCGCGGGATCGATGAGCGATGGGTCAATGACTGACGGGTCCAAGAGCATCGGGTCAATGGTTGCCAGGGGAGAATTGACAGGCGCGGTACTGGGTGGGCGCGATCCTGTAGCCCAATCGGGGTTGAAATCGCTGAAGCGTTCTCCATTGTGTGACAGTATACGAGGCCACGGATCGTTCTTCGCGGGGGGAGGTGGGGGAGTCCAGGGGTCGTGTTCCTCGAGAACAACCCTCTTTTGACTCACGCAATGACCCATATCATAGACAGCGTTGTGAGCCTTCGCGATGAGATCGGAAGTGGGATTCAAGATTCGCTCAAAGAATAGGAGAGGAATAGCTTTATGATTGACCCATTCAGTGGGAACTTTGTCATCCTCCTGGAATGGTGGGATTCCACCAACTAACACGCCGGAGTTGAGCTGGCAGTCGTACATCATGATATTCCCTTCATCTCGCTCGCCTCGTTTCGTGTCTGTCCAGAACAACCGAGCATGATACTCGTTGTTATAGACACCACCGAGCCACCGATAGTGCGCAACCTGTGGCTTGTCTTCATAGTCGATGTAATTGAAATGCAAATTGTTGGTGTGGTTTTTGATTCGCGTCTTCAGATCGAAGGTCATCACCAGACGCAGTGGCAGTTGCCCGATCTTCCGCTCTCCGGTGACTCCCATCGGATCATTGCAATTATTGCACCGGAACGACTTTCGTTGATAGAAACATCGCTCGATCAAGGTTTGAAGATCTACTCCATTTTCATCGCCCTTTTGATAGCCAGGTAAGATACAGGAACCTTGATGGGAATTGATGAATGGCATGGTGCTTGTGCATCTGCAAGGCGTCACTCGTTCAACGTGGTAATAGCGAAATTGCGCAAAGCTTTTCGTGACCACTGACCAGATTGCCCAAGGAGGAATAGGCATTCCCATTTTCAACTGGCTTTGGCCATCGATAAACAGTTGGAGAAACTCATCACGCACAAAGATGGAGGTCTTTTCATCCAGAGTCTCCCAACTCGCGTTGGTGACTTCGACGAATGCCTTCTCAATGTCTTTGAACTCAGCAGCTCGGTTATGGGCAAGGTCTATCTTGGTGCAACCAACATCAAGGAGCATACCGGCTACGATCACAGCATCGGTGGCACAGGACATGTTATTCCAGATGGGACCCCGACCCCGGAGGGGGAATACAGAGCCATTGGGATCCCATTGAAAGTCCAATGGCGACAACCTGATATTCTCCGTGCAGGAGAAGGCTCCAAGTCTCATCTTAAGCATATCACTGCAACAGCGGGCAGTCCGATTGCGACCAGGTTTGTCCAGGGCAGGAACGCTGGGATCCCGCTCCAGATCATCGTACACGATTTCCATCAACGCTCGTTCCACAGCGTCCGTGATGATTTTCGTATCGACGTTAGGGGGAGGCTTTGGGGCAATTGGACTAAGTTGCAGCCTCCCAATGGGCATCACTGTGTCCGATGGTGCCAGAGAAGGGATCCAGGTAAAGGAGGATAGTTCATCAGCAGCAAAGACAGGCTCTTGGTAAGGTGGAGTAGCAGCACGAGGACCCTCTCGGTAAGCAGGAGCACCGGGCGACATATCCCGCCTTCTCTTACCAGGATATTGAGATTGCTCATCGTCATCCGCATAGCGTTTGTAGCTATACTTGGGCTCTTCTGGGCGTGGCGACGTCGTCAATGAATATTGTGGTTCAATTTGGACTCCTGGATTCATATGTTCCAACAGATTGACACGCAAAAATTCATCATCTCGCGCATCCATTGTTGGCGCCGGGGGCAAACCCGAGGGAGACGATGGAGGCGTGTAAAAACTCTCGACTGAATACATATACTGCTGGAGGAGATAGTCGGGCATGTCTGGCGGGGCAAGAGGAGGGCGTAAATACGCCCTCAGCAGACGTTCGTTAGCCTGTGGAAGGTTAGGGTACCACCGACTGATAGGCTGTGGGCGCGGGTCGATATCATATCTCAAGAGGCGTGGCCCACTGTCTCGATTCACATCAAGCATCTGTGCATAATTCTTGGGGCGATGAATATCTTGCATGTAGTAGAAGCACTTGAATAGGATAGCCTGCAGAACATTGAGCCTTGGCAACTTTCTGACCTGTCCAACAAGTTGGACCGGCTCTACATAATGCATTCCCCAGAAGTAATGTGCCAACAAGACTTTCACTTGCGGAAGTTGCAAATTGCGGACTCTGCCTTTCACAACTGAGTCATACGAAATATTGAAAAGCTTCCAATCGTCAGGTGGATCGGCGAGCTGAGTGAAATCGTATATCTCCTCGGGCTGGGGCGGGTGTACGAGGTCCTCCGGCCTCAATGGAAAGCTGGGAGCAGACATCACGAAAGATAGGAAATATAATGACCAAAATCAGGAAGATGCCAGGATGGGCTCAATTGAAGCAGTGTCTTGATACAGGTGTGTCTGATATGGACCTCGAGAGGTTGAAAAATAGTAACGAAAGGCCAGTTGGAACAGGTGCGAACCGAACGCTTTAATGGACAACGAGTAACATCCATTGTCGAGCGTGCTAGTTTGAATGCCATCTTTACAGGCCGAAAGAAACAGAGTGACATATTGTAGATGGTAAGCACGAGATGAAAGAATCCACCGAACCCACCGAGTCGAATCTCCATCATAGCATCCTGTTTCTTGATGAACAAAGCGCATAAACCCTAGGCAAGTCTCAAAGATCCAAATATGGCTTAGTGTCAGAACAGCATGACCATGGAGAGACTTCTATATTTGTCACATTAGCTCATTTCGTGCTGGTCGAAGACAAACCCGGAGGATGTGAAAGAGGGAAGCAAAAATAGAAAGATGTGATATCGACAGCATTGGTGCTTTGTCCAACACAACAAAGAACCCGAAGTGTTTCGAAGCAAGATCCGAAGCGCCGTCGATAGGGATTCCACTGCTAGTCAATGTAGGTATCGTAGCCCTTTTGCTTGACCTTGGGCTGATCGAGTCAAGAAAGAGAAATCCAAGTATTGACAAAAGCAGTGGCGAGGCGGATTCTCTTAGAATTTCCACCCATAGCAAGAGAATCAGCAATAGCTGGCATTGCTTAGGCCAAAGACCATACGTATGGGCCTGTGGGTGCCTTGATGGAAACACTGAGTCAAAGGTCAGACGTCGATCAAAGAAGGCGAGAGGGCCACTGAGTAAACCATTTGATAGATTCCCAAGAACTATTCTTCAAAATACAAAGAGTTACTTCGCGGTGGCTGATCGCCCCAAGAATCAAACTCGTTGTAGTTTCATGTTGATGGAAACAAAGCCGTCTCTCAGGGCTTCAGGTAAGATACGCGTAAATAACAAAACCTATTACCAGAATCTAACATGGAAAGATAACGGTCATGTGATCGCACATGATCTGCTTCGTAATCTAGCTATTTTGAGACTAGTCGCTCACAAGCGAGCCCTCGTCCCAAACAGGTTAGCGCCCCAATTACCCGATCCCACAAGCAAAGTCACTCAGTTGGACTTCCTCCTCTCCATCCCTCTGTCGACAACCCATCGCGATCCTCGCCCATCGCCCATCATGTGTACGTGACGACCCTCCTTTCACCCTGAAAGCATTATATGATACACAACTACGAATTTGCCCAAAGAGAACAAGAGGAGGAACCAGTGGCAGATAAGGCGGTTCTCGAAATTGAATGTCGGCTAACATGCGGATTTCTCGATAACAGCGCTCGTGTCCGGCGAGAAGACGAACTTCCAGTTCATCTTGCGTCTGCTCAACACCAATGTTGACGGCAAGCAGAAGATCATGTACGCCCTGACCCAGATCAAGGGTGTCGGTCGCCGTTACTCCAACTTGGTCTGCAAGAAGGCCGATGTCGATCTCAACAAGCGGTACGTTTCGCCACAACCCCCATCGGATATACAATCATTCCCACTCCCTTATCATCGGAGGAAATCTTGAAAGAGAGAGAACACGGAGGAAAGCTTGGATCTTTGAATTTCGACACAAGGACAAGCAAGCAGAGGACTCGCGCACAACAATCGCACACATTTTTCACAAAGAATCGCAAATCTGACAAGAACCGTTCTATAGTGCTGGTGAGCTCACCACCGAAGAGCTCGAGCGTATCGTCACCATCCTCCAGACCCCGACCCAGTACAAGATCCCCTCGTGGTTCCTTAACAGACAGCGCGATATCACCGATGGCAAGGACACCCAGGTTGTCTCCAACGGTCTCGACTCCAAGCTCCGTGAGGATCTCGAGCGCCTCAAGAAGATCCGCTCCCACCGTGGTCTGCGTCACTACTGGGGCCTCCGTGTCCGTGGTCAACACACCAAGACCACTGGCCGCCGCGGTCGCACCGTCGGTGTCAGCAAGAAGAAGGGCTAAATCATTCTGTTCGTTTTTTTGCCGGGGGTTCTTGGAGGGATTCCGTTATTTCCGGTGTGTTTCTATGGGCACTCGTGGGACCTTTTCCCCGCTGGGCTGGGTATGACCGGTCCAAAAAATTGAAAATGAATCATACCAATGAAATGACCTGATCTCTTCGTTACAAGTACTTCGCTATCGGCTTTGGAGTGTGATGGAGATGACTGGATCTGGAATTATGATCCCAGCTCCAGGATCCTGTCTCAGTCTTCGGCCCTCGTAGGGTAGAACATCTCGCATGTCTTGATACCTCGCTTTGAGAAATCCATATCATACGGCGGGGTAGGTGTCTAGACCACCGACTGTGGGATGTGGCGTACGCTTAGCATGGATGCACAACTCTGGGGTATCCATCTCCCTAATCTTATGTTTGTCTCTTATGTTCGCCCACAACACATCCACCCGCCATCTACCTACACTCCACCCTATACTCCACTCGCCTTCACTTACACTTGGTCGTACATCTACACCTTGGTAGTCTATAACTATTTAGTATTCCATATGAATGTCTATTCAAGAATGATTGAATTCAAATTTGCCTAAACGCATGTATATATTCGACATAAGCCAAGTCACCGAAAGCAGGAAAGCAGATGGTACCAAGTATGCGGCCCCTGTAGGTAGATCTCCATGGGACTAGGTGTGAAATTGTACGCAAAAGCCAGACACTAGATCAATGACACGCAGTGTAATGATAACTCCACCAACTCATTGTATCATAGAGCGCAATTCAGGTTGAGTGTTTAGTACCACTCGCCACCAATCCAGCGGTTAAAGAACTCCAGGCTAGACTCGGGCTGGTCCATGGGAACCATGTGGCCGCCGCCGAAGAGACGCATGAAGGTGAAGTTGCCGTGGGACTTGACTTGGCCAATCTTCTTGCCAACGTGCTCGTTCTGGACAATCTTGAGATCCTCAAGCTCAGCGGAAGCGAACTCCTTCTGGCCAGGCCACTCAAGAGCCTCGGACCAGGCCTTGTTTCCGAGCCAGTTGCAGATGAAGTCAGCATCACCGGCATAGATCAGAACAGGGATCTGCTCAAGAACGCCGGGCACAAGGCGGTGGTAAGGCTTCATCCAATCGCCGTTGAAGAGGAAGTTACGGTTGATGTCAAAGTTGCATGAGTCGTAACCATCAACCTCAGCACCGACAGCCTCACGCACACTCTCCTGGCTAAGATACTCGCTGACATAGCCCATACCCTTGTAGCACAGGTTGCTCTCGTCCTCACACTTGCCGCGAACATCGTAAACATTCTGGCCAGTACGCTGGTAGGGACCAAGCATGGCGTTGTTGCAGTAGATCGAGGCGGGAACGCAAACCCAGGCGCTCTCGCTGTTGTAGCAAGACTCGATCATGCTCTGGCAACGAGCCAGGGAGTTATCCATGGAACGGCAAGTGCTTTCATCGAGAACGGCGGGGTAGCCACCGTCACCACAGGCCATGGGGCGATAGTACTCGTACTGAGTAAGACCATCCGTGAGACCATTACCGATGAGAACAGACTTAAGGTTGATGTTACGCTTCTTGTGGGAGAGAATCTCCGAAGCGAAGACAGGGATATAGTGACCAGCATAGGACTCACCAGCGATGTGGAAGTCCTGCTTGGCGTACTGAGGGAATTGCTTGAAGAACAGAGTCAGGAGAGCATAGACATCCTTGCCAGCAGCGACAGTGTTGCTGACGGAGGAGCCACTGTAGGAGTAGCCAACATTGATGGGTTGATCCAGGAAGATAACACTGGCATTGCTGTTCCAAGAGAAATCGTTGTAGATAGGCTTGATCTGAGCGTTGATGGAGCTAGGTCCAAGCTCCATGAACAGTCCAGTGAGGGATGAGCAGCCTGGGCCGCCGTTCAGCCACAAAACAACGGGATCGTTCTCGGGGTCATTGCGAGACTCAAAGAACCCTGGTCAGAGGTTAGCACAACCAACGTTGCATGAAAGACAAAGTTTGAAAGACTCACAGTAGAACAGATGCTTGTCGTTCTCATTGTCATCCAGGTAACCACTGTACTGCTTCACGCCGGGATCGATGCCGAGAGAGCTGGGGTCAACCTTCTTGGCACGGAGGCTGTAGTCCTCCAGCTTGCCTTCGACCTCACGTTCCTTGGTACCATCAGTACCAGAGACCCAGATGTCTTGAACATCCTTGCCGCTGACGTGATAATCCCAGTGTGAGTCGGGTCGACGAGTGTGTTTCTTAGGCAGGGAAAGCAGGGGAGCGCTGTCCATAGATTCGGGGAAGTGCTTGGAGACTTCCTCCCAGAGCTGACGAGCTTCACTAGAGAGAGCCCCAAACTGCTCCTGGAGATGCTGCAAGGGCTTGGAGAACAAATCGGCACCTTGCTGAGCTACATTCTCCGAGAACTCCTTGTGACCTCCAAGGACCTGCTGGAGAGATGGGGTAGCCGCCGAAGCAGCTCCCGCCAAAAGAGTGGCAGAAAGAAGTCTCATTGCAAATTGGCTCCAAAACGCAAAGCAAGAGTGATGATACTGATGGGCTGTTGATGGAAAGCGGGTACCTTGGGGTCTGGAATCAGGAGCTCTTATCAGTAATGGTTCGCCGGTGTGGTTATCAACATGTATCCGAACGTAAATGGAGCCACTTACACTATAGAAGATACCACAAGATGAAGATAATTGAAATATGAGTCAAAGAAACAAGACGATGATGCCTTGATGTCCTGGACAAGGTTGTGAGGTGAGGAGAAGCAGGAACGCCGATGACGCCGGGGACGGTCGATAAGACGAGTCAGTTGGGCCAATCAGAGGCCCCCATGTGGACCTGACCAATGATTCAGCGAGAGTCACGGGATCATCTGGATAGGAGGGGCACGAGCTTTGTGGCTAAGCCTTTTTGGGCGCAATTTGCATTTCTCGCGCAAATCGACTTCTGATACTCTACATATACCTACATTTTCTATCGCTTATTTGGAAAGCGTTTGGATTGATATTCAGCTGAATATCTACCCATCTTTTGGTCTCTATTATTGCTTGTGGACACGGTCAGCCTTTAGCGGCCTAATACAAAATGCCGATCAACCAACCCTCCAACCAGATCAAATTCACCAACGTGTCGGTGGTCCGACTAAAAAAAGGTAGGCTACAGCGTTATCTACGTCATTTTGATTTCCCTAACCGTCGTGTTATAATCCAGGCAAGAAGCGCTTCGAACTCGCCTGTTACAAGAACAAACTGCTTGAATACCGATCCGGCGCTGAAAAGGACCTCGACAATGTTCTCCAGGTCCCAACCGTGTTCCTTTCAGTCTCGAAAGCTCAGACTGCGCCATCTGCAGAGCTTACAAAAGCCTTCGGCGCCGGTACTCCACGAGAGGAAATACTGCAAGAGATCCTCCGCAAAGGCGAAGTCCAAGTCGGCGAGCGTGAGCGCAAAGATATCCTCGAGCGAGTGGAGAAGGAAGTGCTGGACATCGTATCAGGCCGACTAGTCGATCCCTCAACCAAGCGCGTGTACACCACCGGAATGATCCACAAGGCGTTGGATCAACTGACTTCGGCCAGCGGACAACAACAAACACAAGCGAGCGCAGAGACGAATGGAGATGGCGAAGAGAAGTCATCCCAGCCCAAGAAGCCTCTCTGGACAGGAGTTTCCGCCAACCGCTCGGCCAAGAGTCAAGCGCTGGATGCCATGAAGGCACTGATTGCTTGGCAGCCGATTCCTGTTATGCGGGCTCGTATGCGTCTCCGTGTGACGTGTCCGGTGTCGCTGCTGAAACAATCTGTCAAGGCTGCACCCGGTGCTGCATCGAATAAAGACAAGGAAGCACCTTCTGGTGGCTCAAAGAACAACAAGAAGGGAAATAAAGGATCGAAGAAATCTGCCAAGAGAGATGATTCGGACATTGAGGCTGGTCAGTCTGATGCAGAAGCTGCACCCAAGGCCCCAAGTACTGTCAAAGATAAGATCATGGCCTTTATCGAATCGGTAGAGTCTCAAGAAGTCGTGGGCGGAGACGAATGGGAGATTGTGGGTTTCGCTGAGCCTGGTGCGTTCAAGGGATTGAATGAGTTGGTCAGCAATGAGACACGCGGCAGAGGCCGGGTTGAGGTTCTGGACATGTCGGTCACGCATGAGGATTAAATTATGACGTCTTTTTATGGCTTTACGGGGCTTTACCATGATACACCGATATGACTGATGACAAGATGTTTAAAAGGACATTGGAATATACTGAATTTTGACATGCCATCTCTCTTTCTCTTTCTGAGGGGAACACAGAAAAACAAAAGCAAGCACCAAAGCTATATGTAATCTCAACAAAGTCTATGTCATAGAAAAAGCAAGAATGCACCTGGGCGCTTGCCCAAGTGAGTAGGTAGGTGCTTGGTGAGCAAACAACACAAACTTGGAATGAACTACAGAGTGGGAAAGTAATCATTTACAAGCAAAGCAGTAGATTTGTGCAAAATAGCTTTGGGAATGTCATGAGTTCGCTAACAACGAGAGAGAGCGACTCGAAATGTGATACCAGAAGATGCAGTCTAGGACAGAAGTAAGAAACTCAACAACGCCGTAAACAAAAGGTTTGGATATTCCCGAAAAACAAGAGAAAAGCAATCAAGTCGTGCCTGGTATTTGTGTGCTTGAGTACGGAGGAGTCCCCTCAAACATCTAACTGATCCACGTCAATATTATCACATCCAGTCACCATCAAAACCACATTTTTGCCTGGGCCAAGTTCCCTAGCGAGATCGACGGTCTTGGCTATCGCGTGACTCGAGTCAAGACCAGGAAGGATTCCCTCGTGGTGCTGAAGGGTTCTAAATCCATCCAGGGCATCCGCGTCGGTAGCCGTGGAAATTTCAATTCGGCCAGAGTCCTTCCAATGAGCAATCTCAGGCCCCACAGATGGCAGGTTCATGTCCGGTGAGATGGAATGTGAGTCGATGATCTGACCATGTTTATCTTGAAGCAAGAGAGTACGGGCACCCTGGAGTACACCGATCTCCCCGTCTGTCAGGGCAGCTGCCTGTGCGGCTTCCACGCCAACTAAGCGAATAGTTGAGTCATGAAGGAACGGTCTAAAGAGACCAATTGCACCATTACCGCTGCCCACGGCGGTGACGAGAGCATCCGGATGGCGACCCGCTGCCTCGTGCATCTGGGCTGCGACCTCCTCGCCTAGAAGGGCCTGGAACGTGCGAGCCAGAGTCGGCAAGGGATTGGGACCCACCGGGCTACTCATGAGGTAGTATGCAGACTCGTGCTTGCAGACCGAATCTCGCAGGGCGTCTGTGATAGCTGCGCGCAAGCTGCCCAAGCCCGAGGGCGCGCGAGCCGTCAGTACCTTGGCGCCCAGTGACTTCATCTCGAGCACATCCTTCTCCTGGGCACTGGCATCATCTGCACCCATGAAGATCACACAGCTCAATCCCAGACGAGCACACATTGCAGCGGTAAATTTGCCATGTTTGGCTGAAGCACACTCGGTGATGATCTCAGATCGGCCCATACGTCGTGCTAGCAGGAGCTGACCGATGATACTGCGAGATTTATGGCTGCCATATTCATTTTGATCTTCACGCTTCAGCCAGATAGTAGCCCCCCTGCCAAGTTAGTCAGGTTTGTAGCCATGTGCAGTGGTGTGGCTTGAGCACGCTGGAACGTGGCATATTCTGACCAGAACGAAGGGTCTGAGACGGTGGCCTCAAAGAATGATGTCAGCTCGTATAGGAATCCGATAATAGATTCAGGAGTAAACCGGCCCCCATAGCAGCCATAGCCATCGAATGTGATTTGTGGGGCCTGTAGACTCCCATCTTGCTGCAGGATAGGAATATAGGGTGTGGTTGTGTGCCATCGTGATGTTGAGGTGGATTTGGCTGATGGCTCAGCAGGCAATGAGGAGTTTCCAGTAGCGGTTGACGCTATTGTTGTTCCAGTATCGCTATCTGAGGTAGAAGTTGACCCGGTGCGTGTGCTGCCAATGTAGCTCAATGGAGAAGCGGAAGATGTTTCAGATTGTATGCTGCCAACTCTCTCCACACATGGACCAGCAATGCATGGTTGAGTGGTTCTTCTAGAATATCTGAAGGGAATGGCATTTTCTGTATCATTCGTCGTAGCTTCGGTGGTTTCATATGGTTTAGGAGATGGAAAACAAATAAAATGGCGCATAGAATAAACCATGGTGTCGTTCATCATTCGTACGAAATAGGAATTGGATTGGTAGTTTAAAAGATAGGATGTCAGATGGAGAATCTTGAAGAATCCTTTGTACGGAGTAGAAAGACTAGCTCAATGTTTGGTGCATGGAGTAAAGGTTAGGGTAAAGTATAGAGTATATATATCAGTGGGCATGAGATGCATTAAATATGAGAATTACCTACTATGGGCACCCGAATTTACTATGCGCACCCAGCGCTCAGCCTATTTGAATATTTCTTCCTACCGGCCGCTATCCGTAACTCTCTGGTAGGATGAAATATGTTATCATCTCTGTTTTCGATGCTAATAGCATACCAAGGTATGATGATATCACTGCTACTAGACATATGGGCCGATTGTTCATCATTTGACATCATAAAGCTATCCCTAGATTATGATTTCCTATAGAGATAGAGATGAGTTTCTAAATCGAGATATAGAGTTTTCGATATAAAAATGAAGCTATCCCTAGATCCTACGCCTGGGTAGAAATAAAGATATGGATTTTTAATTATAAAAACTCTATATCTCGATTTAGAAACTCATCTCTATCTCTATAGGAAATCATGATCTGGGGATAGCTTTATGATGTCAAATGATAAAAGATCGGCCGATATTTGTAGTAGCAGTGATATCATCGTACTTTGGCATGACATTAGCAGTGATGTCATTGTACCTTGGCATGATATTAGCATCGACAACAGAGATGATAACATATTTCATCCTACCAGAGGGTTACGGATAGCGGCCGGTAGGAAGAAATCTTCAAATAGGCCGAGCGCTGGGTGCGCATAGTAAATTCGGGTGCCCATAGTAACTCTCTTGAATGGATGTGTGAATGTGCCTTCCCAACTATGTGCCTTCCAAGGCGTTAGGCCATCTAGTCAAATGGGGATTTAAATCCTTTCCCACATTTCTTGTCCAATTGGAGGACTCCACTCGCTCTCCTAGCGGTTCTAATTTGCGACTACATCGGTCATGCAAGTACATGGCCGGGGTCCCCTCTTCCAACCCAATCATCATTCAAATTTTCCGAGGTTTACAGTTTCCTACTCTTCAAATCCTTTGTTTGGAAGCTCGTTATGGAAAATGGTGATGGGATAGTTCAAACATTACATACGGAGTACTCCGTTTACAAACCCAAATCCTTGGGCTAGATGCAATGATCCGCGGTGATGGCAGCGGTGACGGCGAGGATTCACGCTCTAGAACCGATAATAACTCTGACCGAATAACATTGAATTCCACATTGCCACCAAGGCTTACAACCTAGCGAGGAGGCCAATCCCCTTTTAGTATCCAGATCGAGAATGCTGGTTATCACTGGGAGTGCCCACAACGCATCATTCTATAAATGCTGTGTGACCCTCTCATTCTGCCCCCAGCATATCTTTTCTCACTGTTTCACAAAACAATCCTTAGCATGGGCCAAGTTCAAATTCGTGATGTGATTATCCAGTCCAGATCCTACTCCACGTGTTACGGTTGCCAGGGTCATCTCACGAGCCGATGCCCAGAACTGACTCGGTTAGCACAGTGATCATTACTAACCAGGGATGTCTTGAATTTGGGAAAATCTCGGCATTGGACAAGGATGTCACTTTCTTTGAAATCATTTTTGTCTGTATAGAGCAAATGGTAAGGGTTCGTGTCGTCGGTGGGTCCTGTTTATACAAGGATCTCTTTCAGCCACACGTTCTTTGATGTGCCAGCCCCAAACCCTATGCGTTGAACTAATCCGAAGTTTGAATTCCCCCTGAGTTTTTGGAAACTCTACAAGCGAATAATCTGTACGGAGTACGGAGCACGGAGTAATCGGCTCTCAAAGAAAACGGTAATACACAGCTTGATGAAGGTCGGGCCACTGCATACCAGTTCTGCTAGTATCACGTTCATCACCTTCGTAGCACATATATATGTTTATCCAAACTACAGCGCAAAATGTATCGAGCTTTGCATTCGTAAGGGTACTCATTGAGCTAAATTTCACATTCTTTTGGTCTGGTGCTTACTCCTACCAACTAACTCCCCGATGTTGAGATTTACGGCGAGGGTGATCTGTGACTAGGATGGGGTTTTTTTTGCTAGATTGTAGATATGTGGTAAACAGATGGGATTCAAGTCTGAGAGACAGGACCAGACTCTACGCCACGAAGAGAGAGAGAGAGAGATTGGAAACCCTGTATTCGTCTGAAGAAGAGAAGAAGGGAAGGAAATCATCTAAGAGAAAGAGCTTCTTATAGCATGGCGAGGAAGGAGGAGTCACCTGACTCCAAACAAAATCCCTGAGATGTGCATAAATGGTCAATAAACGGTGTTTGGGGTGTAGGACGAGATTTAAAGAATGATATATATCATTCTACGCGGAAGTACGATCATGACTATATTACTACAGTGTCCCTTATGTGTTTTTTGGGAATGCATGTGCAACATTAGCTTAGGTTGTTTCCTCTACTTAACTCAAACGTTCATTTTGAAGCCCAGGGGGAACCGATGGGATCTAGGTATAGGGGCTTGCACAGAAGTACGAAGAACACCAAGTGCTACCCCTTTATGTGGCCAAATTAGACTAGGAAACCATACCTACTCGAAAAAGTTCAATCCATACAGGGAAATAAATTCCATCTCAAAATGATACACTGGGAACTCGTCGCTCTATCCCTTACACTTTGTATACTGCAGCCCGATCTCAAGCCGATAGGCAAATTCCCGAGATGACCTTGCGACAAAGTTATCTTAACTTATCACGACAGGCATTATCCCGACTAGACGGACATTTGAACCAGCCACTTGGAAGCCCACGAGCAAGGATGAGGTAGCCGATCGAACAAATCATTACTGAAATGGAGTGATATGCAATCTTAGCGCGGGGGAAGAAAGCTTGGCCTATAGCGGGGTTGGGGATTCTTCGAGAACAGCAGGCAGATCTAGAGCGATCTATACGGAGTACGGATTAGAACCTTGATCGGCTGATACGAGAATATATAGTTCGGGGGAGGACCCGAAAGTTTATCTTAAGCGACGTTCTATTGTTTTGTCTAGACCTTCTGAAGGATACTTTTTAGACGAAGTCGTGATAAGAGCAAATGGAAAGCCAGGGTAGATGGTCCAAACCATCGGAGCAAAAAAGGTCAACCAGACCAAAAATAAGAGAGATGAAACAGCCAAAATCCTCAACGGGTATACGCTCAGATGCAAATGCATGACAGATAGGAAAAGAATCCGTCGCCGACAGGGTGTTCACGGCATCAAGCGAGGAACAGCCCCCGGGGCGAAAAAAATGGAAATGGCGGGCGTGGATGCTCGATATGCTGGTATCGAGGGGCGGATGGCCGACCGTGGGCCCGAGAAGGGATCCAAAAGGAGATCAAAGGGGATTTAAATAAATAGAGGACATCGAGTCCATAGGTGTTACTGGGACGTTAAAAGAAAAAACAATCTCCCGGATTCGAAGAAAGTAGGCGAAGAAAAATTGACGAATTATGCGCAGACCTGGACGGCGATCAAAGCGCGGGCGAGATCCTCGGGGGCGAAAGGAAGGTGCTTTCGGGCGGACATGACGCACGGGGAGAGGGCGGGCGACATGGCACGGACGAGGGGTGATGTGTAGCGAACTGATTCCTCGAGGTAGAATTTCGAGTCCTTTGAATCGTCTGGAATTTCGTAGAATGAGGGCTCATTCAGCAGAGTCATCACTGAGCCACTATAGCTGGAGGAGTTGATGATGGTGGAGGACTGAGAGCCGGAGTCAGCACCGCGTGGCGATGATTCAGCGGGAGTCTCTGGGCGTGAGGGGGCTAGATCAGAAAAAAAACGAAGTTAATACGAGTTGAGACAGGGCCATGCATTTTGATTAGGGCTGGAGGTTGTGTACCTGGATCGACATCGACACCATCCTCCGGAGACACCGACTCATCTGTGTCGGAGGGGCCGGAGCAACCCGCGTAGACCTCGCAGCCCTCGTACGTGGCACAGGGCGACAGGGAGAGGTCGAATGAGCGGGTTCGTTCCACCATGGCACCACTGAAGGACCAAGCGGCCAGATTCTTCTGATGGGTGCGATCGAAAGGTCCCTTGAACTTCGACGGGGGACACTCGGAGCGGCGATAATATTCGATTTTGGGCTTTCCATCGTTTTTGGAGCTGGAGCGGAACACCCGCTTGACCCTTTCGCGGAACGTCATATCGGAGAAAAGAATTGTGAACACGATATTCAAGATTCAAGATCAAAGAGGTTCAGAGATCAATGCGGGCGGTTCCTGAGTTAAATGGCTCAATGGTGCATACCACTCCCAGACTGGGGACGGACGCGGAGGGTGTGCAAGCACGAATAGCGGGGTTGATGGATCAGAAACTGACCATTCTAGAGAGAAAAGAGAACAAAGTGGAGAGGTGAATTGGAGAGAAGTCAAGTCCAGGGCAGAGAGGGGAAAGTGGAATACTAATAACGTCCCAGGATGTAACGGCACGAGAGAGATAAGCCCCAGAAGTGTGTGTTCGGCCCATATCCGGTGAAGACCTGGGGGGCAAAAACGTAGAGTATTCCTTTAATTGGCTGCTCTCAATCCACTGTCTGTGCGAAGAGATATTGGATATTATTGACGATATACCCTGCTATCCTGTATGGTTCTTTTCCTCTCGACTCGACCCTGTATACGGAGTATGTAGGATGGACTTCGTACTCCGTACTCCGTACCGACATGTACTATGGAGACCGAGCGAAAGACCCGAGAAAGCACCGAGTCTGGAAAAAGGAACCACAAAGGGACTATTACTCAACTGCTACTATGTAAATCGATAGTGTCACAGTTACATCTCGATACCATTTAATATGGGAGTTCTCGGGTGGACGTGCAGCCTAAACCCAACGGGATCTCAGGAATGTTAGTGGCGCCCTGCAGCGAAGACTTCCAGAAACATACGGAGTCCGGAGTACGGAGTAGGAGCCTCACGGTTACATCATTTACCCTGTACCTAACACGATGTGTAACCAAAATTGCCCGTTCCTAATCTGTGAGCACGAAGACTGGGGAAGCGGGAATAAACCGGAAACAGGGTGGACCGAAAGAGTGCCCCGTTCGCCTCCACTCGGCACGTTTGTGCCGGTCGCATTGGGCAATGGGCTGATATAGCACTTACTGGTACCTGCTTCCATCAAGGCCGGCTGGCCCAATGGCAAGGCGCTTGACTACGAATCAAGAGATTGCAGGTTCGATCCCTGCGTCGGTCAATATCTTTTTTATCTTTTTTATCTTTGTTTCTTTGTGTCACACTTACGTTTTTGGACATACTTGATCTCTTATTTCGTAACTCTCTTTTTTTTAAATGTAAAAAACACCATTATTTCATAACGCCTTCTAGGCATATGGAATGCTCTGTACTCCGTAAGGCAGACTTGATCCTTCCGTCCTATGCAGGTAATACGGCCCATAGCCGCATTACGTGGACTACTGCACGATACTCCGGGTCTTTGCGATCGATTGGACGGTTCTTTCAGAGCCATGGATCTTCCCATGCGATTGGGGCTATTGGGGCTATTGGGGCTATTTTTACGTTCGCCATTTCGGATCTGTCTGCGGACTTGGACTGAGAAAGGCATTTCCTACGAAGGTGCAGTCGTGAGTGTAAGGAGCACAGTAAGGCGAAGAACTCATTTGGTCTATGCGCCTTTCCCCAGATCCTCCTGGAACGCGCCCCTGATTGCCCCTGAAACGTCGTGCATTCACAACCCTATTTACCCGATCCAGACGTTAGGGCTGGGAGCTCTGACACACGACAGGGAACTATGAAAGGACCGTTGCAAAGGAATGTACGACTCAAGGAAGAGAATGAAATAGAGAAAGAAACTAGAATTCCACTTTGATTCTCAGATCTAAGAATAAGGCCCCCTCTCAAAAAAAAAAAAAGAGATTAAGAGTAATTTCGCAACGCTTGTTCCAGAAGTGTCCTCACCACGGATCCTGTAGAGAGAGCATACCGGAACATCGTCATCCCTTACTTGGCCTCTTCCTTCCTACACTTCACCCTCCTGCCACATTATAGTAAGTCATCTTCGGGTCTCTATTTTCTTCACCTTTGTTCATCCCGTTATCATCCATTCTGACCCGTGCAGAATCATCCAATCGAAACAAGCGCCATGCCTAAGAAGGGAGGAAAGAAGAACAAGAAGGGCAGCAAGCCCGCCGTGGTTGCAGCTGCTGCTGTAGACAACGTCAAGGATATTGTGTAAGTCCAACGAAGAGAAAAAAAAATTTGGCGCGTGCGGCGATGCCACCTCACCAACAATCTCTAATTCTGGTCGCAGCAACCCCGACCACGAAGTTGAGGACGTTGAGGACCAGGCCCAGCAAATCGAAGCCCCGAAGGAGACCATCGAGCAGATCGAGACTCCGGAGACCGTGACGGAGCCCACTGAGACTGTCGCTGAGCCCAGTCAGGCCCCCGAGGTCGTATCCACAGCTGAGACCCCCGCCGTGACGGAAACAAAGCCGGCTGAGGAGGCTGTGAAGGCCGCGGAAGCCCCCGAGGCCCCCGAAGCCCCCGAAGCCGTTGCGACAGAGAACAAGAATACCGTCGAGGAGGCCGTGGAGAAGGCGCAGGCTTCCAAGGCCGGTCAGTTGGGTGAGGTGGAGGGTGGCGACGGCGCAGGCACTGGTATGACGAGTGTCAGTAAAATTGCGACAATGATCTCCACTAACCTCAATCCTGCAGCTGTGATCCCAGACAAGTCCAATGAATCCGCCGTGATCCCCGAGACCAAAGAACCCGAGACCGAGACTGCCGCCATCGGCGCTGCCGCAACACTGCCCGAGCGCCCCAAGACCTCGGAATCAACCGCCGCCCCTGCCATCGTCGCTGCGCCTGAGCCTACCCCTGTTGTCGAGAACGATGTTGCCCATGCGAAGCGTCCTTACGAGAAGCCCATCTTCAGCACCGAGGAGAACCTGAAGCCCCACAAGATGCCCAAGACTGACGAGGAGCCGGTCGCGATTAGCGTCGAGGAGGACAAGAAGACCATTGAGAACTTGGCCGGTGTTGGACCCGCTTCGGCTGCTGCCCTCACAGTCCCTGAGCCCGTTCCTGTCCAGACCGAGGCACCTAAGGCCGTAGAGGAGATCATCGACGAGACACCCAAGGTTGCCGAGGAAAAGACCGTCGAGGAGACACCCAAGGTCGCCGAGGAGAAGATCGTCGAGGAGACACCCAAGGTTGCTGAGGAGAAGACCGTCGAGGAGACACCCAAGGTCGCCGAGGAGAAGATCGTCGAGGAGACACCCAAGGTTGCTGAGGAAAAGACCGTCGAGGAGACACCCAAGGTCGCCGAGGTCGCCGAGGAGAAGACTTCTGAGGCACCTCAGGTTGCTGAGGAAAAGACCCTCGAGGAGACGGTCGCCGAGGAGAAGATTTCTGAGGCACCTCAGATTGCTGAACAAAAGGCCGAGACACCTAAGGTTGTTGAGGAGAAGACCGCTGTTGAGGAAAAGACCCCTGTTGAGTCTACCCCCAAGAGTACTCCTGCTCAGTCAGGCGCCGGGCAGCCTTCCTCCCCCGCTGCGATCGCTGCTGCGACTGCCGCTCTTGCTTCCTTCAAGAGTGACAAGGCTGCCACCCCGGTTGCTGCCAAGGAGGCTGAGCTCCAGAAGCCCGAAGCTGCCTTGAAGCGCGGCGAGGAGCCGCTCCCCAAAGCTGAGTCTCCCAAGGCCGAGACTAAGGCTGAGCCCGTTACGGAGGAAGCTAGTAAGGCCCAGGAACAAACCCAGAAGACTTCTGAACCCTCACCAGAGCCGGTTGAGAAGAAGAAGGGTGGATTCATGTCTTGGTTGAAGCGCAAGCTCAAATAAATAAAGTAATTGATGTGGGGGGCGAGAGAGACGGTGTATGATATGCACGCTGTACGCTAGTTGGGGACGTTGGGAGGATACCAAATTGCCTCAAGCTCGCTGTGTTTTTTTGTGTTTTTCTTTTCTTTTGTCAGGCTTTGATGATACACCAGTTGAAATTATATATCAGAATCAGAATTATAGTGTTTATTATCTGGAGTTTGGACTTGGACATCGTAATGAGACGGGCAACCCCTCCATTGGGCTTCGATGTACACCGCTATTCAGGCGTCAATGCGTCCATGAGGAGGATCAACCATGCGCTCCATACGGAGTACATACTCCGTACTCCGTATGGACCCTCGGTATTCCGATCGTCTAACTCCTTTAGTGCTGATCGAGTGCAATCCATCGAGATGCTGAGACCAAGTGGAACCCTGACGAGTCGTGGAATTTTCTCCAGTTGCCCTGCTTTTTTCTAAAAGCTCAGGGGCATTCTCGCAAACAGCACACGTCATTCAGTAGTATATCCACTGCAACTATACATACTGCGTGTCAAGAATCGATATCAGATACAGAATAAACCAAAAAAAAAATCAAAACAAATTCCGCCTCTCAACAATCCCCAAAAGCCTCCCAGCCAAGCCCTGCGCAATCTTCCAATAGCTCAGCCTCTGCAACAATCCAACGACCCGGAACAAAGAAGCCATGGCTATTTTCTTCGGAACGATCTTCTCAATCCCGGAGATACTGTCAATGCCATCTAGCAATAACTCCGCCCATAGACCCTGTTCCTCACTTGTTATAGTCTCTTCGGCTCCGAAACACATATAACAAGCCCAGAGGAGACCACAATAGTAAAGGCAAAGGGGGACGTGGAATGCACATTCCATGCCGGTAGGTAGGGTCTCGAAATGCCTCTGGATGTGCATGGCGTGCAGGAGACAGCGTTTCGCGTCTGGGGAGCGAATCCAGATATGCGCATCGATGTCTTTCTGTGTGGAATCGTGGCTGTCTGAGCTGCAGGCTATTTCTAGATCGTTGATGTCGGAGTGGAGGGTTATGAAGATTGAGTGCCAGAGGATTAGGTGATTGAGACGGGAAGGAGAGGGTCCGCTGTTTCTGAGAGCGTAGTGGGTGTACCAGGTTGTTAAGAGGGTATGGCATTCTGAGTTGTTGACTTCGCTGGCTAGGGCGCTTATTGTTTCTAGCATGCCGGTTACGGCGAAGTCTGGCGTGGAGGAGTGAGTTGGTTGGTGTTTGGATTGGTTGTTTGTCGGGGAGTCTTGGGGATGGGCTGATGGCGAGGCTTGGTTTGGAGGTTGGAGGGTGTTTAACATTAGCATCTTCCAATGGCGGGCGTTTGGTGCTGCGAAAAGTTCGTTGGATGAGATCTTGGGGAGTCTGTTGAGAGAGTGGCGGAGGAGGGGCTCGTGATGATGGATTCTTGCTAGTTCGGCGTCGTGGATGTGTAGACCGAGGACGATTCTGTGGATGTTAGTTTGGATGGAAGGGGAAGAACCAGGTGAGGACAAGTGTATACCGCATCTTTACCTCGGTCATGACCCAGGTCATCCAGGCATCTTCTAGAGGTTGACCATGAAGATCGAGGATATTGATATCGCAATGTTTTGAATGAAACAGTTTGGCAATGCGGGCCAACTGTATGCCATCAGTTGTCATGAAATGTGTTTGATGGCAATAGACTCACGGCGATTAGAGTTCCATGGAAGATATCAACACAGAATAAGTCTTTTGGCCGCTGGACTCAGCAGAGGTGATTAGCCAGTTGAATAATGATGTTGCAGTGCCGGCGGAGGACGCATGTAATAGAAGATAGACATACTCCCATCAATAGACCAAATGTCTGCCCTATAAGCACAGCTTGCATTGCTGTAATGGCTTCACACCCTGATTTGGATACAAAGGTATCCCACTGTAGGTGTTAGCTTCTTATAATCACATTCAGCCATGTATAATACCGATGCAAGGTTGGCTTTGTTCAGCCGCTCGAACATGCTGATTCCATGAGCGAGGGCACGGGTACATCCGATGATTAGACTGCCTGCAGAACAGATAGATAGTAGGAGCATTGAGTTTTGTGTCCCGGGTCGAAATGTAGGCTTATGAACAACCGGGAATAGAGGGTGGAATTTGCAGAAGTAAGCTTGGATACAGAGGTCCTGTTCGAGAGTTAGCAGAAGCGTTTAGGCGGGAACAAGATGAAGACTCAGGAGGAGACAAGATAAGACATACAAGAAAAGGAGTAGATGGGAGGATACCATATTGCGCCGGTTGTTGAAGATGCTCTGCGAGTCTCTTACGGTATGATTCATCAATATTATTGCCCTCCTGAGACGGATTTGGAGTTACTTGGTTTGAGTATGTCACCGTCTCGGGAAATTTAGGCCCTTCTGTGTGGACCAAACTAAGAGGTTGGCTCAGATTCTCATCAACATTGGGGATTGAGTGCTGTGTTCGAATAGCGGGCATCACCGGTGGCGTCTGCATTGTGGATAGAAAGTCCGAAGTTGTATGTAACAACGACATGTTCACAGCGTCCAGGTCAAAGTCATCTCCCGTTAAGATCGCCTCCCATTGTTGGTCAAGTCTGTCATACTGCAAGACTGGCTGCGGTCTCTCATACCAAGCGTCTTCTGCTTCCAAGGAGGATAATGAGGTCAAGGGTGTGATATCAGCGAAATGTATACTGCTGTCTGGCGCAGCGAATGCAGGCGTTTGCCCATCAATTGATAGACTATTTGGCGGGGTATTGACCCCCTGAGCTTCCAGTTGGACTGGCAGGGTCATGCCGAGGGGGAGGTCGGGCCATCAAAAGACCATCGCTCGGAGTCCGCGGCCTGAGATGACGACTAGCAGATTCATGATCCATCTCAGGGCCCTCGCAATCTTGATTATTGCTCGAATGAGATCGTGAATGCCGTAAGAGAGTATCCCTGAGGAAGATCAGTGTCTTGTCAAGTCCTATAGTCTCAATGACTTACTGGCGTGCGAATTCTTTGTCGCAGACTGGACAGTTGAACGGCTTCTCTTTTGTGTGAGAACGGAGATGTCGGGCCAGATGTTCAGCTTTTTTGAAGGCGTGAGCACAGACTGGACAGACGCGTTCTTCCTTGGAGGTTTTACGCCTGCGACGCGCTTTCGAGCCCAGGTACGGCGATACCGAGCGAGTGTCTGCAGTGCTTGATAGCATAATGTAGGCCTGTAGTTAGTAGGTAGTATCAGGTAGAGTCTAGAGGGGCTGCCAGGGCTAGACCTTCGGTTGGATGTTCCCCCTGAATGTAGTGGCGACCTCAGCCCCAAAGTCTCCAAATAATGACCAAGAGGAATTGAAATTCCGGGATAATACAATGAACCCTAGCATTGCTCTCTTTTCGTGAGATGTGGGATCTATCAGCGGGGCCTATGTTGCTTCCCCTTGGCGGTTCTTTGGCCCCCAACTCCCTCAATTTGCACAATTCGCTGTATCGGGTTCAAGGAATACTTGCGAAAACCCTAGATATAAATTACAATCAAAGTAAAATTTTGGAGTGTCATACCCTGGCAAAGATGCATATGCCACGAAGCTGTCAATGTATCATTTCTTGTCCACTGTTGTTTCAAGTGCGGAGCTATACCTCGGTACTTTCTTTCGCTTGCACCCTTGTTTACATGGCCAATCATATTATTACTACATCTGTCATATCTGGCGATCAGGTATGACTGGGGGTCTGATTCATTTAAGGCCGAAGAGACAGATAATCTCTCCATTGTATCGGAGGGACCTAACTGTGCCTGTAACATTGTCCCCACAACTAGATTCTAAACCTAGCGTGACCAGAAACCCAGAGTACATTTCTTTAGCTATTTAAAATGCCTGCTGTAGTAGACACCTCTGACATCTCACAAATATCTATCATGGATTCTCAGTGGGAAACGACGGACGTCTTGATATGCGGCTGTGGTCCCACCGGAGCCATGCTGTCGGCATACCTGGGGAAGCTGGATATTCCAAACATCGTACTGGAAAAGGAGCCAGATATCACGACCGATCCCCGTGGCATTGTGCTCGACGATGAGGGTATCCGATTATTGCAAGGTCTTGGCCTTCACCAGTATATCTTCACGGAGATGGGATCTTGTGAGTTCCAGCATCCTAGATCAGAGATGGGCGTTAACAAAATAACAGGCATACCCAAAATCCGATTTGTTAGTGGTAACCATCAGGATCTACATGTTGAGCCATTTCTCCGTTTGGATACATCTACGGTGAGTAGAGATAGCTCCCTGCATGCACCAGCAAAAAGAAAGAAAGAAAACTGATATCCCCCAGAGCGAGGGACACACGGGGCACATCGGCATACTGGCCCACAAACAACCAGTGATGGAGAAATATCTTCGAGTAGCAATGGGCCAAAGCAAGGTCTCCGAGCTGCGGAGTAATTGCACCTTAATATCCCTGTCCGAGGATCTGGAATGGGTATACGCGATATACACCGATGCATCAGGCCAGGAGAAAAAGATCCGATCGAGATTTCTGGCTGCGGCAGATGGAAAGACAGGGTTCACGCGCAAGATGTACTTGGAGCCCAAGGGTATCACATTGGATTGGGCGGAGCCGTGAGATATTGCTGGGCGAAGAAGTATAGCTCAACCATTGTGCTAATTCCAATATAGATCAAGATACGAAGCGACGTGGGTCGCTCTCAACTGGAAAGTGCGCTTGCCGACAAAAGAGTCACATCCTTCATTCCCATTGTGGAAACTCGGATACACACCTGAGGAGGTATACGATCTCTTTTTCCCGGCTGACTTCCGGTTTCTCTGTAATCCTGGTCGTTCTGCGGTTTGTGGTCGATTCGGGCGCCTGGAAGACCGGCTCTGGCGGTTTGAGTTTGTTGTTTCTCCCAATGAAGATGGCACGGAGATGGCTGGACAGAATAAGATCCGAGAAGTGGTTTTCCCCTACTTGACGCATGCTGGTAGTCGTTATGGGTGAGCACTGAGATCAACTGGAGTCCTTGAGAACATTACACTGACCCGTCTTTGACCCTCTCCAGACTAGCAGAGGACATCATATACCCGGAGGACTGTATCGAAGTCCTAAGATCCAGGCCTTTCCAATTCTCAGCCAGAAGTTGCAACAAATGGGCTCTTGGACGTGTGATTCTATGCGGTGATGCTGCTCACGTATTCCCACCATGTGAGTGCGGTCGGTTTTTGAAGTCTTTGAAAATATGAAGCTAAAGATTCTATCTAGTTGGAGGACAAGGGATTGTTTCCGGATTCCGAGACGCCATTTCCCTCGCCTGGCGCCTCGCCATTGCATGTTCATCTCCCACACAGAACCACGAATGCCTGTTGACCGGCTGGTATTTGGAACGTAAACAGCAACTCGACAAATCATTGGCCGTTACTGTTAGCAATGGCAGCATGGTTAACGGGAAAAGCGTGATCAAAAACTTCATTCGCGATTGGGGTCTGTGGTTTCTCCAGCTTCTCCCTGGTTGGAAGCACTGGTTAGAACTAGGGCCTCGCACGGATGGTCCCACTCGATATATTCACTCAGAAGGCATGCCATTCATGCCGGAGTTTGGAGGCGGACTCTGCTTCCCACAGACGTATTGTGTCTCACTGGGACCAGATGCCAATGTGCAGTTTACCGACGATGTCATTTTTCAAAGTGGGAAGATATTTCAATTGGTTGTCTTATTGAACGGACTGCATGAGATGGATACCATCCTGGAAGAGCTCGAAGGAATCGAACAAGTAAAGCTGCTATCCACCGATGATGCTGTTTTCTTTGTTCCTCGCACTGGAGACGACTCTCATCCTGCGCACAAGCAAAGGATTCAGTCTCGGAAGGTATTCCGAACAGCCACTGGCGATGAGTTCGCGCAGTCTCGGCTATGTGCCGATCGGCCTGTACCCCGAGGATATGATGAGACGCTAATATGGAAAAGTGTCAACAAGCGGTATGCAATTGTGAGAATGGACCGTTTTGTGTTCGCCGCGTGCAATACCAAGGCCGAATTGGCCCAGATCATGGGGCGACTAGCTGAGTTATTTGACAATTAGCAAACCACTTACTACTGATCAATCCAATGCCTTCTATTCCTTCATTTCAAAGAAATCCTGCAGATAGACCCCACAGCATTAAGCGGGGTTCATTTCCCCACGGGGGTCGCAGTGGAGGGAATCCTTGGCGAGGCGATTCTGTTTCGGCCCTCGGTACTCCGTGCAATATGGCCTTTAAAGGAGCTCAGTGGTGAAGCTGTAGCTTCTCGAATCCTCCCAAGTCATCTTTGTTCGATATGGCATCCCTTCCGCGCAAACTATGGCAGCACCCAGACCCAGAATCGACCCAAATGGGCCAATTCAAACGAGACTTGGAGAAATCAACTGGACGCAAGCTCAAAGTGAGACAGAACCGCCTGTAGAATATCATATATCTAACATTTGATAGAACTTTCACGATATGTACCAATATTCAGTTAATAACCGGTCGGCATTCTGGGAATTCTGCTGGAAATACTTCAACTTAATCCACGAAGGCTCCTACACAAAGGTAGTCGATGAATCTGCCCGAATGGACAGTGTACCCGAATGGTTCGCCGGTGTACGCCTTAATTTCGCGGAGAATCTGCTCTTCTCGAGCTTTGCCGGCGACAAGACTGGCAAGGAAGATGACAAGATTGCCGTCAGCGAAGTCCGAGAAGGTGCCGCACATGAGGTTGTTCATCTCACTTGGGCCGAGCTCCGACAGCGGACTGGAGCGCTTGTCCAGGCTATGAAGGCTCATGGGGTTGTTCGGGGCGATCGCATTGCTCTCTGCGCGGCAAACAGCATTGACACACTACTTGTGTTTCTAGCATCAACAGCGCTGGGTGCCATCTTCTCGTCCAGTTCCACGGATATGGGTGTGAAGGGTGTCCTGGATAGGCTGCAGCAGATTAAGCCTCGCTGGTTGTTTATGGACGACTTGGCGGTTTATAACGGCAAGACTATTGACCTGCGATCAAAGATTCGGGATATTGTCCAAGGCATGGGGTCTGTTCCGGAATTCGAGGGAGTCATCTCACTACCCCGGTTCTCTTCGCGGCCGGCGGATATGACTTCCATCCCTAGGACCAAGACTCTGGCGGAGTATCTTGCAAAGGCGGGAGGAAATGCGAAACTTGAATTCGAAAGAGTCAATTTCCGTGATCCTTTCTTGGTGGTTTACTCGTCTGGCACGACAGGACAGCCGAAGTGTATCGTTCATTCCGTGGGCGGCGTGCTTCTGAACTCGAGTAAGGAAGGACGTTTGCATAGCAGCCTCGGGCCTGACTGTGTCGCTTTGCAATACACGACCACTGGATGGATTATGTATATGTGTGCCGTACAGACATTGCTTTTTGGCGCACGGGTGGTGTTATACGATGGCAGCCCATTCATTCCAGGTATCACTGCTTTGGTGAATCTCGCAGCGCAAGAGAAGTGAGTATCCACCTTATGAAATCCGCTCTACGTTTCCAGCTAATTCAATGGAGGGTGACACATCTTGGAATTTCACCCCGGTGGCTTCATGAGTTACAACAGGCCAAGATTAAGCCGCGTGAAATAGCCGATCTCAGTTCTTTACGAGTGGTTACAAGCACTGGCATGGTTCTGCGAGATGCATTGTTTGAGTGGTTCTACGACGAAGGATTTCCGTCACATACACTCCTGAACAACATTTCTGGCGGTACTGATATTGCAGGATGTTTCGGAACCGGTAACCCACTTGTGCCCCTCTATGTTGGAGGGTGTGCTGGTTGCAGTCTGGGTGTCCCCGTGGAGGTTTACGACTCTGAGATTGAGGGCGGCGAGGGCATCAGAGGTGTGCCCGTGGCAGAGGGTGTTGCCGGCGAATTAGTCGCTACATCTGCGTTTCCCAATATGCCCACCTTATTTTGGGGGGATGATAGCGGCAAAAAATACCATGATGCGTATTTTGGGAGATTTGATAGTAGGTCCACCCTGCTCGGTGTATCCTATGGCCGCTAACAGATCACAGATGTGTGGACCCATGGAGACTTCGTTTCCATTCATCCAACCACAAAGCAAATCGTATTTCATGGCCGCGCCGATGGAGTTCTCAATCCGTCGGGAGTGCGATTTGGATCGGCGGAGATCTATCGGGTAATTGAGGGCCAATTTTCTGAGGAGATTAGCGATTCTATTTGCGTTGGCCAACGACGACCGACCGATACCGACGAGCGAGTGATCCTATTCTTGCTCATGAAACCTGGCGTAGCGTTCACTCCGAACCTCGTGGAGCGAGTGAAGAGCGCGATTCGCTCAGAGCTCAGTCCCCGCCATGTGCCGATGTTCACGTTTGAAACTCCGGAGATCCCGGTATGTATCAACTCCTTACTGTTGGACTCGTATGGAAAACAATGTCTCTCCATAAGAAAGCGGGACTGACCCACGCATATCGCCACAGACCACGGTCAACCTGAAAAAGGTTGAGCTGCCAGTGAAGCAGATTATTTCAGGCAAGATCATCAAGCCGTCGGGGACATTGCTCAATCCGAAAAGCCTGGAATTCTATTATCGATTCGCCAACCTGGAAGGCCTGCGCGAGAGTAAGCTCTGAGTCTTGACGTGGCTCCATAGGAATGGAGGTAGGCCGGCTCCATCGGGATCGTCAATTCCCACTGCCAAGCTTTGACCAAGCTTTGACAATCGGCGTTGGGGCACTTTTCACGTAGAATGAAGAATCAGGAATTGACGGTTGAGGATTTGTAGGTAGGACATTCGAGTAACATATACACGGAGCCAATGTACTGTGCGACACAGGGGGGGAAGAGAGAGAGAAAGAGAGAAAGAGAAAGAGGAGAAAGAGACAGTCGATGGGCTGACGAGGTGACTCTGTGCCCTGCGTCATTACACCCCGCAGTTCCTTACCGGCCTATTTATTACTTTCCTCGCCTTGCTTTTTTCAGATCTTCTTTTTTTTCCTCTTTGCCCTAAATCTCTCATTTATTGTCTGCAATCATGGTTCATCTCGGCATCGTTAAAAAGGACAATGAGGTCCCCCCTCCTCGTCAAGTTGACTCCGTTCCTCCCCCGGACATCAATGACTTCTATAATAATGTTTACGGCAGTCATTTTGCCGCTGACCACATGCCCCAGCATGAGATGCCTGAGAATGAAATGCCCCGACAGATTGCTGCCCGGATGATCAAGGATGAGCTGAGCTTGGATGGGAATCCGAAGCTCAACCTCGCGAGTTTCGTCACAACCTACATGGAAGAGGAGATTGAGGAGATCATGACCGATTCTTTCAGCAAGAACTTCATTGATTACGAAGAATACCCACATTCTGCCGAGATTCAGAATCGCTGTATCAATATGATTGCTCGGCTTTACCACTGTCCAACTGACCCATCTGGCGAGAATGCCATGGGTACCTCGACCATCGGATCGTCGGAGGCTATCATGCTGGGAACACTGGCCATGAAGAAGCGATGGCAGAACAAGCGCAAGGCCGAGGGGAAGGACTTCTCCCGTCCCAACATTATTATGAACAGTGCCGTCCAGGTCTGCTGGGAGAAGGCGGCTCGTTATTTCGATATCGAGGAGAAGTACGTCTATTGTACCGACACTCGCTTCGTCATTGACCCTAAGCAAGCGGTCGATTTGATCGATGAGAACACGATTGGCATTTGCGCCATCTTGGGTACCACTTACACTGGTGAATATGAGAATGTCAAAGCGATCAACGATCTGTTGGTTGAGCGTAATATTGATTGCCCGATACACGTTGATGCAGCCAGTGGCGGGTTTGTCGCTCCGTTTGTCAACCCGGATCTTGAATGGGATTTCCGCCTGGAAAAGGTGGTTTCGATCAACGTCTCTGGTCACAAGTACGGCTTGGTCTACCCTGGCGTCGGATGGGTCATCTGGCGCTCTCCGCAGTACCTACCCCAGGAATTGGTGTTCAACATCAATTACCTAGGAGCCGACCAGGCCAGCTTTACTTTGAACTTCTCAAAGGGTGCTTCTCATGTTATCGGCCAGTACTACCAGCTGATCCGTCTGGGCAAACACGGTTATCGTGCAATCATGACCAACTTGACTCGTATTGCCGACTACATGACCTTCGAGCTTCAAAAGCTGGGCATGAAGATGTTGAGCGAGACTCAGGGCCGTGGCTTGCCGTTGGTGGCCTTCTGCCTTCCCTCAAACACCGGCCGTGTGTATGATGAGTTTGCTGTGGCTCACCAGCTTCGCGAACGGGGTTGGATTGTGCCTGCGTACACCATGGCACCCCACAGTGAAAAGATGCAGATGATGCGCATTGTTATCCGCGAAGATTTCAGCATGAACCGATGCGATAGTTTGCTCCAGGACTTTAAGCTTGCTATTCAGACTTTGGATTCTATGGACAAGGCCATGATGTCCAAGTACAAGGCGTAGGTTTATTGAATTCCGACTTGTCCTACTTTTGATGCTGACAGCTTTACAGACACATGCAGAGCCACCGCGCTCACCCTCGGCACCAGTCACGTACCCACCCGCACTTCAAGGGCGAGAAACACTCGCTGCAAGGCAAGGATGGCAAAACACACGGCGTGTGTTAATTTCACCACATTCTCCAACATGGCGTGTTTATCTTTGGATCATGATGGGTAACTGGATTGAAGATGAAATGGACAAGTCAATCAATCGGAGGCAGGTCTAGGATATACATTAGTTATGCTTTTCCTAAATTAGCAGGGAATGATGCACAAATATCGTTTAGTGATATCTTTTGATCAATATGTAGACTTCCCTGGTTGTTCTCCAGTTTCCTTTCCCAACTATCTTGCAATAGTGATCATTGTACAAGGCTAGGATGAGCTGACTGTCCGTAGGCTTTCATCTTGACATTGCGTCTAGGCCAGTCTTGTGGAATCAAATCTATTCATTGCTTGTCTATACTAGTGTGCTATGGAAAAAGGCCGTCCTTCAGGGCTGTCTCCTGGATTGCCCTTTTACAGACCATACACATGGATCTTAGTACCATCGCGCATGATGTCATGCACACGAGGGCTTGGAGGAGGAGTGCACCGGTGATATTCCTCTACACTGGACACATATAATCATTACTCAATACAATGAAACGTATCTCAATTGACCCGCAGAGAAATCATCCTCCGACCCGGGACCTCCCACCCTTGACTTCCACTCCAATCCAACTGCCTACAGCCAAGCAGACAAAGCTTCATCCAACGAAGCCAGGAGAGGAAAATGGAGCGCTCTTCTTTGTGGGAACTGCCACAACAATCATGTCCGTTTGGAATTCCACAACCTAACTACATATACCTAGGGACTAATTGAAGCAGCGAGTGGGCCGGATTAAGGATCATGACCGATGTCAGCTCCTGATTGAACTTGAGACCGAGCTCACAAGCTGATGCTAATAGCCCAACTTCCTTCACGCAGGCGATCAGGTCCACCTCGGACCTGGTGTCTCAAGTGAGCGCCTGACCGAGCCAGCTATCGACCTGCACAATCTTCCTCGGATTGATCTAGTTCTCCTCTCTCACTATCACGAGTAGGTTCTGGACTGGATGACCGGCGAATCCCTCAATATTGATAACCGATACTAGAGACCATTTTGATCAAAAGGTTGAAGCATCCTTGAGACGTGATTTGCCCATTATCACAACCTCACATGCGAAGAAGCACCTTATCTCTAAGAAACAGGACTCGTTCACATCTGTGTATGCTCTCGATCCATTCGAACAGATCGCCGTCGACCTTGAAGGCACAGAAGGGCTTGGGCAGCCCCGACTTCGTGTGACAGGCATACCAGGAAAACATGTACCTTCAAATCAAGTGATACAGAAACTGAATACGCTAGCTAATGCCGTGAGTGGGGTTTGATCTTATTTTTTGTCTTTCTCTTTCTAGATCTAACAGATGAAAAGATTCCACCAACCAACGGCTGGATGCTCGAGCTAGGTTACGGCACTCCCAACAGCACAGACTTCTCATGTGGATATCGAATTTACATCTCAGGGGACACACTAATGGTGGATGAATTGTCCGAGATCCCCAAGCTATACGCAAACCAAAAGATCGACTTGATGCTCGCTCATCTCGGTGGTCCAACCATTCCTTCTCCCTTAGTAGGACGACTCATGGAGCCATTAGCGTTGACACTCACTATGGATGCAGAGCAGGGCCTGCAACTGATTCAGCTGATGCAGCCAGAAGTGACAATCCCGATCCACTATGATGACTATGACGTGTTTGCCAGTCCACTAGACGATTTCAGGCGCATGGTCGAGGCGGCGGGACTTTTGGACAAAGTCATATTTTTGGATCGAGGGGATTCATATCGGTTTCGTGTTAAGGGTTAAGCGAGTCCAATCGCAAGTGATCTCACGAAATTATACTCTGTATTTGGTGCAATGTTAGGAGGTGAAGTTAGCGCTGAGCGCAGTGGGCCGGGGCTGAGAAAACCCCCTGTGTTTGGGGACATTTTCCGAATCCACCCTGTTGGGGATGCATAGGCTGTGGCTTTTGCTTCGCCTTAGCACAGCGAATCCTCTTTTTTTTTAGTCTTGTGGGGGGTTTGGGGGCAATTTATACTAGGAAGCCCACATCGCGTTCGAGGTGACTAGGCTCGTATATGCCTCGTGTTGCGCTTTTAGTGTCAAACCCATTCGAATAGGAACGAAAGCGGGCCTTGAACGGTATTTGGAATAACAAAAGACTTTCTTTCATGACCCTGTCCTTCTTTGATCCATATCCTTTCGAATGGGTATTCTGTAGTGAGCGTCTAAGATGGTCGTGAGGGCAATGCAGACCCTCTCGGTGCTTATATTGGTCTTGCACAATTAGCGACTCGGTGTTTTGTCGCATTATATATAGGCGCAAGCCTAATCTATCCAAAGGATGCGATCTAACGTGTACAAAAGCACACCCACAAGGCCATCCATTGTTTACTCCTATATATAGCACGGCCTCTCCAATCACGGCCCGTCAACCCCAGCTCCACCAGATCAGCCTCTCTCCCTCTCTCTCCCTTTTCTCCGCGTTCTCGAAGGATCAGAAGCAGTGATGCACATCTTTAAAAGGAAATCGCCATCGAATCGGACGAGTCACCATCCTATGCGCAGTGACGAACAGCTGGCCCGCCCCGCGTTTACTCCACACCCCAACGTCGACTCAGACCGGCGCTTTTCGCAATTTGAGTACGACACCGTTCCTGGCCCGGTACCAAATCAGACTCAAGGATTGAATCGCTCGCAGAGTCAGCGTCAGAACACGTCTCGCGATCGTCCGACCGTCAACATTGTTGCACCTGACGAGGCGCAGTCTCGTCGCGGCAGAAAAGGCTTATTCTCGTCCAATATCGATCGCAACATCTCCATCAAGGGCAAGACAATCTCTCATCCCATTTCACAGCCGGCCTCCCCCAGAGTGTCCCAGCCAGAGACCCTGCACGAGTCCGACGAGTCCCAGACAAACCTGCTAGATTCTTACTCCGAGAACCCCTCACCTGTGACCGTATCCCAATCGCTAGCCTTCGAAGAGCAATACCAGTCTCAACGAGGCCCTCGACCCTCCCATCCTGCTCACGCCCAAGACAACGAATGGTCACAACAGCGATCTGTGCGACCCCCATTGTACACACATCAGCCCCTGTCCATTCAGCGATCCAACACCGACCCAAACCTCTTGGAACATTACACCCGACCGTCGCCATCCGATATTGTCCCCGAATCACCGCGATATCCGACGGAGCACGCCCATCGGGGACAGCATCTGCCCCCTCAGGATCCGGTATTAACTACCCGGCCCCTCTCCCAGCAGTCTCACGCGCCGCTATCCCCGTTGCAGTCTCATTATCCTGACTCCATGCAGACATCCACGCAGGCATCACAGACCCAAGGTCAATTTCACCCGCTGGAGAGACAGAAATCTGCTGGTTCACCGCAGCAGGACCGGAGTCGGCAGGGGAGTATTTCGAATATGCCTGATCCCGGGCGGAGCACACCCCCAAAACACACCGCCGCGAGGGGTCGGAGGAAGTCGAGCTCCGGGTATTGATACAGAAACATGATGAGCTTCGTAAGACTTTTGTTCGGCTATTTCTATGACAAAGGAAACCTGCTGACGATAATCAGTGGCCAAATATTCCAAGGTGAAACGATACTACTTTGAGAAGGATGCGCAGGTTCAGCATCTCCAGAACACGGTAGCGCACCAGCGAATGGCGGTGTCGCGCACCGTTCTTGATGATAATGAATACGCCAATAGGTTCCAACGACTTGACGGAGCAATTAAAGACTTGGCCTTCTCCGTGCGCAAACACTGGCGCAGTATTCCGTCTTGGCTGAACGGGATGGTCACCGATGATGCTTTGTCGGTCGGCGCAAAGGAAATGCTTGCGGTCGGACGAGCCATAGTCAGTCGATGGTTAGTAGAAGAGGTGTTCCAGCGTTATTTCCATCCAGCGTTGAATCCCACCTTCAGCGTGCACCTTAAGGCTGTGGAAATGAATTTAAGACGCCAGCGACCGTCGTCCGACGAAGACCGCGAAAATGCATCGGCCAGAATTTCCTACTGGCGTCGCACCACCTTTGACGGACTAAGCGACTCCTTGGTAGGACGGGAGGCCGATGAAAACCGTATCGAGCTAGTCGAACATTTAATTATGGAACTTGCTGCATTCCTGGGCTCACAGCTGGATGACAGTGTACTGTCAGGATTGGAAGCAAGCGTACGCATGATCATTGAGAACTCCATCAACATTATTGAGAAAATACCGCTTGAAGCGCGTGATGTGTGTGTCGATTATTTCCCACCAGGCGTCTCACTTGTCGAACAGTATATGAAGATCGAAGGCCAGCTACCAGCATTGAGCCACCCACCTCCGCCCCCATCAGAGCCAGATCAACTCGAGGAGCCTGCCGGCATGGAAGGAGATACATCATCTGGTTCGACCACAGGGGTGATAGAAAAGGCCTTGCCAGTGCAACAAAGACACCAGAAGAGATCCCTCTTTGGTGGGTTGGTAGGCCGCAAGCATGCCTCCAGTGAGAACAGTCGCCAGCCACCGGCGCCCGGGCCAGTCGAAGACAAGAGCGAATCCGCAGATACGCCGAGTAATCCGCGCATTCGTTTTGCAGCCTTTTTGGCCGTCGAAGTGCGCGGTAAGGGTCCTGCGACGGTGCTGATCAAATCCCCCGTGTGGCTGGTGGAGTAATTGGTAAATAGGTGCAAATGATCGAGATTGGTGACCGCTAGCAGCGACTTCTGATCTTAAACTGGCGGAGGGTGTACATAGGAATGGGCAGAGCTGTTACATGCTGGCATGGCGACGAAGATCATGACTTGCTAATATCCCCCTGATATCCCCTGATATCCCAATGCGTTTCGGTTGTTCAGCGGTGGCAGTTGCAGTTGAATTTTGGGCGAGTCTTGCTTTTCTTTCTTGTTCTTTTTGCTTGATGACTAGAATCTGTGATTCTGCTATGATTGTGCTTTTGAGTAGAAAATTTCCTCGGTTCGATATTTTTCAACGACATTCTTCGTAGTCCATCCAGGTATTCGTGTCTTCTGCTCGTTCCATTACGTCCAATCAAAACAAAATGATCCATCAATGCCCTCCATGAATGCCGTTCTATAGCAGGTAAGCCCCTAAAATGGCGGAGGCGCCAAATTCAACCCTTCGACTTCAAACTTGAACGAATCATTCCGAGAATAACTACCGGCGACATCAAGATCCAGCCGTCCACGCTCACAATCATCCAAATCGATACGCGAAATCGCCAATCCATCACCAGCCGCCACAGCAGAACTAGATTCAGTGGCCGACACCCCAGGCGCCGAAGCATCCGTCACAGCAGCATCGCTACTATCCGGCAGGTCATCCGTGCAAACTTCCCACAATGGCCCGGCAAGGACTTCACCAAGCGGGGAGATGATACAACTGCCCCCACGGCAGACATACTCCGATGCGGCGTCCACAGTAGCGAGGGACCCATTAGCATTCCGCACAGAAGAATCCACTTGGCTCTGAATCTGCGGCAAGACAACCTCGTTTGGACCCTCAGTAGTGACGGAGACTTTGCGGCCAGGAGTTTCAGATTTACCCGCAGGATCATTCTGACCCGTATTCAACTTTGCGCCCGTATCCGTGTTCGTGCCACTGATCCACTCCGGTAGCTCAGAAGTGCGCATACACTGGTTTGCAGAGAGCACGAAGCAGCGGCCTTCTATGCCGACAGTGCGCATGAGTGGGAGCCAGGTCTCCCGGGCATCCGCCGTAGGAGCGAGATAGATATTGACGTTCTGGGAGTAAAGACTCTGGCGGAGCAGTGGCATGTAATTTTCCCAGCAGATAGCCGAGGCGAGGGTTATTGGGATGCCATTCAAGCTTGTCGTCACAGCACGGAGGGTCGAAGTAGAACCCTGAGCCCAGATCATGCGTTCAGCGCCGGTCTTCCAACATTAGTATAACATCAATCTCAAAGGAAAGGAAAGGGGAAAGAAAAATACCGGCATGACCTTCCTCCTTTTCCCCAGAACACCCCGCACCGGATCAACATACACAACAGCACAGTACAGACTTCCCCCAGATCTCTCGACTAAACCCGTAACTATAAAGACACCCGTTTCTCTCGCCACGCGCTCGATGAACTCTCTCGTCCCGTCGCCGCGGAACCTCTTCCCCTCTGCAACCTCCAGCTTCCGACCAACCCAGTCATCCCCGGCTCCGGCCGGCGTATCGCCGAGATCCACGGCGTCCTTGAAATACTTCAGGAATTGGTCGCGACCGCGCGGGTCTCGACCTCCTACGACAGAGCCGAAGGAACATGTCCGCGGATATCCGCCCAGATAGGCTTCTGGGAAGAGGATGAGGTGGACGCCTCGACGAGCGGCGAGGGCTGTGGTGCGTTCCAGAGCACGGAGGGTTGCGCCTAGAGTTTCGAGCGTGCGGGATTGAGCAACTGCGACCGTAAGAGAAGGCATTCTTGAGATCAGGTGTTTTGTTTTCTTTTCCGAATGGAAAAAGAGGAGAAGTGGGAGTTGGGCATATATACCGGCGTAAGGTCCGCTAGTGACGACAGAGCGATGAGGGGAATTGGGGTAGGTATACGCGGAGGTTGGGGTAGACCCCGAAGGCGTTACTATTCGCTATATTTTGTGTTTCATGTGTTTCATTTGTTTCATTTGTTTCATTTATGCAGATTATAGCAAATGGCAAATAGCAAAGGGCTGTCTGGAACATACGTCGCAACAGTAAACAACGCCTAACAGTATTTATACTCTTCCTCTGCTGGGCTGCTTCTCTTCTTCCGCACCTCCTCTCTCTATATCATACTCTGCCTATGTTATTCTTATTTATATAAGCTCATCAGCAAATATGCTTCCTTATTTACCTTGAGGAGTCTCATCCCCTCGACTCTCTCGCTCTTTCTTCGTCTATCGGGGTCATGTTCACTTTCTTACTCATTCTCCCCTCGCCCCAAGGTCGACATGTTGCCCTGGACCTATAACGAGCATCGAGAAAGCGTCTACTATCTTAAGCCCCATTCTTCTGGTGAGTATCTCCCAGGCTTCTTCATCCTCTTCCCACTTTCTCACGCATTAGTTGATACGCTAGATGTTGGGTTCTCTACCAACATATCGTCTATCGTCATTCAAGCCGAGATAAAATAATCAAGACACTGCCAACTGGACCAAGAAATGCGATCTCGAACTACTTTCACATGCACTGTCAAGGTTGTCCAGAACTCGATTTTGGGCCTTGACCGTTCCCCATTCAACATATGGAAACAAAACCGGAGAATTTCTCCTGCAAGACTTATGGCGGACTGAAGAAGAGATCCGGTGTCGTCACAAAGAACCCCTAATGATCGTTTTCCCCGGGCATGTCCAGAGTCCCTTTCACAGAAGACTACTGGTCTCATCTCTCGGACACTCCACTTCGCTGTTTCAACGCTTCTCTTACTCATGTCCGAATGGGGGCTGAAAGAAATCCCAAAAGGAGTCACGGACGACTCCACAAATGGAAGGAGATCAGTCCATTGCTGCAACTATTCCGCAGCCCTTCGAAATTCTCTACGATGGCGAAGCACCGATATTCAAAATTCTTCCCTTCACAAGTTCGCAAGGCCATGTCCCTGTTTCCAGGGGAGGTCATCTTGCAGGTGGACTTGAAATACCCCAGTCTAGACCGCGCTGGTCAAAAAGAAGCAACCGAGTTTCGAGATGGCGAGAATGAAAGGAATGCAAGAATGGGTCATGGAATCGACATCAACGAATCACAAAATGTGAAGGAGAGCTTGGAGAGTGGCGAAATTGGAAACATCCTTTGGCTGTGGTAGATACCTCCAATATCAGTGATTTGCAGGCGAAGAAAAGAGACGATAAATAACAAAGATGTATGGAGCTGTCGGGCAAACCTCTTCGACAGATAGTCTCTTGATATTGAGACTTTGGGGTCCCTTGGACTGAGTTTGGCAAAATGTTCGAAAGTTCAAAAGGGCCATGCTCATCATTGGTCACTGGTAACCTTGAAGAGCTGAATGAGTGGGAGAATGCACTGTTGAAGCTGGAAAGAAGAGAAATGCTGGATAGGTTGAAAGTTATATCTAGAAGGAAGACCTGTTCGCTGAGAGTCGCTGCACATACGCCATTGGGACGCTTCGTGCGGAATTGCAGGAAGATTATCGTCCCGGGGAGGGGGGGAAATATTAATATGAAGGATTGTCAAAACAGATATGTATATCACTAGACAGTCTGATTGTATCAACCTAATTTAAATAAGACCATAAGCAATATACAGGGCGAAGACGCCCAACCCGGGGAACCAAAAGCATAACTATATACAAAGAATTCCATGGCAGTCAGAACCGCGTGAAAAGAATGCAAATTGGGGGGAAAAGATGAGTGCCGGGTATAGCGCGCGCCTTGCTATGAACAACATGCAAAAGATCAAAATATGACTCAACGAATGAGAAACCCGGAGACGAAAAGCCGAAAATGCCGCAAAATCACGATGTTGAAAGAGGTGCTCAAATGCGAGAAGAATATGGAGAATAGAGAATCAGTGAACCGAAATTTTTGAGAGGATCTTTGCATTTCGAAGCTTTCTGCAAAGTCTCTGAGTAGAGAACTATGGGGACATCCCCTTGGCAGTGGCAGCTTGTTGGAGCACACGGGGCCAGCGGGAGATGAGTTCGACGTCGTCGAGAGCGCCCTTGCCCTGGTTGCGCACGTATTGGGTGCTTGGGTCAATGCGCGGCTCGTAGTCCCAGACGGAGGGGGTACCCTGGATCAAGGCGGAGTAGACGAGGCGGCGACGGCGCTGCGAGCGCAGTACATCCTGGTGAATCTTCTCCATATCCCAACGAGCGTTGGTTTCCTCGAGGAAAAATGCCAAGATCTTGACCGGATCGGTGATGTTGGGCAGCGCAGGTGGAAGCTTGGCTGGGCTGGGGGTGCGAGGAGGGGTATCCGAGAGGAAGGGGTAGTCTGCCGTGGTGGTGCGCTGAGGTGTAGGCGAGGCGCGGGGGGTATCATTTGGAGTTGGCA
Organism: Penicillium paradoxum; assembly: GCF_028828445.1. Classification (NCBI taxonomy): domain Eukaryota; kingdom Fungi; phylum Ascomycota; class Eurotiomycetes; order Eurotiales; family Aspergillaceae; genus Penicillium; species Penicillium paradoxum. Next base: position 3,130,630 of record NW_026643184.1, on the reverse strand, counting down.
AGTTGACCGCGGATGCCAAGCTGGTGGGCTTGCCTGTGAGGGCTGCGCGGGTGGAGCTAGATGGACTAGGTAGACCGGCTGCTAGGTTGACTCTCTCCTCTGGGTCATTCACGAGATCGTACAGCATGGGTGGGTCGATAGTGGAGTAGATGAACTTCCAGCGGCCACGGCGGATCATCATGAGAGGAGCCTGGGTGCCTTCACCCATATACTCTCCATATACAGTATCGGTGCGCAGACCTTCGCCTCCAGTCAGATACGGCATGAGGGAGACACCATCGAGAGGGAGCTCGGGAATAAGCTTGGCGCCTGCCAATTCGGCGAATGTAGGGAGAAGATCCATAGTGGAGACATTCTCGGACACGCGTTTCGGGGTGAAATGCTTGGGCGAGTGAACGAGGAAAGGAACGCGAGCGGAGTTCTCGAACCAGGTCATCTTGTACCACAGGCCTCGCTCGCCAAGCATGTCACCATGATCACCGGTGAAGACGATGATAGTGTCGTCGGCCAGACCGGTATTCTCGAGAACACGCAGCAGTTTGCCGATATTAGTGTCAACGTATGTACAGGCAGCGTAATAGGAGCGACGAGCAGCACGGATTCGCTCGTCGGGCATTTCCTTGTTGAACAAATCGATGCACTTGAGCACACGCTGGGAGTGCGCATCCTGCTGATCATGGGGGATCGCTCCATTCTTGGGAAGAGGGATCTCGACGTCATTGTAGAGATCCCAGAACTCCTTGGTCATGGCATAAGGATCATGAGGGTGGGTCATGGAGACTGTCAAGCAGAATGGCTGCTCGTTACGCTGACGAACGTGGTCATACAGGTACTGAGTGGACTTGTAAATGACCTCTTCATCGAAATCCAACTGGTTGGTTCGTACAACAGGGCCTGCGTCCATGACAGAAGACATGTTGTGATACCAATCGGCACGGATGTCCTACAGTCGGATTAGCATGCCACAGATCATCCAGAGAATTCAACGTACCGGTTCATCCCAATTAACGGACCAGCCGTAATCACCAGGGTAGATATCACTGGTCAGACGCTGTTCATAACCGTGAAGCTGGTCCGGGCCACAGAAGTGCATCTTTCCAGCCAGAGCTGTATGGTAACCTTCCCGCCGGAGGTAGTGGGCATATGTGGGCGTATCAGCGGATAGATCTGCGGCATTGTCATAGGCTCCAATCTTCGAGGGCAGCTGGCCGCTGACCATAACAAAGCGCGAAGGAGCACACAGTGGCGAATTGCAGTAAGCCGAATCGAACACCACGCCGGCATCGGCCAGGCGGTCCAGATTGGGGGTCTTGATAGGCGAATTCTTATCATGTAGAGACAGCAAGGGCGCGGCCATCTGGTCGGCCATAATGTACAGGATGTTGGGCTTCTTGGTCGCCATGTTGAATGTCTGTTTCAGTGGGCGGCCAGTAGATTATGGGAAGCTGAGACTGAAATGAGGGAAATAAAGACAAGAAGAAGGAAAGCCGGGGCGGGCCGTTGTTATATGAAGCAGAGAACGTATGTGGGGAAAAAAAAAAAGATCGCAAGGGAAAAAAAAAAGACCCAAAGAGGTCAAAAGCGAGATAACTCCAGAGAAATCGGGGCCAAAAGAGCGAACCACAAAATGGTATTCTCAAGACCACATGAAGGCCAAGCCCAAAGCGCAATGTATGGTAATTTTCAATAATGCAGATCGTATGTCTCCTATTTGACCATGAACCCTGCAGAATGTTGTCTGTTGGATGTTGTACATTTATTCCGGAGAAGCCAGATTAGTCCACAGTAGTTCCCGTCTGCACCGAAGATCAGGGGAGGTGATCCGGGACTGACGTACACCCCGCAAGGGCGATGGAATCATTCGAAGCCGCGATGGTGTGATTTGGGGGTGGCAGACGCCGTATGGTAACATATACCAAAGTGGATGGAGCCCTACGATCTACATGTATCGTTGAGGTGTAGGGATGTACTACACTCTTTTGTTCCTATCACACTTGGCAATGATCGGATTGCAGTGTTAAAGCCTCAACAAGTCACACGACCCTCCCTTGACTATGTATTATCAATTGTACTCCGTAGGCAATTCTATCCAAGGCCGGGACGAGTGCCGAGTCGCCACTTTGCAGGCACTGTGGGTGTATTTGGGCCAGGTGTTACATCGGTCACACTGAGGAAGCTCTCAATACCATTACAATACCGACAGGCCATGTAAGACAACCACCCATCTCCTCCCCTTGGGATCAATGATCTCCATAAAATTGCAATATTCCCGGGCTGGTGAATTTGGTGCAATGTTAAGCTTCAGTGCAGTTCACACGCGCCCTCGACCCCGGAGTGGATAACGGCATCGCCAACCCAGGCCCACGGCAGCGTTTCCAGTGTGACACTCTCTTATACTGGCTAACCGGTTCCAGCCTAGTCGGTCCCGGCAGCCCACCACTAGCAAAACCTTGAGCTCCACGGGATCGTGTCATCGGCTTCGCAGCCAATCAATCCAGCCCATCTTCCCCTGGGATCTCCCCAACGAGGTTAGAGGCGAGGCTTAGAAGCAGAAGTTCCACTTGCTTATCTTAACACCCAATCACACTGCTGGAAGGGACACTACGGCGAAAAAAAAAAACCACCCCGGAGACCCGAAACCGGAGTACGGAGTAGGAAGGACTTTTCTCTTCTTTCTGAGCATTTTGATCAAAGACAGGGAATTCGCTCGATCCTCTGCAACACAACCATCACAGCACAGGACTCTGAAGAAACAAGGAAAAGGAGAATGTAATGCATGTATCATAGCTCCACAATGAGCAATCCCCCTTTCCGAGCACGCCATGAGGAGCGGTCTAAGATCTCCCCGGATTTGTCCTGTTTACGTATTTCGGAGGCAAAACACGGTCACCGCCGTTTCGACCCATCGCTGGCATCTTATCTCCAACCCCCATTTGCATTGACTCCGTACAACATATGGAGTACCGGGGCACCCCGTATGCACGGTGATTATTACAATAGGTCCGATTTGCTATATATGGCCGTGCCTACTGCACTTCCTGGGTAAACACGGGATCTTTCCACGCCATCATGCAGGATGTTCCGTCCTAACTCGGAACGAATCACATGCTCTAATCAGAGTCTTTTCTCCCAGGCCAGTGACAGGTGTCGGTTTCAGAAATAGGCCATGGCGTTGAGCACGAGGGCTCTCATGGACAAAGATTTCTTCCAGCTATCTCTGTTTTCGTCATTGTAGAAAGGGACTACGGATGTCGGTGAACATACTCTACTACGTGTAATCTACAGTCCTTAAGAGAATTTTACTTGCTGAAGTTAAAACAAAATAAAGAGCAATGTCATTCAATCCTCCGCATGCTGGGAAAAGCCCCATTCGCATGCTCGATGGCAAAGGTAAAGACAGAAAAAGCAGAGCCGAAAAACCAATCTCATCAAAGTCATAAAGTGAACCAATTAATCGCAAATCTCCCAATCTCCGAGGGAGAATCAACTTGCGTTCGTCCACATACTTGAAGGTGGAAAACAAAGTAGAAACAAAAAAACGGAGCCGGAAAACCAATCTCATCGAAGTCGTAGAGTGAGCCAGTGAATCAAAATATTCCAATTCCCGAGAGAGAGTCAACGGGAACAACAGCAAAAGCGCAGGGCATGGGAGGCGAGAATGACCTTGTAGCATGGGAAATGCCTCTGCATGGTTACCATTTATTGTTTGGTTCCCAGTCGGGTATCTCAACCTTCACCTTTTTTTCGCTATGGTATGGTGTAGCCAATGTCTGTTCCTGGATATCTTCCTGGAGGTCCTCCTTGGGAAACTCCTGGAGATCCTTCTTGGGGAATTCTTGGAGATCTTCCTTGGGAAACTCCTGGAGATCCTTCTTGGGGATATCTTGGAGATCTTCCTTGGGAAACTCCTGGAGATCCTTCTTGGGGAATTCTTGGAGATCTTTCTTGGGATGCTTCTCAGATTGCTGCTGGCTCGCCTCTTTGTCGAGGGGTGGTGGACGCCCTCCCCATTCCATGTAAGCATCCCTTTCTTCCTGCAGTGCCGCCTCGTCTTCCTTATCCCATTCAACCTTGAGAAGGCCCCAACAATCGTAGCGTGGATAGCTCTTCAGGAACGGAACACGGTCTTTGGAGGCTGGTGGGATCCATTGTGGAGGGGTCGTCCGATCACCTAGGCGTGGCAGTAGGTCCCTCGAAATTTCCAGTTGCAGGCGGCTCATCTGACCATAGTTACGCTTGTAGATATGCGTAAATGGAAGCGTTTTCATGAAATAGTCGGCGATGTCGCGGCACGCAAGGGCATCCTCTAGGCTATCATGACCTCTTCCCTGTTGGATCTCACGATCCAAGTATTTCTTTGCTTTTGTCTTCAATGACCCGTCAGCGAGGCTCAGCGTATCGAGAACATGATGATGGCGGATACGTAGGGCCAGAAGGTCACTCCGGCCTCCTTGCATAACAAGAACCGTCTTGGGACCAAGGTATTGGAACAATAGATTGCGGGCTTCATCTCGACCGTTGATCACATTGTTCGCGTCTTTTGCTGTATACATCTGTGACCAGTCGATTCCAGAGTAGCGAACGTTCAAATGCCACATCTTGACCTTGGGAAAAACTAGTTTATCGATCAGAACTTCCCCGCTGAAGTAGTCGATGGCGCTGATGCGGATGAGTTCCTGTTCCCCCAGATCGGTGATTCCCATTTCGCAGTCAAGAGCGATTGCATAGCGATAGTCAACCGGGTTCTCGGGCGCTTCGTATCTCTTCCAATCGCGCTCCCAAGCCTTTCGATCGGACACAATGTCATGCTTCGGGTATTGATGGCATCCACGGGCATGGATATCTCGACCGCAGCAACTGAACCTCTATTGACATCAAATTAGCCGTGTTCCAATCTCAAAACCAGAAGAAGAAGAAGAAGAAGAAGAAGAAGAAGAAGTTAATTGTCGTGTCGGATGGGCATTTTACTTAGATCCCAATGGCATGGGGAGGAATAAGAAAGAAAGAAAAAGCAAGCACGTACCTGGAAGTGTCCAACTGGCTTTCCTGGATGACCAAAGCAGCCATACTTTGTCTTCCGCTGGAGCGCCTTATTCTCCTGCTTTCTCCGCCATTTGGCAATTTCCTCGGGAGTCCAGATGCTTACTCCAATGTAATCCCCTGCCTCGTCGTAGAGGACTGACTTCGGACCCCCAAGCTCGGGCTCGGGATCAGGTTGGCGCTGCTCCTCGCGAGCGATGTTCGCGCTAATCTCCGACTCAGTGGCGAGGAGATCCGTACGGCGCTTTCCCCACATGCATACTGAAGAATAAAACAGTCAGTCCGAAGTCAACTTTATCGCCAACAAAAAGGAAAAGGAACATACCTCGGCAATTTCTGCATCTCTGCTCCTTGCCAAAGTCACTCCGGAGGTTTGATTGTTCATAGCCCCATTTTGCCGTGATACCGATTGAGGAATCCCAAAGTCTGGTCCAGTAGTCCTCCGTAAAAGGAATTCTGGCCACGCCAGGGAAAGGGCCAATGTTGGGGTCCTTGGGTCGGATCCCCTGATCTTTCTCTTCGTAGATCAACGGGAAAAGGTCTTCGTCGTCATCTACAGCGATGACCCAACTGTTCACTTTGTGAATGTTTCGCTTCCACATATCGAATCTGGGAATGCGGCGAACAGCGAGAAGCTTTGTGTTAGCCCTATACATGCGCTTGTACGCAAGTACTTTAGCCCTCATGCGGGTCCATGGAACTGGAACGTTCATTCCATGAAGAACACCCGAAGGTGAGGCAACAGGCTCCATTCCGAAACCGACTTGGAGCCAAAAAAAAGAAGGAAGAAAGGAAAAAAGGAAGAAAGGAAAACGAAAAAAGAGGAAGAAGAAGACTGCTAGATTCAAAAATGAGTAAGAAAGTGAACAAGATAGCGGGGGCAAGAAGGGAAAAGGCTCTGTTATATAGCGGTCTAGGCAGCGATACTAGTCTGTCCCCTGAGGAGACAGGCACCTAGCATCACGAGAATCAGCTCGATGCCGCATCGCTGCCTTTATATTAGTAGGAAGGGGGGAAGGGTGAATGGGCAATGAGTCGATGCCTGGTATCCAAGGATTGGAGGCACACTCTAAAAACGTCAGAGTGATGGTGGTTCTGTGATTCTCAGGCTGTGAATGGGAGGCAGCGCTGCCCGCAGCTTGACTTACTGGATGGTAGGACGATGCTCTGTGTGACCAAGTTACCTAGGACCAGAAAGAGTCTGCAAAAGACTAGGCGTTGTCAAGGTCCAAGGTAAGAAACAGGTTGATCCGGGGAGAGGAAGAAGGAAAGAAAAGAAAATCACCGTGGGTGGTATTTATGTGCGTGTGAGGGCAGGGTTTGACCTATGTTTGATCGGGGCTTCATTTGTGTTTGCCCTCTACGGTCATGGTGGGCGATGGGGATATGCCCTAAGAGCGTTTGATATCATTTCACATGGACGTTGTTTGACCATGGTCTCAGGCTAAAGCGGGCTTGACTTCGACTGGGGCAATGACCTAGCAACCGGGTTAGTATATGGCCTACTTCACGAGTATTAAGCTTAGCTAGTAGATGGAGTCATGATTTGATGCGTCTAAGTATTCATTTTTTTGAGTCTAGCAAATGGCTTACTCCCTAAGAGAATGGGAATGATGGTTAGTACAGATACACATGCCAGTGGGAAGATGCGACTTGGAAGATTGAACTTTCGCTGAAGTTAGCACATCGACTGTCTGATGGGTGTCTCTACACTACGTGCTGGCTGAACTAAGACCTTGAACTATTGGGGCAAAGAGACATTGAGGGCATCTCTTGTAAATGCGTAAACACCATCGAGCTGGCGGGTCGGTTCAGGGCTACCAAGCTCAGCGGATAGGACATTGTCTCGTCAACACCACAGCGTACAAATTTAGGCCGACGAAGATTTCAAAGAAATGTTAGCAAGTGCATCCAGATAGCCTGAAATAAACGGTAAAACTGCTGCGTATTTAACCCTTGAATATGGGCAAGGGCAAGCCTGGACGACATAGGCTGGGTGGACAATCTCGGAAGTAAAGAAGAATTGATGGATCGAAATTAGATCGTGTATTGGTGCTGAGGCTCCATTCACCTAGGCGCACGTATACGAAAGATAATCATCTAACGCCAGATGACAGGACACCACTGAAGTGCCGGATAGAGATGACGACGCAACGAGCATGGGCAAGAGAAACGAGGAGAAAAGAGAGAGACGGGGTTGTGTTCAACACAGACTTTGAAAACAAAGGCTCAAGAACTCGAACGGGCCAGAAGATGCAGAAAATAGAACACTATACGCCATGGTGATAAATGACATCACCTATGCTCATCGGAGATATCAGGAAGAGAGAAGAATTATGTGAATTGAAAGGTTGAAGAAGACGGCATGGTTGTATCCATGATCAGTCGACCTTGATAGCACTGTGGAATTGTTGCGATTAGCATGCTCCCTAATCAATTCATTTGACCGGGCTTACCTATAGACACGCCTGACGAATGCGTAAGCGGCCAAAAAACCGACAGTTCCGGTCAAGAGGCCATAAACAGCACAGGCAAGGAAGCTGTAGCTGAAGAACAGCAAGCCTGACACAAAACCGGTGATATGAAGTTTGAACAAATAATACCAGATGCAGTAGGCAAAAATCCAAAACGCGCTGCTGCCGCCGGCGATGAAGCTCTGCCACCACCAATGGTAATTCTAAAGGAGTTGGTTAGTATGTAGATCTGTAGTTTAAGACAAGAACGAACTTACCTCGGAGCAAAGCTGGCTGTATGTTGCAATGACAGTCACCTCGATGACTGTCACAATCAATACAGTTGAGACAACACTCAAGAAGCCGAACACGTAGTAATAACCAGTTTTGTCCTGCCACAAGTTCTTGAAAACGAAGAGGAGCTCAATGAAGAGAACCGCAAATGGAATGAGACCGGTTAACATGGGGCCGAGAGGGCTGCTGAGATACCATGGCTGGGGTGGAATTTGACGGGGAATCGCGTTCGTCTTCAGGGGGTGCTCCCATGGCATCGCACGGGCGTAGCCGACCCAGCTGCCAATGTACACTAACGGGACTTGGATAAGGAGCCAAAGTGCAAGGAGTCCGATCAGAGTGCCAAATGGAATCGCGGTACTTGATGCTTGTGCCCAAACAAACAAGTTCAGGATAAACAAAAGGCAGAATGTCAGGCCAGGGAATAGCAAAGCGGTCTAGAGTGATGGGTTAGTATAGTGTATAAAAAATTGGAGAATGATGCGTACAATCAGAGTGTTTTTGCGCCAGGCGGTGCCACCAAAGGTTTTGTAAAGTCTTCCTGAGAAGTAACCAGAGAAAAGGCCCGCAAAAACGAATAAACCCATGCCGACACTGACGAAGCCACCACGGAAGCTTGGGTTCAAGACTCCTAAGCAGCTGAGAGAGAGCAAGCCTGAAGCCATGAACAATAGCTGCATGCCTGATCCAACCAATGGAGCAAGAAGACCACTATAAGCGGGAATTCGGAACACGTCTCCATGGAGAAGCTTCCAGCCACTTGTATCTTCGAGAGCTTCCTCGTCCGAGGTGTAGTCCGCGTCGCGCTCCACATCCGCATTATCTTCCAAAAGACCCTCGCCTTTCTTCTCGGTGGATTTGCGGCTCCTCCGTCGAGATTGACTTTTGGTCTTCCGATCATCCATAGCACCATCGCCCCGGCCTTTTATGTCGCCTTGCACCGTGCGGCCCCAGATGACGAATACAGTCACTCCCAGCACAATGGAAATCGTCAAAGAATTGATGATCGCCAACCAATGGGTTATCGAGCTTTCATCTTGATTGGTAAAGTATAAATCCCAGCGGTTTGCCCAGTCAACCTGGGTGTCTTCGCGGAAGTAAACAGAGTAGGTGTAAGGGACCTTCAGTGTAACTCCGTCATCGTCATCGTCATCCTCTGGAATATATGACAGTCCAGAGTATTTTTCTTGCATTCGGGAAAGATCAGGCGGGATATACAGTCCCAGTCCTTCGTTGTTGTTGTGAACTGCCCTGGGGCATCCGTCCTCCTTGCGGTCCTCGGCGGTGATACTCTTCGGGTACACCTCAAATCCAACTACCAGCTTCCCTCCTTCAGGTGCGCTCCGCCAGCGGATGACGATCGTGAAGTGGTTGTTGATGAAATACCGTGGCTGTCCGGTGATTGGAGAGATGTCTCTGTAGCCAAGTTTGAATCCCGAGGCGTAGTACTTGCGGCTTCGATCCACTGTCACAAAGCTAGTGGCTCCGGGCAGGTTATCGGCAATCCATTCGACCACATATCCTTCCTTGATAAGTTGACGAGCCCATTTCACATTAGAACGACTGACTTCACGAGTGCAAAGCGACTGACACTCAATATCCCTTCCCATCGCGACCTCAAAGTCGGACGTCATGATTCGATCTCCACGTAGTATCTCTCCAATATTGAGCGAGACACGTTGGCCAGATCCGAACGGTGAGCCTCCGTGTGTTTTGCCGCTCGGCGGGCAGACGAAAGGGAGGTCGAAATATGCATACTGGAGTTGGGTATGATCCGAGAAGATTTTGTTTACGAGAAGAGGAATTGGGTCGTTGTCGTTATAGCGGGTCACCGAGTAACCTGATTAGAGGGCAAGATGTCAGTCTCATGTGCAGAGTCCCATCATCATGTATGGTACTCACCAGGGATGTAGAATGCGCGAGCACAAGACACAAGCAACAGCACCCACAAAGCCCACCGGTAGGAACCGACTTGACTAAGAGCCATTGTTCAAACGATTTGACGGATCAGTATGATTCTTGACCCGGGGTGAACGGGCAGCTATAACTAGCATGTACACAGAGGATGAGGGAGGGTTGTAGGCCGATCGCTTGCAGAGTTGTCTACTCGAAAAGGATGGATCGGTCTGAATAAATCGGTATCGACTAAGCGGTATGTTATGAACGGGTTGCTCGTCGAGATGATCGATAATTAGGTCGGCGGCGGGCTTGGTTTGTAAAGCGCGTGTTGGGCGCTAGATCTCCAAAGAGGACCAGGCCTGCTACAGCGCGCAATGCAGCGTCAGATTTAGAAACGAATGGAATCGGCACTTAATGCCACAACAACGATACAAGTGTTCTGAGAAAAGGGTTGCGAGCCACTGTGGGGAGCTTGAAGGAGTGAGCTTCGTCGTGGTCTCAGGGCCCGGGCCTGTCCCCAGATTACCTAATCCGAATGCTGGGGGCCTCGGGGACATCCCCTGGAGGTCGCTGAACAGAAACCGCTAGATGAGATTCGAATTGACATCTCCTTGTCTCGAATTACAATGGGCTCATTTGGATGACTACATACAGGCATGGAGGTATTCTACATTCCTCACTTGTCAAGCCCTAATAAACCCCCCTTGGACTACTAAATACAACATGCGTACGGAGTACGGAGTAGAGAAGTTGAATTACATTGACACGCCAAGAGCATGCGAATCCAATCACATAGCGCCAATACAGTAGCGCACCGAGACGCCCCTCAGCTAGTGCGCTGAAACTCATTCTATCGGCCTTGTCTCTCTTCGACAACTCAGAAGAAGCTACGCAATCATGGACCGCCCCAAGGCGAAGTATTCCAATGGATCTGGAAGAACCTGTCAAAACTGCGCAAGAGCCAAGATTCGATGCATCCGCAACGAGCCCACAGGAAGTTGTGATCGGTACGCCAAAATGGAGAAAATGACGATCCTCAGTGTCTAACTGGTCAATGCCAGATGTGAGCGTCTAGGAAAAGCTTGTCACTTTCGTGAAGGTCGAAGCATTATTCCAACTACAAGTTCAGGGGAGACTAAAGGCAGGTGGGATTTCCAGGTTTATATAGCTGGATCGCCTCGTCCTAACTATAACCTACAAGGCTCGATGCACTGGAAGCCAAAGTAGATCAGCTACTGGCCCAATCAGGAACACTACTTCCGGTACAACTTAGGGCTCCACAATATACTCCATTCACTCCGAGAGTAAATGGCTGATGATTAAAAAGACCAACAGTTCTACAGCAACAGGGACTCCAGCGAGTGCTTCTGCGCACCCTAAGGATGTCATCGACCAAGGGCTGCTTTCCCTAGATGCCGCCAACATGCTACTTCAAGAATTCCGGGCGACACTCATGTCTTATTGCCCATTTGTGATAATTCCACCGCATGCGACCGCTGAAACGTTGCGGCGAGACAAACCATTTCTACTGCTCACAATTCTCACGGTCGCTCTCCATGACAACATGCCTCTACAGCGCACACTGGAGAAGCAGGTAAAGAAGGCGATCAGTGACTGTATGATCTTTGATGGCTCTGTTTCATTCGAAATACTCCAGGGACTTCTGGTCCATCTTGCGTGGTACGACCCCATTGTTTCACCCCAATGGGATCATTGTTTAATCCAAAGAATAGGTGCCAGTATCACTCCAGACCCCGTCGATTCTCTCAATATCTGCATCTTGGGATTAGTATCATCGCTGATTTGCAGCTTGATCGTCCCCCCGAGCATCGATTCTGGAGAACCAGGGTGAGCTTTCATGATGAAAAGAGCATAGAATCGATGTCTTGGGGCCGAGAAGAAAAAAGAGCTGTTATTGGATACTTTTATCTCTCATCTACGTAAGTATCTTCCCCACTGGACACTGAATATGGATGTTAACTTCTGTGTCCGATAGCATCTCAAACATATTACAGAAGCGGTGTGCCTTCCCATATCTACCATATTTCGAGAACATGTGCAAGACTCTGGCCACCGATGCGGAGCATCCTTCAGATAAATACCTCCTCCACATTGTGCAACTACAACAACTCTCCGAGAGAATTTCCCAAGCTTCGACTCAAAACCTCACTGGGCTCCACCACCCCAACTTTTCTCTCGAGCAGGAATATCGCCAGTTTAGATCAGAACTTGATCTATATCGAACCAATTTACCATTCCCATTGACCGAAACTCGTGAGTGTACTGAACCACCTTGATAGAGTATCATATTCCTAACTCTGAAATGCAGCTCTTCTATTCATGCAGTGTTACACTGTCGACCTGTATCTATGTCAGATCACACTCTTCGATCACAAGCCCAGTGCACAACGTCCACCCCTCGAGTCGTCTTTCCAGATTGACGTGTTGCGCACGGGGCTCACAGCGACGAAAACTTTACTCGACTATTACATCTCCCTGCCACTAGGTTGTGATGTGAAATTCAACAATGCGGGCTGGGTGCAACTTGGCTTTGCAGTCACACTTGCTTGCAAGCTAGTGTCGGCAGCATCAGAGCCATTCGTCCACGCCCACACAGTCGATCTGTGCCAAGCGCTGGATATGTCGAACATGTTGAAACGGTGTATCCTCCGCATCCAGGCATTCATCACACCCAACATGGATGCTTCTGGGGACAGGAATGTATTTTTTCACTATGAAAAACGCCTCAAGAGCGTCCAGTGGTGGTTTGAGAACCGAGCGCTCTCCGGCCCCAACAATGAATATTCCCAGCAAAACGCGCAATTTACGGAAGGAATGGATTCAACCACCGGCGATACAACCCGGGATCTTAACGCATTGAACTCAATGGGAGGGTTTGATAACTTCAACCAGTGGTCGGGCTTCTTCCCAGATGCGACAATCGACGGAATGTACATCGACTGGATGGCACAAGCGACGACGTCATTTGGGCAACAGCAGTTGGGATAGTCTGGAAAGCGCAATAAAGGTGTCAAATATTATTATATGAGAGGTATTATACACCGATTTTGTTTGCTATAGAGTCAATTATACAGAAATCGCTACGGATTCTCGATGACCTCTTCTTGATTTTCTCTCCAGGCCAAAAGCCACCGTGGCCATGATAACGAGCGCAATCCCCGCCCCACACCACCCGATCAAATTACCGAATACATGCTCCGAGACGGCAACCTCGTCACCTCTGGCTCGAGCTCCTTCATATGACACAAAGAAGGAATCACCAGTTGCCTCAAACAGAGCGGGTGACAGGATGGCCACGCCGGACTCATCCCCAGTGGAACGAAGCCATGCCGCCAGGATCCGGCTGATGAGAATCGAGCCCGACCTGAAGAAGGCCGTCACAGTAGCCGGCACAAACGACACGTGGTGATCGTGAATACTCAAAGCAACCTTGATTATGAAAGGATGGCTTGGCGTGCTAGCAACCAGCTTGTTGCTCACCCCATACGGCCAGCTCCTGAGCAGTAAGGCTGCTGTACCGTTGACCAACGGATTCATCGGTCGTTGACAGCCAACTTCTGGATCTATATAGATGCCTCCGTAGTGCCAGACCAGAAAATACCGCAGGGCATCGATCTGTTGGTGAGGCAGCAGATGTGATGTATAGGTCGACAGAAACCACCCGAAATGAGTTTCGATAAACTCATGCGCCGTCTTATCAGTCCAGAGATACTGCTGGTATGAGGGATTCTGTTCTTGGCAGGACTTGGTAGCGTTGGACCATTCTTCTGGTATTTCTGAGGCTGGGCCTCTCCACATCCGATGAATGATTTTGGGGATTGTCTCAACTTCGGCATTTGGTGATCCCGGAATTAGGACTGGGGATGGGGGCGCCCACAGCGTTGACTCATTAATCGATGGGTCAACATTCTTTGCCAGACCTGATTCAGCAACAAGTGACTCTCGGCTGAGGGTATTGGCATGAAGTGCCGATGTGAATTGTATGGACGAGAATAGTAACGAACTGCAGACGAACAACAGATATAGAGCAAGACAACAAATGAATGGAACTTGACGGGCTCTAGATAGTATACTATCGACCCAGGGAGCCGCAGAAACAATTGGAAAGGAAGATTGACATTTAACGGCTTGCTGTTTGATCTGGTGGCGGATATAACTCAGCCTAGAACTGGCGGTCATCTTTATGGTGTATGCAGCACCACGGGAAAGGGAAGCACCACACAGAACGAACGAAGGAGAAAGCGAAAGTTTTCTTGGAATAGATACGCCGGTGATTGAGACTGACACGGCAGCACGCGAGAATCATTAGGACTGGACCTATAACCCAGTGCATCAAGAATCCGACGGCTTTTCATCTTACTTCTGTTGGCCGCTTACCAAGTATCGACAATACCTAATTGGGTATGATCAGTTTGGTCATCAGCTTATAATACTGAATTTTTCCCAGCATGACCTAAAGTCATGCTATTTTACTGCATACGAGGCAGGGGGGTTTGAAAGATTGGGGGCGGAAGCCATAAACAAGTTAGACTCGGGGTGGTTGAGAACTAGAACAACTTGACAAGACTACGACAATTGGGCGACAAGGTCTGAAAGCTGACATTGGACGTGTAGTCGTCGCAATTGCAGCCCCATAATCTCCGTGTCCGTGTCCATGTCTCCCTGGCCCATACACATATCTCCAGTCAAATCCCCGTGTCCGTGTCCGTGTCCGTGTCGCACTGCCCTGCCAAGATAATATAGACCTCAACAGGTCCTAGGCTGATGTCTAGGTATTCCTCCACTCACAGTTGTTCATGAGGCATGAAGCACTGATTTAAGGCTGCTGGTAATGGTATGGTATCATACAACCGCGTTACAGGCCCTGTGTTCCAATCTCATCCGTCCGTCTCGGTGAACAGGACTCCATACATCACCCTGGTTTCTACGCTTGGATACACGCTTGAGCGAGGCTCCGACGGGTCCGTAGACCGATGAGGATGGAGCGGATGAGACAACCCTATTTTGAGCGATATTTGCTTTGCAGTTGTAGCATAGACTCGCGCTTAAATAACCTCCACCAGCGACCAAGAGACCTTTTCCCCCATTCCCATAGACAAATCCACCAGAAGCCATCATGAGCAATTCAACAGACCCTTCCGACTACTGCACACTGGACATCTGTCCAATCACCGAGGCATACGTCTACTACGTTCCCTCGCTGGCCGGAAATGCCTTCTATGCCGCTATTTTTGCACTTATGCTGGCAGCGCAGCTGGTGCTGGGCATTCGATATAGAACTTGGGGCTATCTAGCTGGTTTATTCGGCGGCTTGGTGCTTGAGATCATTGGATATGCTGGACGCATTCAGATGCACTTCAATCCGTTCCGATTCGACCCATTCCTTGAGTATGTCCACATGCCTCAACGTAAACCTGGAACATATGCTGACAGCTACTCAATAGATATTTGATTTGTCTTACCATTGGGCCGGCCTTCATCAGTGCCTCGATCTATATTTGTCTCGGGCGGATTGTGGTGATCTACGGAGAGAGCATCTCGCGCCTTCGTCCCCGGACTTACACAATCGTCTTCATTCTCTGTGATCTGATCTCTCTGCTCCTTCAGGCCGCAGGAGGGGCCATTACCTCCATCGCTGATTCCGATCAGTATGATCTAGCTCAGGCTGGAATCAACATCATGATCGCCGGTCTAGCGAGCCAAGTTGCTTCTCTCGCGATCTTTATGGCCCTATGTCTGGATTTTGCCTGGCAAGTCCGCAAGAATCAGCACGAGCTCAGCCCAGAGCCACGGATGATTGAGCTTCGCAATAGTGTGAGGTGGAAGGCGTTCATTGCTGGTGAGTTTATCCCCATTTTCTCTTTCATCATTTCCTTAACAACAATTATTAACCATCTACTCCGTAATCAGGTCTGGCTTTGGCAACAATTACCATCTTTGTCCGTTCGGTATTCCGAGTTGCAGAGCTAAAGAGTGGCTTCCACGGCTCCTTGGCAAACAACGAGGTTCTGTTCATGATTCTAGAGGGAGCTATGCTTGTGATCGCGATTCTGTGTTTGACGGTCCTGCACCCGGGCGTGTGTTTCAATGGTCAATGGGATAGCACCAAGTGGTCCTTTCGCAAATCGCGAGACAGCGAAATGAATCTGATATCTGTGGATCCTGGACAGAAGATGTCGAGGCTGAGTGATTCTGCTTTGAGCTGAAGGGTTGCTGTGGTTAGAGAGTATTTAGATTTGTCCCATCGCCCCCTTTGTATCCGTTCCCTTGGTCTGATTCTAGGTATACTGCTTCTAGAACTGTTTCTTTTGTTTCAAGCGAGCTTTTCATACTCAGTTACTGTTTTATTTTTGTAGGATATCCATCTGATACAAATTCATTGCGATCAAAGTATACAATCCTGTCAATACTTGCACGCGCAATGGCATCAACAAGAAGTAGATAGTAGTCATCAGCCAGAATTAAAACAGCCATACTGTTATGTCCGTTAGAACATCTCGATACAGGCACTGTTAATACGGGTCAATACAAAGCAATACGGGGTGTCTGCACTAAAAACGCCTTGGATGGCCTGTCCATTCACAAAGCCATTGCTCCTCACCTCGGCATCGGCCATCGGGGTCCGTCCCGATGGGTACCTCATTGCGCGATCAGTCTCGCTTTACTCTTAACATATGCATTTTTCACGGTGGAAGATCAGACCGACCTCGTTCTTGTCCAAGTCAAGTGCTCATGTTGGCATTAAGATAGGGAGAGTACTACCTACTTAGGTACATACCCTGTAGTAATTCTCTCTGATCCATCTCCATTGATTCCCGGCCGACCTTTCCATTCTCTCGAAGATGAAAGTTCCCAAATCCCAAGAAGAAATTGTTTTCGAACTCTCGTCGAATCATTCGGATGGCGGAAACAGTACGCCTGTTGATGTGGATATTTCCAAAGCGTCCAACATATGTGTGAGTCTGAACGATTATACACATTAACCTGTACCAATCCCTGAGGCAAACTAACAATCACAGGACGAAGATGCTTCCCCGGAAAATCGCCATCGGCGGCGACCCTTCTCTCTCAAGCGCCTCATCTGGGGTGAAGTCCCTCCTATTCCCACCGAGAGGTCCATCTCTGGCGAGTATGGGGCTGGTTGGTTGAGTCAACTGACCTTCCAATGGATGGGGTCGATTATGAGGGTGGGTTTTCAGAGGCCGTTAGAGGTGAGCGACATTTGGCTGGTCAGCCCAGACCGTCAAATCGACAAACTATCGGCTCGTTTTGGTGCAGCCTTTGAACAAAGGGTCCACCAAGGCGGGAAGATTCCCCTCATCAGAGCTCTATATGACACAATCCAGCGCGAGTTCTGGCTTGGAGGAATATGCAGTTTTCTCGCTTCCCTCTGTCAGGTGATGACGCCGTTCGCCTTGCGGTTCCTGATCCAGTGGGTCACTACTTCGTATTTCAAGCAAGGCCCTGGTCAAGAAAATGAAGGGTTTGCAAAGCAGATCGGGTTAGTCTTTGGCATCATGGGAATGCAGCTGATTCAGAGCGTGAGCACCAACCAATTCATCTACCGAGGCTTCATGGTTGGCGCACAAATTCGTGGGGTCTTGATCTCTGCCGTTTTCGAGAAAACTCTCAGAATCTCGAACCGAGCTCGTGCTGGACCGACTGTGCCAGAAGAGAATTCACAGAGCGCAAACGAGAAGGCAAAGCCAATGAAGAACCCAAAGAGATTAGCGGACGCAGATGAAGTGGGCTGGTCCAATGGTCGGTTAATGAATTTGATGTCCACTGATACATCGCGGATTGAATTAGCTTGTGGGATGTTCCATCTCCTTTGGGTGTCCCCATTCACAATCTTTCTCGCACTGGCTCTACTACTCATCAACATGACCTACTCCGCCCTCGCCGGCTTCGCACTGCTTTTTTGCGGTATTCCCTTGCTCACCATTACGATGAAGATTCTTATCCGAAGACGTCGTGCGATTAACAAAGTCACAGATGTCAGAATATCTATGACTCAGGAGATCATGAGATCCATCCGTTTCGTCAAATTCTACGGGTGGGAAAACGCTTTCCTGGAAGCTCTCCGACTATGCAGGAAGCATGAGATTGCAATGATCCAAAAGCTCATGGCTTTACGAAATGCAATGAATGCAGTGTCTGTGGCTTTGCCAATCTTCGCCTCTATGATCACGTTCGTCGTGTACTCTGTTTCAGGCCATGAACTCACAGCGGCTCTGGTTTTCTCCTCTTTGTCGATCTTCAATTCTCTGCGGATGCCTTTCAATCTCCTGCCTGTGGTCATTGGTCAGGTGACAGATGCCTGGGCATCAACACGCCGAATTCAGGAATATCTTCTTGCTGAAGAAAAGCAACAGGAATTCACTCTGGATCCCCTTGCTCCCCTTGCAATTGAAGCTCAAATGGCTTCCTTTACTTGGGAGCAAACGGCTGCCTTGGTGCAGGGTCCCAATCATAAGCCATCGAATAAACCCCGGGGGAAGAGCTTGGGACAGAAAGGTGCTAGTGAACAGTCGTCCATACCTTCTGCAAATGCTCCCCCACAGGATCGCCCGAATATATTCTCGATCAATGATATCAATCTGTCGATTGGGCGTTCTGAGCTTGTGGCGGTGATAGGAAAGGTGGGCTCTGGGAAGAGTTCCCTTATTTCTGCACTCGCTGGAGACATGCGTAAGACCGCAGGTACCGTGACGATGGGAGAGAGCATAGCGTTTTGTCCGCAGTCTGCATGGATTCAGAATGCCACCGTCCAGAACAACATTTTATTTGGCAAAGAGATGAATCGAGAATGGTATGACCAAGTTATCCAAGCATGTGCCCTACAATCGGACTTGGACATGCTCCCCGCAGGTGACCAAACCGAGATTGGAGAACGAGGAATCACGCTCAGTGGTGGCCAGAAGCAGCGACTGAACATTGCTCGAGCGATATACTTCAATAGTTCGATCGTTGTTCTAGACGATCCGCTGTCTGCAGTAGATACGCACGTCGGTCGCCATCTATTCGAAAACGCCATATGCGGGTTGCTTGGAGACAAGTGCCGCATCCTTGCTACACACAGGCATGATATTCTGCCTCGGTGCGACAGGATTATTTGGCTAGATGAAGGTCGAATCAAGGCTAACGGCACCTACGACAATCTGATCTCCACGAATTCTCAGTTCCAAGAACTTGTTGGTTCTAGCACTGGAGGAGAAACTGACGGGGAAGAGGCAGTAGCTCAACTACACCCAACAGAGCCATCTGCCGAAGGGAAAGCATCTGATCCAACTTCTCTCATTCAAGAAGAGGATCGATCTGTTACTAGTGTGGAATGGGGGGTTTATATTGCATACATTCGTGCATCCGGATCACTTTTATACGGAATCATTCCCTTCCTGTTGCTATGCCTGGCTCAATCTTCGAATATGCTCACCAATATCTGGCTGTCGTACTGGGTTGATGATGAGTTTGGGCTGTCAAAAGGCCAATATATCGGCATATATGTGGGCCTGGGGTTCATTCAGGCTATACTGATGTTTTTATTTTCCCTGTCCATATCTCTACTCACTACCAGTGCGAGTCGGACCATGATGGAGAAAGCACTTGTACGTGTTCTCCGAGCCCCGATGTCCTTTTTTGACACGACACCTTTGGGTCGCATCACGAATCGCTTCTCTAAGGACGTGGACACAATGGACAACTTCTTGTCAGATGCCATTCGCATGTATATGCTTACTCTAGCGATGATCGTGAGTGTATTCATCCTTCTGATATACTACTTCCACTATTTCGGCGTTGCAATCGGCCCTCTTATGCTTCTATTTCTCATTGCGGCAGCGTATTATCGTGCGTCCGCTCGAGACATGAAGCGGCACGAGGCCGTCCTGCGGTCTGCAGTATTTGCTCGCTTCAGCGAGGCTATATCCGGAACCTCAAGCATCCGTGCATATGGAATGCAAGCTCATTTCACATCTGTCATTCGGACAGCAATTGATAATATGAACTCGGCATACTACCTCACATTCAGCAACCAACGTTGGCTGAGCGCCAGACTGGACATAGTTTCTATTCTTCTTGTGGGAACCACTGGGATTCTGGTGGTCACGCTACGGCATGTTGTCTCTCCAAGTATATCTGGTCTGGTGTTCTCATATACTCTTGCAATTGTGCAAATGATACAAGTCCTCGTGAAGCAATTTGCGGAGCTCGAGAACGCAATGAATGCCACCGAGCGCGTACATTTCTACAGCACCAGCCTTGAGCAGGAGGAGGATGAAAATTCCACCTCCTATCATCCTCTGGCAGTGGAAAAGAGCTGGCCTTCGAAGGGAGCCATTGTGTTTGAAAAGGTTCAAATGCGGTACCGACCTGGTCTACCGCTCGTTCTGCAGGGGATGAACCTCAACGTAACTGGCGGCGAGAGAATTGGAATCGTTGGCCGTACCGGTGCCGGGAAGTCATCAATCATGTCTGCGCTATTCCGTCTGACCGAGCTCGCCAGTGGAAGCATCAAAATTGACGGGGTTGACATTTCCCGTGTCTCCTGTCATGATCTCCGATCGCGGCTCTCCATTGTTCCTCAAGATCCGACTCTATTCGTGGGAACGGTTCGATCCAACCTGAATCCCTTCAACGTACACACAGACTTGGAGCTCTGGTCGGCGCTCCGCCAGGTTGGTTTAGTTAAAGAGGACAATGCCCAGGACTCCTCTCCGATTCATCTGGACACGCCCGTGGAAGAGGAGGGTCTGAACTTTTCCGTCGGTCAACGTCAGCTCATGGCCCTGGCACGAGCACTCATAGGTGGTAGCCAAGTCGTAGTATTCGACGAAGCAACTTCATCTGTTGACCTGGAGACAGATCGGAGGATACAGGAGACAATTCGAACGAGTTTCGGCGGGCGGACCCTTCTCTGTATTGCGCATCGATTGCAGACTATCATCCGCTACGATCGGGTTTGTGTTATGGACAAGGGGACGATTGCAGAACTGGACACGCCGCTCAGTCTATGGGAGTTGAAGGGCATATTTCGGGGAATGTGTGATCAGTCTGGAATTGTCAGGGAAGATTTCAATTGATTCGATCGTATTCTGTTCCATAAACATGGAAGCGTATACGTTCATAAATTGGCCTTATCCACCCACGACGAACGCTCCCTGTGCCGGCCGATTCGTCTGCACGTTACTGGGCACAAGAAGATCATCACCCCTTGACCGGGCGGGATTTTGTGGTCGATGTTTGAGAGGCTGAGAGAGGATCACGAGTGACCTATGGTATTTCCTTCCTCTCATCGCTTTGCCTTACTCCCTATGAAGTACTCCGTAGTCGTATTCACACTATTCTCCCAGACTCATCATAACAAGCTCCCCACGATGCCAATCACCAGCGATATCACCCTCGACATCTCCAAATTTGATCCGGAAAATGTCGAAGAATCAACGAAGAAGGCCGCAGCTTTCCTGGAAAACGTCACTAGCAATGGCCCCCGATGGTGGGAAGTAGGTATCACGAAACATCGTGAGATGCGAGAGCTCGGTCAAACAGCGCTTGGCAAGCCCGTCTATCTCCCAGAAGCTCTCGACGGCACTTTTCCTTCGCGCGACCCTGGCCGTGAGATCCCCATCCGGATCTACAAGCCTGATAATGGCCAGCCCAGCAAAGGCATCTTCCTGCACTTTCATGGAGGCGGTTTCGTACTAGCAACGCACAAGCAGTGAGTATCTCACCGCTCATTTCTCGCCTGCGTAAATATTAATATCTTGGACAGCTCTGATACTGCCCTACGGGAAATCGCCAATAAATGCCAGCTAACAGCCATTTCAGTCGGATACCGTCTGGCCCCGGAACACTCCTACCCGGCTGCCATGCACGATGCCATCGATGCTGCCGAGTACATGGTGGACCACGCAGTGGAGGTGTACGGCGCTTCCCTGAGCTTTGTTGGTGGAGAATCAGCAGGGGCCTGTCTCGCCGCTCTGTCAGCCCTGCAGCTGATGCGGTCGCGGTCATCTTACAGATTGTCGGGCCTTGTTCTTCCTTACGGCTATTTTGATCTGACCCTCGGGCTGCCCTCGATAGCAAATTCAACCAAGCCCCTGTTGATAAATTTGACAACCATGCAGCGGTTCAACGGCGCGTATGTGCCGGGCATGAGCACCGCTGAGCTCCAACAACCTTCAGTGTCCCCACTATATGAAGATCTCAAGGAGCTTGTTGCGACATCCACCCGATCGTTGCCTCCCGCTCTTTTCCTCTGCGGGACAGAGGATCCGCTGCTCGATGACACGATTCTGATGAGTTCTAAGTGGAGCATTGCCGGCGGTGAAGCTATCGTCAAGATCTACCCCGGTGCCACGCATGGGTTTACTGGGTTTCCCGGTTTGCCTGTGGCAGATGAGGCAAATGCGGTGACCCTGGAGTTCCTGCAAGAGAAATTGCGCGACTCGGCGTGATCAGTTAAGGTTCATATATAGTCTGGGAATGTATTGGCTCTAGTGACGGACCGAGACACAATGCTCGAAGTCAAGTCTCTGCTGTGTTGAGCATCTCAATCGACCAAGAAGCGTACACGTACAGGGGCCGAAGATCTTTCTAGTATTTACCATATCCAGAATCCTACGGTCACTTGAGGGGATTAGTCTGTCCATTCTAGTATTTAAGAGCATGAGGCATATACAATTTAATATTGTTGTCTGTGTATACTCCGAATATATATTGAGTACATTGCCTTATCAAGTTGCGGGCCCCGACCAAGATGCTTACATTCTGCAATAGGGATGGATGACATATATCTGAGCATCATGGACCTACAAAACCCGCAAATTACAGGGCTCCTTTCAAGTCTAAATTACATTTATGTACGATCAGTGAGACCAAGACTAAATTAAAAAAAAGCGCATACAATTCAAAGCTCCTGAAACATCAAGACATATCCAGAAAGCTAGCTAAAGATCACACAGAAAAAAATCATGCTAAAAGGGGAATGAGAACGTCATAGATACCGAGGGACCCTGTTAGGACCTCGCAAAGTAAAAAGCTTTGAATACATCGTGTGAATAACTGCAAGGCTGAGCTGAAAAGAAGAAAAGCAGCCGGGGAATTATCATGGGTGGCTAAGGAGGTACTCGACTGCTCCTTGAACACTGCCGCCTGCGCGACGCAGGGCTTCAATGTTCCGCTCGAATTCAAAGAATCCCATATCGTTCAACTGTCGCAATTGATCGGCATATCTCTCCTCTGGAGGGCGAGTGTCAGCAGGCGGTGGTGGCGCGCCAAAACCACCCCCAAGACCACCAAGACCACCACCTCCGAGTAGAGCTGCCAGAGGGTTGGCACCAGCGGCTCCACCTTCTGCGCCCTGTCCGCCCATGCCTTGCATCATCTGGGATAGAAGTGCTGGATCGCGGAGGAACGGATTCTGCTGGGGATTGAATGGATTGAGACCACCCTGGCCGGGTTGGCCAGCGTTACCGAAGATAGCCGGGTTCAGAAGGGATGCAAAAGGGTTCTGAGCAGCTTGGGGGGTTTGTCCCTCGGCAGGTGTTGATCGGTCCGCAGTATCGGCACCCTGTGCACCTCCAGTTTGAGTGGCGCCCGGGGTGGTGGAAGGCTGGGCTTGGTTGGCGAATGGGCTGGCTCCGAAAAGAGCACCGAAAGGATTGGCGTTTCCAAACAGATTCGGAGGCATCTGCCCGCCGAACGGATTCAATTGCGGATTTTGTTGCTGGGAACCTTGGTTTTCTTGGGCGGTTGTGTTGGTCACGCCGGGGGCGGGGAATGCACTATCACCGCCACCAAGTCCCCCACCCATCCCCATAGCTCGTTGCATCTGCATCATCTGTCGAATCGAACTTGGATCAGTCAACATACGGCGAAATTCTGGGCTTTCCATCATTTGCCGAACGCCGGGTCCCATATCGCGAAGCATGGGATTCTGCTGGATCATCATGTCGATCATAGCGGGATTTTGCAGGGCTTCGTTGATACTAGATTGGAATTGAGGATTCTCGAGCATGTTGAGCATCGACTCAGTATCAGGTGGAGGTCCCATCTAAGTATACAGATCTCAGGTTAGCCATATATCAAAAGCATTGCCAAGGTAACTCCATATTCCATTGGCTACATACCCCACCATCAGGGCCGAAGAGACCCGCGCCCGGTAGCTGGGCGAATCCAGCATATCGTGCACCAGTCAAGCCAGCAAGCGGGTTGTTGCCAGTACCAGCTGCGAGATTAGTTGGGACACCAGCAGTCGCCGGGTTTGGGGATGCTCCAGCGGCCGCACTGGTTGAGCTTGGCTGCGCGGCTGTGGTTTGGCGCGGCTGATTGCTTGCTGCGCTTTTGACCAAGTGGATGGTGTGGCCATCCTTGATCTTATAGGCCTCGAGTGTCTCAGTGTCCTTCAGAACACGACCTGAGTAGATCAATCGCTGACGTTCTGCTGGGGTATCGGCGTATTCAGAGCTGGAAAGCTTCTGTTTGAGATCCGACACCAAAGTGGTGAGCGGAAGGGTCAGGGTATATTTGGCATCAGTCGATGACTTGACAGTGAAGGTAATGGGAACCTCCTCTGTGGGAGCCGTATCATCGGCCATGGTGAGGAATGTATGATGCTTGTGGAGCAAGTGGGGTGATTATTAGGAGATGGGCGGATGATGCAGGGTATACCACCCAAAGCCTCAACAAATGTATTGAGAGTCTGATAGAGCGCAGCTCTTGATACGGGGATGAAAATAGTGAATGCGAGATGAAACGTCAGAGAGGATAGTTCATGAGCCCGTTATGCGGAGGCAATCTGCCTGCTATCGGCGCGGCGTAGAAGGCGGTCGAAACATAAATCACGTGCAAAGCGCGCTAGTGGGAGCTACCACACTCGAAGGAATATTTTCTCTTCTTCACTTCTCTGAGTCCAACCTACACGGCTACATCTCTCTTTATCCGTGGCGAGTGGACTGGAGAAGTTTCTCTTTCTTGACTCCACCCAGCAGGGATGGGACTGATGTAATATTCATACCCCCTGACTTGCAATTGCATGTACAAAGCTTCTCTCCCTTTTCTGTGTGGTACCGGGAAACCGAGAACTAGTTGCCCACCATGGCCACCACATCGCACATGTTCATGTATTCCTTGACCATCCAACCCCCAACCGCAGTCACCCAGGCCATCCTTGGTCAATTTGCAGGGACCAAGGAACAGCAGATCGTCACTGCGTCAGGATCAAAATTGACCATCCACCGGCCCGATCCGGCACAGGGCAAGATCACACCGATCTTCTCTCAAGATGTTTTCGGCATCATCCGCTCTCTTGCAGCTTACCGAGTGACTGGTAGCAACAAAGGTACGTTGGTTTTGTTCGCAATCCTCATCTATCCCCCTACGAGTACAACTTAGTGATTCTTCAAGCTTCCTGGGCAGCACGGTCCTATTCCGAACCGACTCCTTGAAGAAGGGTTGAGACCTGCCCTGGAAAGCGACGTTGATGCTCGCAATCTCTCTCTGTCATGACCGGACCATGCTGAGTGTTTATCATAGATTACATCATCGTTGGCTCTGATTCGGGTCGCATCACGATCATTGAATATGTTCCTTCCCAGAACCGCTTCAGCCGTATCCATATGGAAACATTTGGAAAATCTGGAGTTCGTCGTGTCGTTCCAGGTCAATATCTCGCGGTCGACCCAAAGGGACGCGCGTGTCTCATCGCTTCCGTGGAAAAGAACAAGCTGGTCTATGTTCTCAACCGCAACTCACAGGCGGACCTTACCATCTCTTCACCTCTGGAAGCACACAAACCTCATACGTTGGTCTTTGCCATGATTTGCCTGGATGTTGGTTATGACAATCCCATCTTCGCTGCCCTCGAGGTAGACTACTCGGAATCTGATCAAGATCCCACGGGCCAAGCATTCGAAGAAACTGAGAAAGTTCTGGTTTACTACGAACTTGATCTGGGGTTGAATCACGTTGTTCGCAAGTGGTCTGACCCAGTTGATCGGACTTCGTCGATGCTTTTCCAGGTACCTGGCGGAGCTGATGGCCCCAGTGGTGTCTTGGTCTGTGCGGAGGATAGCGTCACCTACAGACACTCCAACCAAGGTGCCTTCCGCGTGCCCATCCCACGCCGCAATGGCCCAACTGAAAACCCCGAGCGTAAACGCTCGATTGTTTCCGGAGTCATGCACAAGATGAGGGGTGCTTTCTTTTTCCTTCTCCAAACCGAAGATGGTGATTTGTTCAAGTTGACCCTGGAAATGGTCGAAGATGAGAACGAGCAACCGACCGAGGAGGTGAAGAGCCTGAAGATCAAATACTTTGATACGGTCCCTGTCGCAACGAGCCTTCTGATTCTGAAGAGTGGTTTCCTCTACGTTGCCAGTGAAGCGGGAAATCATAATTTCTACCAATTTGAGAAGCTCGGTGACGATGACGAGGAGACGGAATTCTCCAGCGACTCGTACTCACCTGATCCCTCGGTGCCTTGCGCCCCAGTCTACTTCAATCCCAGAGGCGCTGAAAATGTCAACCTCATGGAGAGCATGAATTCATTGACTCCTCTCATTGATAGCAAAGTCGTCAATTTGACCGAGGATGACGCGCCCCAAATCTACACAATCTGTGGTTCGGGAGCCCGAAGCACATTCCGGACTCTCAAACACGGACTCGAAGTCTCTGAGATTGTCGAGTCAGACCTTCAGCAAGTCCCTTCTGCTGTATGGACAACTAAGTTGACCCGGGCTGATGAGTTCCACACATACATCATTCTATCCTTCGCCAATGGCACTCTTGTTCTCAGCATCGGAGAAATTGTCGAAGAAGTCTCAGACACTGGGTTCCTTTCTTCGGCTCCCACTCTGGCAGTACAACAACTCGGCGAAGACTCTTTGGTCCAAGTGCACCCCCGAGGAATTCGTCACATCCTTGCTGACCAGCGAGTGAACGAGTGGCCTGCTCCGCAGCATCGGTCCATCGTTGCAGCAGCCACGAATGAACGCCAAGTTGCTGTGGCCCTCAGCTCCGGTGAAATTGTCTACTTTGAAATGGATGCAGATGGCACACTGGCCGAGTACGACGAGCGTAGACAGATGTCTGGTACTGTTACCTCATTGAGCATGGGAGAGGTCCCCGAGGGCCGGATGAGAAGCTCCTTCTTGGCTGTTGGATGTGATGACTCCACTGTCCGCATCCTCAGCTTGGACCCAGACTCTACACTGGAGAACAAATCAGTTCAAGCCTTGACATCTGCACCATCTGCCCTTCAAATCATGTCTATGGCCGACTCGAGCTCGGGAGGTTCGACTCTTTATCTCCACATCGGTCTTTACTCTGGTGTCTACCTTCGTACCGTATTGGACGAAGTCACTGGTGACCTTTCTGACACTAGGACACGGTTCATCGGCGCCAAGCCGGTCAAGCTATCCCAGGTTTCTGTCAAGGGCCAAACAGCCGTGCTTGCCCTCAGTGCTCGCGCCTGGCTGGGCTACTCCGATGTGCAAACCAAAAGCTTTATGCTCACCCCTCTGGACTACGTTGGCCTTGAATGGGGATGGAACTTCTCCAGCGAACAGTGTGTTGAGGGCATGATCGGTATTCAAGGCCGCAATCTCCGGTATGTTTTCACTCCAGGTTCACTTACCCCTTTCCCAATTTCCTCGACCCCGACCTTTGATCATATGATGAGAAAATATATCCGAACTTTCATGTGGATGCAACTTTTTAAAAGAAAAATTCCAATTGTTCCTTCTGAGATCAATCCCCCCTTTCATACCATTTTGTCATTTGGATCACTCTCTTCGCATTGGTACTGACCGAAAATAGAATTTTCTCTGTTGAGAAGTTGGACAACAACATGCTCCAAGAATCTATTCCTCTCTCCTACACTCCTCGGCGCTTTGTCAAGCACCCCGAGCAACCCCTCTTCTACGTGATTGAATCCGACAACAATGTTCTCTCTCCCGCCACTCGCCAGAGACTTCTTGAAGATGCCCAGGCCCGCAATGGTGAGGTCACAACCCTCCCGCCTGCTGAGTTTGGATATCCGCGAGGCACCGGCCATTGGGCATCATGCATCGAGATCATCGACCCGATTACATCCAAATCTGTGGTATCGACTCTTGAGCTCGAGGACAATGAGGCCGCCGTCAGTATCGCTGCGGTATCATTTACCAGCCAAGACAACGAAACGTTCTTGGTTGTGGGTACCGCAAAGGATATGACAGTCAATCCTCCCTCTTCCTCATGTGGGTTCATTCACATCTATCGATTCCAAGAGGACGGCCGAGAACTGGAGTTTATCCACAAGACACAGGTCGATCAACCTCCTCTTGCTCTGCTTGGCTTCCAAGGTCGTCTACTGGCGGGCATCGGTCCGACTCTTCGTGTTTATGACCTCGGTATGAAGCAATTACTACGCAAGTGTGAAGCCGATGTTGTTCCCAAAACCATCGTTGGCCTTCAGACACAGGGCAGCCGAATTGTTGTCAGCGATGTCCGGGAAAGTGTCACGTACGTTGTTTACAAATACCAGGACAACGTCTTGATTCCTTTTGTGGATGATTCCATCGCACGCTGGACATCAGCCACGACCATGGTTGACTATGAAACTACCGCTGGTGGTGACAAGTTCGGAAACATATGGTTGGTCCGCTGCCCGAGCAAAATCTCTGCTCAGGCGGATGAGGATGGATCTGGGGCCCACCTCATTCATAAAAAGGGGCTATCTCCAGGGAACAGCCCATCGTCTCGAGCTGATGGTTCATTTCTACAGCCAAGATATCCCGACCAGCCTGCACAAGACTCAATTAGTCGCTGGTGGTCGCGACGTCATTGTTTGGACTGGTTTCCAAGGCACAGTTGGCATGTTTGTTCCCTTTGCCAGCCGCGAGGATGTCGACTTTTTCCAGCAATTGGAGACACAGATGGCTTCTCAGCAACCTCCTCTGGCAGGAAGAGACCATTTGATGTACCGTGGCTACTATGCGCCTGTCAAGGGCGTCATTGATGGAGATCTCTGTGAAATGTATCTCCTGCTACCTAATGATACCAAGATGATGATTGCCGGGGAACTCGATCGCTCTGTCCGCGAGATCGAGCGCAAGATTTCGGTACGTTCTCACATTCTCTTTTGATTGCATTCCGCATGTCACTAACATCTTTGCAGGATATGCGAACCCGGGTGGCGTATTGATTTTGGGTCGGTTTCGGCGTCTGTTGCTGGCGTTCCTTGCTGCCCTGTATACGGGCTTCAGATACCTACCTCTTTATTAATGGATGACTACGATGCGGCTTTGAACCGCGATTGATTCTGCAATGGTGGGCTTCCTACCCTCGCCTCGTACTAGACCGACCTTTCCTTTCACCCTTCCCCTCCCTCCACGCCCGTAGACTCTTGTACGACACCGTCTCTTGCCTCGCTCGGTCTGCCGTTTCTCTCGGTTTATCTTGAGCTGGATGCAGTCGGTCACTTTTCAGTGCCGCCTGTACGAGACAAGAAGAAGCGTGAAAACGCATCGACGCTTTTTGAGTACGATTTGATCCGCATTACCACACGGGTCTACGTCGTAATTTATCGGTCGGGACAATCATTTACATTTATTCTTTACTGTAATCACATTGGAATGAAAAGCAAATATTATGTTCGAAACGTCTTCAAAAGGCCTCTGTACATCTACGTGTTTGGAATCCCAATACTCTTGTGTCACCTGACCCATATCCTCAGTCATCGGTTCGCCGTCAAGTTCCCGACTTGGACTCCGAGGATTGGATCACACCATCCACGCTATGGGTTCTCTTCCCGTCATCGTTCACTCGGACACACCGAGATGAAAAAATTGCACGGTCGGCATCGCAACAGCTCGGTTATGGCCGGCAAGTTCTGGGGCCGGGAACCAGGCCCGGTTCCGTCGTGAGTTTCCCGAGGGAAACTCCAGGGCCAGATGAAGTCTCTGATGAGAACCTGAAGGTCCTCAGCGATGACCGAGGGTTGACGATGCAGATTGCAAGTTCAACACGGGATCTTGCTTTGAAATCGATCCCAGTCATCGAGATGAACAAAGTTCCGGGCAGACGTACAGTGATTGGCCACTTCGCCTATAACGCAGAAGCTCGGGCACTCTACAAGGAATGTGAACAGGCATGTGGAGACCCAAAGGGCGCGCATGTCGCAATAAGGCGCACCCCACTTCTCCCCTTGACCCACGGTGTTTGTACTCCGTACTCCGTACGGAGTACCTTGTGCTTGCATGGTGACTGGCTCTTTTTCTCCGAAACATTTGAAAACGAGGCATCACAGTGTTCTATGGATACTGGACATGGTTCGAGAGCCCTTATAGGAATACGATGTGTTATACAAAGCCAATCAGCCATCCGTGATCCTGAACTGAACTAGTGAGCGGTCTCGGGTTCTATGTACTTTGACATAGTGGAATGTCAATCCAAGGGCGTGAGCAACTGTGCAAGGATGGATCCTCGCATCCGCGTGACCAATCACTCTCATGTCTCTGGTGAATCTCAGGCTAGGCCTTCCTTACAGAGTACGCTGAGGCATATTAAGGATGCGGAGGATGATGAGTCGCTGTTCTTTTGGGTTGTGAGGCGCCATCCGCATCATATCGTCATCTTCCGAGGCAGGAGAACGAAGACAGGTCTATCTGACCCTTGTGAGTCACTCGAGGTTTTATAAGAGTATAAGAGTCTTGGGGGCTTCCGGTGAAACAAGAATATAAACCCTGTTCACATTGCTGCGAAAGCTCCTCCACACTTGTTTCCCCTGTCTCCAGTGCGGTTGTCGACGGGCTCCACCATTTACTTTTTTTTTTTCTCCTTATTTCTTTTTTAAATAAAACCATACGTGATCTCTACTCGGGCTTGCTACTTTGAATATTCAATTCTCTTCATTCCATTTGGCGGGTTGCTTTGTTGTTCCCACATTACGTGAGTGAGACAGCTGACGGCGTTCTATCCTCTTCGCTGTCCCTGTCACACAACTCCACCAAGAAACAATGTCGGCGACCTCAATTATCAGCGGTGGCTCGGAAAAGCTAGATGCTTGGACACGGCGATCACAACCAAAAATCGATATCCAGATAGATGGCCAAAAACCCGGCCGTGTTAACTCCTATACAACGGGGGAGAGCATCGATGGCACCGTCACCATTATCGTTGAACATGAGACACGGTTCGAAGAGGTTGAAATTTTCTTTGAAGGTAGCTTGGCATCAAGACCCATCTGGTGATATAAACAAATTGATGCTGATTGGCGCAAAGGCACATCAAGAACCACGGTGGAACGGGCATCATGCCCTGGCCGTACAGGATCGCAACAAATGTTTCTTAAGTTGCGCCAGCCAATCGACGAGACAGAATACCCGACCCCTCGAGTGTTAGAGAGTGGCCGTGCATATCAATTTCCCTTCACATTCATCGTCCCGGATAGCCTACTCCCCCAAGTCTGCACTCACACCAAGCAGAATGCTCAAATTCACCGATGTCACACCATGCTTCCACCAACATTAGGTGATCCTATACTTGCCAGCAATGGCAAGGATCTACTTGATGACATGGCACCCTGCATGTCACAAGTTTGTTACATCGTCCGAGCATCTGTTTTCCAGAAACAACCAGCGGGCACCGGAGTCGCATCTGTCGCTGCTGTTGCCAAGAAAGTCCGAATTATTCCAACCGCCGAAGAAGAACCTCCTATCGAGATTCCTGAGTTCTCATCTCTTTGCACACGCAAAGAAAAGACGGTCAAGCGCGGGACCTTGCGAGGCAAGCTAGGCCGTCTTGTCGCTTCGTCAACACAGCCCAGACCCATTCAGTTGCTTCCCCCGGCGGCGAACCGACTGATACTGTGAGCACTGTGGCTACTGTGAACCTACGATTCGATCCGGTTGGAGACGAGCAGCCTCCCCCACTTGGGACAATGACCAGCAGACTCCGCGCAAACACATTCTTCAGTGCCAGCCCGTGGGAAGACTTCCCTTTCTCGACGGGCCTGCCCTTCGCCCAGGTTGGGCGCGGTCTCTACACCGACTCCGTGCCTCTGCTGACCATGTGTGTGGCATCCGCCCAGTGGAAGAAGCAATCATCAGCCGTCGACTGTCTTCGCCGCGATTCTGCAGACTCGTCATCATCCGATTCGTCAGTCGGCCCCTCCTCTACATTCACCGGAGACACCTACTATACCGCGTCGGTTGTCGTCCCCATCACGCTTCCCAAGTCCAAAGCTTTCGTCCCAACCTTCCACTCCTGTCTCATTTCTCGCATCTACTCCCTCGATCTCTCCCTGACATATCACACCCCCGCAACCAACCTCATTACACCAACAATCTCTCTCCGCGTTCCGGTGCAGTTCACAAGCCAACCGAAATCTACCGAATCTCTCAAGGCTTCCCTCGGTGTCACTGTCACACAAGAGGAGATTGACGAGTTTTTCCTGCCACGCAATGTGACCTCCCCCACCAACTTCTCTGACCATGTTGTCAGTGATACGGTGGTTGACTTGGGGATCGCACCACCCGGGTATTCGGAAAGGACAAGCATCCCCGTCGCGCGGACTGTCAGAGCCAGCAACTGATAACTATGTGATACGACATTTCGATCGCTCCCATCCCCATTTGTTAATTGCCAACCAATACCCCTAATACTGTTGGCCAACACGAAAAGTTCTATCGTTACACAGCGTTTATATGGTCCCTACATTCTATTTCTTTCCTTCTTCTTCTTGTTATTTCTTTGTTATGATTATACCCACATTTAGCCCACAGAAACCTCTCTCCTATGTCCGTTTTTCATGTATCTTAGCTTCCTGTCAGCAATCAATCACAAGAATTCAATCGCAATATTAAACATTACATTTAAACCCTCGGCACTGTCTAGAATTAGCAAACTGACGTAATTCTTGATGTCATACATATCAACTATTCTCCGTCTTGGATAAGATCTCAAGATCACGTTTCGAGATGGGAAGATTAGAAGCAGCGCATATCTGATGAAAGACATTTGGAACGAGATCACCGAAAGACGAGGTATACAATACACGCGAAGCTAGACTACCAGAATGAGATAAAAGATGTGCCTGGTATGAAGAGAGTGAGACCGGTACTCCGTACAGGTTGTCTACATCCCTTGCCTCTCCAGTAGCTCGATGAACAACCGAGGTAACAAGCGCCGCCTGACCCCTTCTTGATGATCACAAAGATCTAGACACTGGTCACTGCTTTTGAGATACTGCGTTCGGAATGCACTCCATAGTGCCAAGTCCCTTCCTGGTCGAGGATAATATGGATCATTGCCCCAAAAGGCGTTGACCGCTTGCGCGCCTCCTTGCTCATCCATCGCCATATCCCTACATAGATCAAAGTCAAGCAGCCACATGCTATGGTCTCCAAGGACGTTAGACATGCGATCGTCGTTGGTTTCAACGTCATTGGGGGCCGCCAGAACGATCTCAACGTCATTGCCATCTACACCAGCAATCCAGTGCATCATTGCAAGTGTTTCTGCCATCGTTTCGGCATATTTGTGCACGTCATTTGTGGGAACACCAAGCCCTACCAGTTGATTCGCATGTAGGGGGAAGTTTCGTAGTGAGAATGCCCTGAATCGGGACGGGGTTTGATATTCACGAACATGGGTCCTGTGTCGACCGAGATATAGCCGAACTAAACAGTCTCGATCGGGTATGCTCTGCAGTAATGTTGATTTGAGTTCATCTGCGCAGAAGTTGTGGATCAGGAGCTCTCTGGTGGACTGGTTGAAGGGAGGTATGCGCTGTGAGTGGAGGGTATTGCATGGTGAATATTCTGGAGGAAACTTGCCCAGGTTTGTTATCCACCATTGGTCTGTGGCCTGGATAAAGCTGTGGCAGGCTGGGATTTGTATTTGAGGATACCGAGGGTGTTCAGTGGATTTTTGTTTCAGTTTTGTGAGTGTTCGATGGCTTTGGAGAACTCGCTGATGCATTTCATAATCGTTTGTTAACGATCGCGCTGGGTTACCGTCTTCTCTTTTATAGGCTGGGCCAGCCTCTGTCGCAGCCCAAACAGTCCCGCAGGCACCACGGCCGATGAGGTGGAATTTGGAGGGAGGGGTGTCTGATTCCATGTTCGATTCTTGGGATAGTAGCTATGGAGAGAGGACAAGAAAAGAAGATGATGAGGTTCTGGAGGTCACCTAACCCCAGGCCCCCGAAGTAATTACTCTGCGCTGAGCCTTGGATAGTCGCGCAGGCTCCATGGTTTGGTGTCGCAATGTGGTTTAGTTGCACGGAAAAGGTTTAGTTGGTCAGAAACAACAAAGTCCCTTGTTGAGGATCTAGAATCTCGACAATCTCGACAATCTCGTGTCTTTTCTCAAGATTTGCTGTCAGGGATATACCACGGGTTTGCGTGTGATCAACCATCAGCAATGTAAACGACAACGAGCCCCGCCGAATCCACGTCGCACTGCTTGCTGATACAAAGTAGGGAGTGTAAACCCGCCGAGAAATGACCGGTTCATTTTGGTATCTTTGACTATTTGAGCCTTTGATGTTCCAGCTGGATTGTTGATTGAGATTAAACCTCCAAACGAATGAAAATTAAGTCACTCTACGTTTTCGAACATCAAGATGCCAGTCAAAATATCAGTCTTCCTCTACCGCAATCCCCGCCTGTCACCGGAAGAATTCAGAAGGCGCTACGAAGCGCACGTCAAAATGATCAAGAGAATGACAGGCGAGGATTTCCCTCTTTCTCATCATCGAAACTATATCGCCCGCAACACCGTCGAAATCCCTCCGGAGGGCTCCACCCCGCGCAACGCCTTCACCCCGGCCACTATACTTCGCGGACAACAAGCAGACTTCGACTTTGACGCCTACGCTGAGCTTACTTTTGCGGACCAGGCTGCCTACCAGGCCTTTGCAGCCAAAATTTACGCGCCGGACGCTGCTGCCCAGATCGCTGCTGATGAGGAGAAATTCCTGGATCGCTTGAAGCTGGGCATTGCCCTGGTGGAGGAAGTGAGGGTTACGGTGAAGTGAGGTATTTTGGGCATGGTCAAAGATGTTGGAGCCTCATCGGAATTGTGGTGATGTATCGCGTGGGAACTTTTGCGTGATTGTGAGGTACTCCGTATACATACATGTATCCGAATGTAGCAGCTCTAAGCGCCGTCTTCTCAATGGAACTATGGCATTCAAGTCAAACTCAGTAAGCATCTTCGGCAATTAGAACTCAATACTATCTGTAGAATGTCCAATCCCAAGATTGTAAAAGGCTCGGATGAATGAACGATGAAGGCAGGGCACGTGAGGGGTCGTTCTCCATTTGATCATGCGATCTTTGTCTTCCTCTCTTCACGCTTCTTTTCGTCCTCGGCAGGGCTCCGAGATGGCACATGCCCTGGTCGCATGGTCTGAGTGTTACATCGGGCGACATTGGCAATGTCATTCTTCACAAACCCCAGGGTTCCTGCAGCCTGCGGTCCAAACAGCCTATATCAAAGGGTCAGCCTGCAGATCCCTAGACCCAAATCTTAACCTTGATCAATATCAAACGCTTTATTTTACTTCAATACAACCATTCAGTTACATCTGTACGGCCCCCGCGGTCAATCTCGACACATGCAGGCCAAAGAGGTCTGGCTGCAACGTCCCAAAGCAGAGCCCCAGCCAGTCGTGAATATCCCAATATGTGCCGGGCCATATATCCCTCCACCAGAGACTGAAAGGCTGTAGATAGCATATGACAATGTCACCCTTAGGAATCTCTCGGGCTAATCGACCGGGGAATCTTCACTCCCTCGCGAGAACGGATATTTGTGTCGTCCCAAATGGTCAGCCACCAATTTCAGGATGTTACACACTGGGGATATGGTAGACCATGCGGTAGGCGCCTACCACCATAGACACTGTCTATACACCTCCTACCTCACAATGAGGCGTCCCAATGTGGAAAGGGTGGAGTAGGGCGTTGCCTAATTCGTCGCTGAAACCCCCACAACCCGGGAAACATTGTTCCTATCGACCATGTGTATTGATCCATTGCTTAACCTGCTGATTGGGACAAGCCCAAGCACAACCATTGTCTCGAGATCAATGGCAGTCAGAACAAGGCAGACTCGGTATCGCAAGGTCACCTTCCCAGGTCCTAGCGAGGAGGGTATCGAGTTGAGGTTGCAGACACAAACGGACTGAATAGACCAAACAATCACTATTGTCCGCCATGAGATTACTCCGAGGTGTTTATTTGTTTGTCGACCTCGACTACAAATAGAGGGATCATTTCTCATTCTTACACTCGACAACCTCTCTTCTTCAATCCTCGCTGGAACGAGCCCATCACGATACCACCTCGACGCTCCTTCATCATGCACTTGGTCATTCCTTTCCTTCTAGGCCTGAGCTGGCTCGCCAAAGCTGCCTACATTCCTGTCCTGAGCACCAATAGCACCGGGCTCGCTTCTCGGGATGTTGGCGGGTTCCGCTCTGTGGCATACTTTGTCAACTGGGTGAGTGAAGATCGGATGCCATGACTTCCAGATGGTTGACCAATGTGTCCCATGGATGAGCCGACGACAAGACATCCGATGTATCCCGAATCAAACTAATCAAAGTTATCCTTAGGCTATCTATGGTCGCAACTTCCAACCCCAGGACCTTCCTGCCGAGCGCCTGACGCATGTGCTTTACGCATTTGCCAACATCCGCCCCGGTACTGGAGAGGTCTATCTGTCCGACACCTGGGCCGACACTGATAAGCACTATCCTTCTGATTCCTGGAATGATTCCGGAAACAATGTCTATGGCTGTATCAAGCAGCTGTTCTTACTCAAGAAGAGAAACAATAAGCTCAAGGTTCTTCTGTCGATTGGAGGCTGGACCTATTCCCCCAGCTTTGCCCCTGCCTTCGACAGTGAGGGTGGACGGCAGAGGTTTGCGGACTCTGCTACAGAGCTGGTGAAGAACCTGGGCCTTGATGGAATTGATGTTGATTATGAGGTGACTATACAGATCCCACGGCGTGGAATGGTCGATGCTGATTGACATCTAGTATCCTGCGAATGATGACCAGGCGGACAAGTTTGTCGATGCACTTCGACGACTGCGCGGGGTATGTGTGCTCAGTCTAGTCCATGATCATCTAGCTAATGACGTTTCAGTCTTTGGACTCTTACAGTGCAGCGAACGCTGGCGGCTATCACTTCCTGCTGACTGTCGCCTCCCCAGCTGGTAAGTCCCATCCCCATATAATATCCCGATACAACTGACACAAGTACTAGGCCCTCAGCACTACCGCCAAGAGCATCTGAACCAGATGGATCAGTACCTCGACTTCTGGAACCTCATGGCCTACGACTACTCCGGTAGCTGGGATACAGTTGCTGGCCACAATGCCAACCTCCATGGCTCCAATGACAACCCTGCGAGCACCCCCTTCAACACGGACCAAGCAATTGACTACTACTTCTCGCAGGGAGTTGCCCCACACAAGATCGTGCTGGGTATGCCCCTGTACGGCCGGGCATTTGCCAACACCGACGGCCCCGGAAGACCTTACAATGGCGTTGGAGCAGGTACCTGGGAGAATGGCGTGTGGGATTACAAGGGCTTGCCCCTCCCCGGCTGTGGAGTCACTGTCCTGGATCAGGCTGGTGCAAGCTACTGCTACAACCCAGGTAGTCGCCTATTTGTCAGCTATGACACTCCCGAGATTGCGCGTCAGAAAGCGCAGTACATTCAGTCCCGAGGTCTGGGTGGTGGTATGTGGTGGGAGAGCAGCAGTGACAAGGGCGGTGGAGACAGTTTGATTACAACTGTAGGTTTTTGACTTGTTCTAGAGTGTGCTTCGCACCTGGCTGACACAAATATAGGTTGTCGATACCTTCGGAGGCGTCGGTGCTTTGGATCAGAGTGGCAATCAGCTGCACTATCCTGGCTCCAAGTACGATAACCTGAGAAACGGGTTCGCTTAGGATCTCTCATTTATTTCGCTGTCGATATTTCAGGATTTGATGGAAATATCTCGCTGACATCTACAATGGGGACATTTATGCTTGCGATGATACGGGCACATCTTGATCAATCTTGATGGTTGATGTGATGGTGCACGGTTTGTTTTTTTGCATCTACCTCATCATCTCATCGCACAGATTTTATGAAATGAAGAAATACAACTGGCAATACATTTTTTTATTCTATGTCAAGGTTCGATGTAGTACACTGTACATATAGGGGACAGCTAGACATCCGCACCACCCCACAAAGCATAAGGCCCAACCCGCCCCAACCTACAAATGGGCTCAACCTACAAATGGGCTGGGCTTTGGGCCCGGTCTCTAGGCCCATCGGTGGGCTATGGGCCTCAAAAAATACGAACATGCTAATTCTTGGCAGATTTGTAGGTAATTTAGATTTTTCTAGTATTTTTAGGTATTCAGATTACCCTCTAAGCCCTAAATTGACCGAGTTCTTCCGCGGTAAGCTCATAGACTCGAGCATGCGTAAAATGTAGGCATTAATCAGCAATTTTATGAGCGCTAAGACTGTGTTTATGCATACGAATGGGTTTTATTGGGGGCCTCATGGGCCCCCACTAATGGGCCGTGGGCTTAGTTGGGCTTCGAAGGTAGGGCCCATTCAAGCCCATTGCGGAGGTCTAGGGACAGCCCTGGTACCATGTACACACACCGCCCTTTGTGGAGGAACCCTGCCTAGAACCGCTTTCCTAACTAGGACACCGCCCTTCTTGATGTCCCCACATATCCTCCACCGCCTTCCAAATTTGAACTCCACATACTTACAATTAATGCCCATTTCTTCAGGCATCCATTTCTAATCCTCTCAATTTCGATTGAAAAAATCAAATACTCCTATTTTGTCTCCCCATTCATCATAAATCTCCATCCATTGCATCTGTATCAAAATGGCTTCTTTACAGCTTGATTATCTACTGTCTGATGATGACGAGCCTGAGGTTATCCCTGAAACCCAGATCAGCGTCCCCGAGTCTCGCCATACGCTGCCAAGGCCCATCGGCCCCACAGGCCCCTCCGAGCCCCCGGCCGCCGCCTTAACTACCGCCGAGTCAACTACTGCCGAGCCACCTGCTACACTGATTTTTATGCCACTCCCCGCTCTCAATCAACAATACACCGATATCAAAGTCGCAGTCCGTACCATCAATGATTTCGCGCGTACGCACGGTTACGCCGTG
This sequence comes from Penicillium paradoxum, assembly GCF_028828445.1. Classification (NCBI taxonomy): domain Eukaryota; kingdom Fungi; phylum Ascomycota; class Eurotiomycetes; order Eurotiales; family Aspergillaceae; genus Penicillium; species Penicillium paradoxum. The sequence goes on along the minus strand of NW_026643184.1, from coordinate 3,091,725 downwards.
TCAATCTCACGCTCTAAACGTACAAAGCGGGGAGTGAAGAAGACCGTCCGGCTCCGCTGTGATCGAGGCCGCACACCACACGATCGACTCGGCCACGAGCGCAAAAGGCAGAGGACCAGTCTTGCAACCGGGTGCCCATTTGCAATTTCTCTTCGACTTCAACATGATACTAACATATGGCATCTGACTGTGGAAAACGCGGGCCATAATCATGGCCCATCCCCGCCGGAAACCCATATTATCCATCGCAAGCGCGAGCTTGATACGAAGGCAGCTGAGATCCGCAAGCAGCTTGAGCAAGGTCTTACTGCCCGCCAGATCATTTCTATCGCCCGAGCCAATGATCCTACGTCGTGTCTTCAACCCTTGGATATCTACAACATGCGGAGGCAGCTTAATCGGGAATCGGGAATTCCTGGCTGGTCGTACGCCTCTCCAAGCGTTGATGATGGGGCTACTAACTGACGGGAATGAGGGTAGTTGATATGAAGCTAGCTTAATTGCATGGAAATGTATGATTTTTTGACAAAAAAAGTGCATTGTTTACCATATAGACTTGATCTCATATGATATAGCAGAAAAATTGAGTTAGGCAGAAAAATTGGCAGAAAGGGTGTCTGCCTAGAGAATCAGGTATCCATCTGATGTCGGAGCATAAGATCGGCATACCGGAAGTTTAGTTTATCCCGTCTACGCAGTATTTTTGATATTAGTCAGATAGTCATATTTCCTGCTAGAATAGTGGATACAGAAATACAGAGATTTCAACTCCCTTAATTGGACCCCTACTATACTGAATACCACGTCAGTTGACAGTTATAAGCCCGGTTCGCACGAAATAAGGCCGCTATCCACAAGATATAGCGCCTATTAGCACCTGAAAACCTCTAAAGCTGCACAGTAGCCCGCTAAGGCTATATAGCACCTAACCCCAATAATAGAAGCATCAATAATTCTCTCCGCTATAAAGGGCGAAAAACTAAAGGATTCGCCCTAATAGCGTACCTAGTTCGCCCGGGTGAAGCTATATACGACACAAAAATAAGTCTAGAAGCACTATAACCTAGATACCCCCCCGATAGAGAGACTAGTTAGGAAAGAAGAGCCTATTAGGCCGGAATATCCCTACGGAGGGACCGAATCGGACAAAAGAGACTAGAGAGATGAAATAGATATCTTTAAAGTGGACTAATCGAAATAGGATAGGGAGACAAAAGGACTTTCTAATATAAATGACTATATTTATACCTTCCTAGACCTAATCCACTATACCGCTATCACCGACTATTAGACCCCGTATAAGAGACTAGTATACTTTAGAGATCGCTTCGCGAGATCGACTATATACGAGGAGGAAGTCCGAATAAAGTAGAAGGTCTTCGCTATCTAAAAACCGACTAGAGATATCGAATAATAGCTTAAATAATAGAATACCCTAAGGGAGTAAGCTATTAGCCTCGGTATTAATAACGGAGACGTAAATAGGGACTTCCTATATGCTATTAAAGAGGTCTTACCTATTTAGTGGTAAGGAAGATATTAAGAGATCGTTATAGATAAGAAAGTCTACTAAATCTGTGATCTCCTCGAGTCGTTCCGCGTAATAAATCGAGAAATAGGGGTATAAAAGGTATTATCTACTATACCCCTAAAAGGGGCATTCTTAACCTAGTAGGGGCACTAAGAATCAAAGTCCTAAACTAAGGAGCCGATCCTATTTAAAAAAAGGAGGTGCCTATACGGGAACCCCTATTATTTATATAAAATAGTAATATACTAGTATCTTAATAAGGAAAACCGCCCCGAAGGGACCTATATTAACCCTAGAAAGCTAGAAAAGATTAAGCAAAATATTACGGTATTTCTTTATTATACTATTTTGCCTTAGGCTCCCTTTTTCTTAGACGGAGGAGACCCCTCCGAATACCCCACGATATTAGGATAGAACTAATATAATCCGGTCCCGAGAAGCGGGGAACCTAAATCATAAAAGGAAGACACCTATAGGAAAAGGGAAGGCAAGATTTAGTCTTATAACTAATATAGAATCGAATACCCTTCGTTCTAACTACATATCCCTCTTATATTATTATTTACCTAGTTAATAAGTACTACCTTAATAAATAGTTACCTTAATAATTCTGAATCTTCTTCTTTAACTACCTAAAGAAATAATAACGAGATAGAGTTTACGATCCCGATAGGGTAATAAGGAGATACCTCTATAAGAAAACCCTACTATCTACGAGATAGAAGAGGGAGAGACCTAATCTTTATTAGGACTCTTAGAAGTACCTACTACCGCTAGCGGAGATAACCGATAACCCTCCGAAACTACCCTAAATCCTTAGTGAAATAGGGATAATTCTTAAGTAATCCTTAAGAAAGAAACCTTCTAAGCCCTTATAATAAGGATTAAATAGCTTAAAAGAGTAGCCGAAATATCTATATATTATAGCCGGATCCGTAGTAATTCCCTAAACCTACGTAGTTAGGAAATCCGTTTTAAGAACTCTAACTTTATAGAAGAATTCTTAATCTAAGAAAGAAAAGACTAGTTACTTAGGCTATATTTAGAATTTAAAAGAGCGAGTAAAAAATATAGTACTAAAAAGTAAAAGATCTTTAGTACCCTATTCTATATAAATAGGAACTACTAATAACTTTAGTATAACTACTTAGATAAAATATCCTTAACTCTAAACTAAATTATATAGGATTTATAGACTTACTTTAAAGAATAGACTTTATCCTTAATAAAAAATTCTATAAATATATAAGCTATTATTATTAACTAAATATAATAAATAATCTAGCGAAACGATTAAGACCTAAGAGACTTTTACTATAAGTTAAATCTCTTAGAAAAATATTTCCTAAAGTAAAGCGAGGAATAAAAAGTCTTTATCTTCTTTTTAAAACTTAATTATAGACTCTAAGCCTATATCTATAAATATAACCTAACTCTTCTAAAAACTTAAAAGGAGATAGTTTCTATTATATTAAAATTTTAGGAGCTTTAAAACTAAAAAACGAAACCTAAACGAAAAGCGACCGAATCGGGGTAGAGAGACCTAGATATAAAGAAGAAAAAAAAAAATTCGAAAAATATAATAAAAACGAAAACTCCTCTAAAAAAAGAAATCTAAAGGATTTAAGGTCGAAAAGGCGAGGAAACCCTATCGATAAAAAGATAGGGAAGAAACTTACCTATTATACCTATTAAAGTAAGGATTATCTTTTAAATAAATATCTAAATAACTCCCTAATAAAGAAAATAAAAGTATAACTAGTAAAAGTAAAAGGATCCTTAATAAAATAATAGGGAAATAAGAGCGGGTCGGAGTAGATTTCCCTACTCCGACCCCCTAGATCGGAATAATAATACGCTTCTATACTCTAATCCTAGTAGGAAAAATTAAAACCTATATAGACCTAGATAGTTATACGGAAGTCGATCTTATTAGTTACGAGTTTATAAAAACTTAGAAACTTTAAAAAGCGAAGCTTATACCTTCTATTATTAAAGTAGTAGGACGTAAAGAAGTAACTATATATAGGGTATAGAATATCCCTATAACTATTATAGATAGTAGAGGAATTACTAGAATATTTATATAATCCTATATTACTATTAATAAAGATCTAAGGATTTTGGGTAGTCTAGTACTACTATTAATAATAACCTTAGTTAATTAAAAAATTAATCTCTCTTTACTAAACCGAAAATAGTAGTTTAATATTTTAAACTATAAAGCGATAATCCTATACCGATTTATAAAAACGTATAGGAACTATATATACGTCTATACTATAATAAAAATACCTAAAGAAGTATAGCTCCTATATAAAGAGGAGAGGGATATAGAAGAATCTCCTAATTTACCTTTAGAACTATAAAGATTTTATAACGTCTTCTCTACGAAAAACGTACGAACCCTTCTCTTAAATAAGGCTATAGACTATACTATTAATATATTACTAGGAGAAAATCCCTTTTACGGACTAATCTACCCTTTATCCTAAAAGGAACTAAAAGAACTTTAAGAATATATCGATAAGAATCTAGAAAATAGATAAATCCGACTATCTAAAAGTCCTATAGAAGTACTAATCCTCTTCGTTCTAAAAAAAGATAGCGGATTACGTCTTTATATAGACTACCGGGGGCTAAATAAAATCTTAATTAAAAACTAGTACCTATTACTACTTATCTTAGAAATTCTAGACCGATTAGCGGGAGCTAAATAGTTTAGTAAAGTTAATATCTAAGATATATATTACCGAATTCGTATTAAGAAAAGAGATAAGTAGAAGACTACGTTTTATACTCGATATAGGTATTATAAGTATATAGTTATACTATTTAGACTAACTAATACCTCTACTATATTCTAAAGTTATATCTATAACGTACTAAGAGACTACCTTAATATAATCTATATAATATATCTCGATAATATACTAATATTTTCTCCGATAAAGAAATCTTATATAAAATACCTCTAAAAAGTCCTTAAAAACCTTAGGAGAGCTAGCCTATATATAAAGGCCTTAAAGTATATATTCTATTAGGAAGAGGTAAAGTTCTTAGGATTTATAGTAGATTCGAAGGGCGTCTCTATAGACCTCTAAAGGATAGAATCTATTAGGAACTAGGAACTCCCTAAAAGCTATTATAATATCTAAGTATTTATTAGATTCTATAACTTTTATTAATAGTTTATACCGCGGTTTTTATAAATTATACTCCTATTAACTTCCTTACTAAAAGGGTTAAAAAATAGAAGAAAACCTAGATAAGTCTAGCTTAATATCTATAAAAGACTCGCGTTTTACTATCTAATTATAGTATTTTAGTTACTAATATTACTATACTATTTCGATTTAGAAAGGGATACGCGATTAAAAACTAATACTTTTAATAAAGGTATAGGAGGGATTATATCCTAGAAGGATAAAGATAGGAAATAGTACTCTATAGCCTTTTAGTCCCGAAAGTTTAGTAGGACTAAACTTAACTATTCTACCCCGGATTAAGAACTATTCGCTATTATTTACTTATTTAAATATTAGTAATACTATTTAGAAGGAAGTATCTAATCTATAGAAGTTCTATCCGATTATATAAATTTATAGAATTTTATAAAGTAGCTAAAGCTAAATAGAAGATAAGTAAGATAGTATATATTCCTATCTCTATATAACTTTTTTATTAAATATAGACTAGGAAAAATAAATCCTATAGATATATTATCCTAAAAAGTAGATCTAAAACTAAAAGACGCTTTAGTAGAAGATCTACTTAGACTATTACGTAATAGAATTATTACTAAAATACTACCGAAATAGAGTATTACTATAGCTAAATCGCTAAGTATTAGCGATTTATATACCGGTAAATCTTAGTTTAATCTAGAATAGACTAGTATAAATAGCGACGAAACTAGTATAGAAGTAGCTAATTAGACTATATAGAAGGAGTTAGATCGTGACTAACGGATACCCTATAAAACGGTTAAGTATATATACCGAAACTAATCTATATATATATAAGAAGTATAACTAGACCTATAAAATCTAATCGAGAAAATCTAAGATAGCGATCCTAAGATATACCGCCGAAAACTTACTATTTCCTAGTCGAAACTAGATAATAAAAGCTAGAGCGTCGATCTATATAGTATTATAAAGTATAAAGAAAGACTCTATATCCCTATAGGAGAGAACTTAAGGAAAAAACTCCTTAGTCTTTATTATAATAATACCCTAACGGGATATTTTAGTAAATATAGAATATTAATATTACTATAAAGATATTTCTATTAGTAAAATATATATTAAGATATCGCGGAATACGTCTCTAAATATATAGTATATTAAGGAAATATAGCTCTAAGATATTAGCTATATAGTATACTCGGAATACTACCGATTCCTACTCGACCCTTCGCTAAATTATCGATAGACTTTATTATAGGATTACTATCTATAATTTATAAAAATAATATAGTAGATAGTATTCTTATTATTATTAATAGGATAACGAAATAGGCTCTATTTTTTACTATTTCTATATTAATTAACGCCTCTAAGCTTATAGAGCTTTTCTATATAGAAGTAGAACTTCGCTATAGACCCCTATAGGGTATTATATCTAATTAAGGCCCTATATTTATTAGTAAATTTTAGTCTTAACTATACTATAAAAGTAAGATAAAACTATACCTTTCTACTATATTTTACCTCTAAATAGATAGTTAAACCGAGTATATAAATTAAACGCTAGAATATTATCTTAGATATTTTATTAATATAGAGTAACTTATATAGCTAAAATTACTACTAATAGTATAATACGCCTATAATAACTCGCTTAATATAACTATAGACTACTCTCTATTTATAGCTTTTATAAGCTATAAGCCTAACTTTTATATACGTTCTAAAGATAAAACGTATAAAAAGGAGGTCCTAGCTATAACTAAAAGAATCGAGATTCTAAAAAAGTTATAGGAAGATATAATAGAACGATAGCGAAAAGCTTCTAAATTATCCGCGAAATAATTTAACTCTATTTATAAACCTATAGTATTTAAAAAAGGCGACTTAGTAGGGTTATTAATAAGAAATCTAAAATTTAAAGTCTATACTAAGAAACTAGCCCTAAGATATATTAGACCGTTATAAGTTCTAAACCCTATTAGATCCTAAGCGTATTAGTTAAGTCTTCTAAACTAATATAATAAAATATATAATATATTTTATATCTCTTTTCTAAAACTATAAAAAGGAGAAAAGTCCGAAATCTTACTAATACTAGAACTTAAAGAGTCTAATAAATAGGAAATTAAAAATATTAAAGATAAGAGACTATTTAATAAAGAGAGATATTTCTTAATAAAATAGAAAGGTTAGTCTACTAAATATAACTAGTAGATCCTAAAAGAAAATATAGGAAATATAAAAGAAGCTATTAAGTCCTTTAGAAAACTTAAGGAAAAGAAGAAAAAAGCTTAAAATATATAGTTAAATTTAATACCTTATTAATAAAAAGAAGATAATAAATCTAGATCGAAATAAACCTATTTTACTATCGAAATACCTCCGAGATATTATAGAAGAGATAATCTTTAAGAAACGAGAAAATAGAATAATTCCGGAACCTATAACGAATATATAATAAACCTATAGTATATCTAGTACGATCGGAAAGCTAGCCTAGATACTAAAGGAAAGTATAGGGCTTATATTAGTATCTTAACTATTTATAATAATTACTATTATTAGATCCCTAATAAATAAATACTTTATAGCGTTTTACGAGGTATATCCCGAATCCTTATAATAGATAAAGTAGCGAATAGAAATATCGTAAGCCTTCCGCTTAGCTAGTATAACTAAAAGACTAAGATAAGATAAAGGGATTAGATCTCGAGAAGAGAGGAACTATTTATAAGCGTTAGCGATATCCTACTAATTCGTTAGGGAAATATACCTAAAAAGGAGAAGATAATACTTATAATAGGAGTCTTCTTTTAAGATAGGGGGAAACTATAAATAGCTCGATAACTATAGATTAACGCTAAAAAGTCGGAGATTAACCTATAAATCCTACTTTTAATAGTAGTCTAGATAATAGACCTATAGAAAAACTAAGACCTATTAATCCTATCCTATTCTATATAGTTAGAGCGATCCTCTAACTTTTCGAAAAATCGGGTAGACTATTTAATAATTAAGGTTAGATCTATAGCGTTACTAGTAATACTATTTAGAACCTATACGATTAGAGGCCGATACTAATAAGAAAGGCGAATAAATCTATACTAAGTTATATACTTATCGCTTCTCTATATAATATTAGTAAGAGATAGAACTAATAGCCTTAGATTTATACTTAACCTTAAAGGGTTTATCGGTAACCTACTTTTTCTTAGCTATATATAAATAGGTAATATACTAATTTAAGCGATATCGGATAGAACGATTTTATTTTAGATACGTAGAAGAACTAGAGTTTCGAGTATAATAAGTAGTCTTAATAGGATCTATATAAGAAGGAGTTAATAGCGGATCTATATCGGAATAGTTATAAATCTTAGATACTATCTTAGAAGTAGTCGAAGGAGAAGAGAGTATAGATTAGTCTATAAGTAAGTTATTAATAGGATTTATACTACGACCCTAACTATAACTACGACTATAGCTATAACCGCGACTATAATCTTACGTTATAATAAAAGAAGATTCCTATAGAAATAAATAGGACTTATAAAAGATAAGATAATAAGACGTAAGGGGATTATCTATAAAATATATAAGGAACTATATATAAATAATAACGAAATAATATAAAGAAAGAAAGATTATAGTTAGAAAATTAAAATAAATTCCTCTTTTATTCTAGGCTACCTTTATTATAAGGAAAGAACTATATATATAGTACTTTCCCTTTTATTAAGAAGAATAAGTTACGAACCTCCTATACTTATTAATCCTAAAAGTATTAAGTAGGATCGTTCTTATAGCTTCCCCGAATATAGCTATAAAAGTATTAGAAACGGACTCTAAATACCTCTATTTCGTAATAGTCTAATAAGTATATCCTATATCCCTAAGGAGTAGACTTAAAAGTCTACTCTAATCTAATAGAGTTAAACTACGACTATTAAGTATAGTCTATATATTAGCCTAACGACTATTTATAAACTTATTATAATTTACCTAAAATAGCTAGACTATTATTAGAAGATAAATTATTAACGAAATAGCTATAAAATATTTATAGCTTATATTTTCTTTATACTTACTAAATTTTAATATAAATAGTAACTAATAACTACTATATTAAACGTCTAGGCTAAATTATACGAACTCTTAGTAACTTCTATATAAATCTACTCTAATAACTCTATTTTATTATCTAGAAGAACCTTTAAAAATTTTAGGATAGTAGAAAAATCCTAAGTATCCCTTATTATACTAATAGGTACCTATATAGGATAAGTATAGATCTATTATAATAAAGGCCTAAAAACGTACTATATTATAAGTCTTCTTATCTATATAATATCGCTCGTAAAAGATAGACGCGATCGTATTATACCGGTAGGAGATAGAGAAAACCTCCCCTTTAGTAGTATTAAAAGACTTTAAGTTAGAACGTAAGTAGCCTAGATACTAGACTAGTTCTAGTTCCGATACTAGATCGCTAGTATCCTATCCGTTAGCTACTACTATAGCTATATTAACGAGGCTCCGAATAATAGAAAAAGAGATAAACTCGATAGGAACCCTTCTTACCTTATAACTTATACTTCCCTTTATTTAACCTAAAACCCTAGGACGGGTTTTATAGAGAAAAGGGGATAGTTATTATAGTATTTCTTTATTATACTATTTTACCTTAGGCTCCCTTTTTCTTAGACGGAGGAGACCCCTCTAAATACCCTACGATATCGGGATAGAACTAATATAATCCGGTCCTAAGAAGCGGGGAACCTAAATTATAAAAGGAAGACACCTATAGGAAAAGGGAAGGTAAGATTTAGTCTTATAACTAATATAGAATCGAATACCCTTTATTCTAACTACGTATCCCTCTCGTATTATTATTTACCTAGTTAATAAGTACTGCCTTAATAAATAGTTACCTTAATATAAACGCTATCTTCTATTTATCTCTTTATTTTATATAGATCCTATAGTAGATATCTTATAAATCTAATTTAGTATAGATCTAGACTCCTAATAATCTTACTAAAGACTTATTAATTAGTAGTAAAGAGTAATAGTTCTTAATAGGAATCGCGTTTAACTCTCTATAGTCTATATAAAGTCTAAGCTTACTATTTTTCTTTAATATAAAAAGGATAAATATACCTAATTAACTTTTTAAGTATTAGATCTAGCCTTTTTTAAGATTCTCCTTAATATATTAGTAGAAGACTTCTAACTTCTTTATAGATAATATATATATTAGTCTCTAAAGAGGTATTTTACCTAATATTAGCTTAATTACGTAATTATACTCTATATAGATTAGAAAGGCTATAGTACTTTTTTTACTCGCTATAATAGTTAGATCTTAGTATTCTAATAGGAGTTTAGTTAAAGATTATACTAAATAGAAGATCCTATCTAAGCTTTATATTACTCCTAGTATTACTATAAACTCTTTAGTAATCTTATTAATATCTAAGTATAGCTCTTTAAGTATACTTTATAGTCTTATTTCTTCCTTAAAGTCTTTTAGCGGGAGGGTTTTAATCTCTAGTAAGGCTATATTTCTATATACTTACTTATTAGTTACCTAGTTAATATCTAGATTTATTTATCTAAGCTAATCTATTCTTAGGATTATATTATAGATCGTTATATCTATAACTTTATAAGTTATTTTAATAACTCTATAGATTCTATTCCGGTTTATTAGGCTAAGCTATACTTCTTAGCTTCTATATAAAGGGATCTTATATCTATTTATAGCTTTTATTAGGCGGGTATTTATAATATATATCTTTTCTAGATTCTTTTTTATTTATTTCTAGCTTATAAAGCTCTAAGTTATATTACTATCTATTAGCGTTTTAGTTACCCCTATTAGGGCTTTAGTTTTAATATCTAATATTAGTATATTATAAATAAATACTTAGTATACTCCTTTATATTCTCTAAAGAGAACTATCCCTAATACTATAGAAGTCTATAGTATAGGGTTATCTATTTTTTTAATTTTTCTATAATTATAGTATTTATTATAGCTTTCTTATAATAGTTTTTTATATAATAGTCTAGCTTATTATAGAAATTATAGAATTTACTATCTCTACTCTAGTCTTATTTAGATCTTATAGTAGCTTTTCTATCTTCTATAGTAATTATAGTTTACTATATAAAGAAAATACTATTTTTTTTAAAAAACCTTCTATTAGATCTTTATAAATCTATAATATTTCTTATATTATTTTCTTAATCTTTTTAAGATATAATATCCTATTTAGTATTACTTTCTTAATTTAGTTATAGAAAGTTATTTAATTATCCTATTAATCTATAGTAAGGGCTATAAATCTCTTTACTTTATTTTATATCTCCTTAACGATATTTATCTCTAAATAGTTAATTCTTATCTATTTATTTAGTATATTTTTTAGGTAGTTATAAACTTTAGTAAGCTTTAAGATATATTAGTATATATCTTAATATTTAGCTTATATTATCTACTATTAGTTATATTTAGCTTCTTACTATATCTTAATAAAGTTAGTAATCTAAGTAAATATCTATATTTTAAAGACTAACTAAGTAAATATTATATCTAGATTATTCCTATAGTATTCTATCTATATTATATTAACCTTTAGCGCTAGGAACTTAGTTACTTAGTCTACTTTATATATATTATTAGCGAACTAATTAGGGTATTTATTCTAGAAAGCTTTTTAGTTCGATTTAAAAAGATTATATTTACCTAAACTTTTAGTTTTATATATTATTATATTATAGAATTATATAATTCCCTTACTTTCTTCTAATAGGATAAATAGCCTCTAGTATTTCCTTATAATATAATTAAGTTTATATAGATAGTATTAGGTAGTTAGTAAATAATTTAGTTAGTAGTACTATCTAATAAACCCTAATAAATCCTAGATCCTTATATTCTTACTTATAGGATTACTACGCTTTCTTCTTTATTCTATAATTCTATACGGATCTTATTTTTCTCCTCTACTATAGCTAGATATCTTTTAAAGGTCTCTAACTCTCGGAGTTCCGTCTCCTTATCTACCTTAGTCGGGGTTATAGAATCTTACGGGTTTCCTCCCTAAGGGTTATCGTCGACTCTCTATATCTCTACCTCTTCTAATAGGGGTTATAGGGGTCTTAGGACGTCGTTCGTTTCCGCGATTAGGACTAAAGCTCCCCTTAGGCGGTCGCTTATATATTAAGTCGTCGATATTATATATTCTAACGGTCTAGTTTAATGAAGATTTAGCGATTAGAATATTAGGACCGGCGTGTTAGCGGGTCCTAGTAGGTAATATAGAACTAGAGTAAAGGAATAGTAAGGTACTAGTATATTTATAAACTAATCGCTAAAGAGCTAAGTTCCCCTAGTAGTCTCTATATAGATAACCTTTAGCGGGTCATAGGACTAGGTCACCTAACCCGGCAGGACTTAGTCTTCCTAATACACTCTCTAGCGGGGGGTTATGCTACCCCTACTAGGTCATAGGTCTTAGGTTATAGGACTAGGCGGGATCTAGCCTATAAGGCACTCTCCTAGCAGAGGGTTATAATAATAACCTAACCTAACCTAAAACCTAATAGGTTAAACCTAATAACCTAATAATAACCTATTTAAACCTATTTTTATATAAAATATAGGTCTTAGCGTTTATAATAATACTGATTTATTTAAATAAATTACTATTTTTTATAACTATTCTAGTTTATTTATCGAATATTACTATATTATTATAATATTAAGTTAGAAAATTTATATAATTACCCTAAATTTAAAGCTAATAGGCTTTATATTATATTAATTACTAATAAAAATTAATATTAATTATAGTATAGTAGTATACTATTAATTTAAGTATTTATTAACTATAGACTATTAAAAATATATATTTATAGTAGAGGTAAGTATATATATATTATAAGATAAATATAAATAGAAATAGAAATATCTTATTCTTATTTAATTTTATATATAATTAATATTATATTAAACCTATATTTCGCTTCTTTTATATTTAACTTCTTATATATACTCCGAATTATATTTTCTAACTACGGTCGGAAATCACTTCTAGGAGGTAGTTATATATATATTATTATCTCTAACCGCGGTTAGAAAAGCTTTTCTTTAGGGAGGTAGTATTTACTATAATTTATAACCGCGGTTAGAAAAAGCTCTTCTAGGAGGATAAATAAAATATTTTTAAAGGAGCTTCTAGGGGCGTAGGTTATAAATAGATTCTCTTAGGTTTTAATAGGTTATAAATAGACTCTTTTAGGTTTTAACGGGTTATAAATAGGTTCTCTTAGGTTTTAATAGGTTATAAATAGGTTCTCTTAGGTTTTAATAGATTATAAATAGGTTCTCTTAGGTTTTAATAGGTCCTATTAGGTCCTATTAGGTTAGACCTATTTAAATAGAGCTTATATAGCTAATTAAATAATATTATAGCTTATAACTTTTAATCTATCTACTTTATTATAGGACTAAGATATTTACTATTTATATATCTTTTTCTTATAAATATATACTCTCTTTATCTTTCCCTCTTACCTCTATAGTATTCCCTTTTTTAGTCGTAATATCCTAAAGCTAGTATTCTAACTTTTTATCTACTCTTTATAATATAGATATAGATAACCTTAGCTATTTTATACTCTCTTCTTAAGTTCTAATCCTATTTAGTAGCTAGCTTATAATTAAGCCTTTTAATACTATTAATACTAATTTCCTTCGGTCCTCTAACTTTCTATTAATTCTATACTCTCTTATTTATATTAGCCCTAATTAGAGAAAGGTATATATATTTTATAATAATATAGTATATAAAGAATAGGTTAAGTAGTAGCTATAAACTAACTATAGATAGAAAAGTAAGATTTCCTAAGATTTAAATTATAATTTAAATATATAGAGTAACTTCGACTAAGTTACTTATACTAAAGATAGTATATTAAAAGTAATATATAAGCGCTACTTAAAGATCTTAGAGTATCCTTATTCTCTATTATCTAGCGGAAAGGGCTATTATAGTATATTAATAATATTAAAGTATTTAAAAATAGTAGGCTATTATAAAGTTTAATAGGAAAGGAAAGGAGAAATTACCTAGTTCCTTTAAAAAGTAGTATCTTCTTACCTCTTTATTTAGCTATCTAATTTCTCTAATATTCCTAGATATATAGGATTATAGCTTACTAAAAGCTCCTTTTTTATAATTAGTATAGGAAGAGTATCTTCTCTAATTTCTTATCTTTAATTAACTTCTATTCTATCTTATTAAATATTTAATATTTTATAAGTTATTCTAATTAGCCTACTCTATACTATCTCTCCCTCTAATATCTTTTACTACTATAATATATTATTATTTATATAATATAATTATAAAATAATAGAAATCTATTCTTTAAATACTATCTAATAATATAAAAATTTTAATTATATTAAATTACTAGATTTCTCTATATAACTAGATATTTATAGCTATTACTAGCTATTTTATTAATAGTAACTAAGTATACTAAGAGATTCTATTTAGATTTAAACTACTTTATAGCTCCTATACTAGTTTAAATCTAAATAATATACTCTTTAAAACTCTAGTTAAATATAAGATCTAGGATTAGGTATTTAGAGTTATAACTAATAATATAACTAATAATAAAATAATAGTTAAGACTATTTAGTAAGCGCTCTTTAGTAATATAATAGTAATCTAAATACTCTATCTTACCTATATTATCTAGCTTTATTTAAACTAGCTCTTTAATTATTTAAAGACTATCCTTCTAAATAAGAATATAGAAATAAAGTAGACTAACTAGAAGTTATCTATAGTAAAGATAAATACTTAGTATTAAATATAGAGGATCTTATATACCTTAAATAAGGTCTATTATCTTACTATATATATTTATATAAGTCCGTAATATTAGGCGGCCTTTCTCTAACTTTAAGAAAAGGGATCCTAGCTTATTCTAATCTAGGATATAAGGACTTAGTAGAATTCTATCTTCTTAATACTTTATTATATAAAGAGACTATATAGTTTCTTCTAGCCTTTCTATAAGGAGTATAACTATAAGAAGATATTACTTAATACTTAAGAATAACGTTAAATTAACTATCTTCTATAAATCACTTAGCTATTCTTTAACTATATAATAGAGCTCTTAAAGATAAAGGATATTACTATATATCTTATCTTTAAGATTTATAATACCCTCTTTAATCACTTTTTTAAAGTAGAGGCGCTACTTAAATATAAACGTATTCTATAGAAATTAGATATACTTAAAGTACTTATAACTAGTCACTTAAAACTTAATAAGTACTACTTTTAAACTAATAATCTTAAAGGATATATCTATATAGTTAGGATAATACTAGTATCTAATAATAGATTTTAGTTCTTTCTATCTAATAATTAAGAGTCTTACTAGTATAATATCTATTAGAAATTATTTTAGGAATTATTAATTCTATATTAAGAGCGCCTTATAATAAATGAAGGATTAACTAATACTCTAATAATAATATTATCTAGTTCTAGACTAAATATAATATTAAAGAATAATAAAATATCTATAAAACTAACTAGTAATAAGATAACTTAATATCTTAATAGTAGTATATTTATAATCTATTTCTTCTCTATATAGGATAATACTAATATATTTATACTACTAGATCTAATTAATATTAAACCTCTTTAATTCTAGCGGAAGAACTAATCTTATTTCCTTATAATTATATTATTTACTTATAATATTCTCTCTATTTCTATAACTAATACTAATATCGAATAGCTCTTTAATACTATTTAAGATATTTATTACTACCGCTATAGTTATCTAAAATTAGAGATAATCGAGGAGCTTATATTATTTCTATATATAATAAGATTTAATATTAAGGATACTAAGGTAAAGTAGCTTAAGTAGTTCTTTATACTAGCTAAGATTAAGTTAGCGAAGAAGTAGAACGATAAATATATAGAGGATACTAAGCTTAACCTAATTAGTAATAATAAAAAGGAAGAAGGAGTAGATAATAGACTACGAGAGATATCTCCTTATTTAATAGATATAGATATAGAGGTGATAGAGCTAGAGTTAATAGAGACTATAACTTAGAGACGGGCCTTAGGGAGGAAGCGTAAGAGTAGAGCAGATAAGGATTTTAAGTAATATTAGAGAAATATATCCTAGTTTAATTATTTGATTTATTCTCCATTTTTTCTAGAAGAGCGCTATAAGTAAAATACTTAATATTATAAGCAAAAAATGCATTAATTATATAGTTACACGCTAGAAGTCTATTTATCTAGTTTACACTATATTAGGGCCCTAATGGGTTACCTAATGGGTTTTAGGTTATAAGTAATAACCCAAAACCTATCGTTAGGTCGAAGCAATGGACCCAAAACCTATTTTGGGTTGGGTTGGGTTGGGTTAGGTCCGGGTTAGAGTGGGTTGTGCCGAAGTCTAATCAGATAATAGGATCTAGTATTCTACCTAGGTATTCGGATACTAGAGAGAAATTAGGATGACTAGGTAGGTATATTGGGTGGGGTAGGGTGTTATTAGGGTGACTAGTGAAAAGTCTGCAAAAACACCCCACAGTGGGTCGGTGCGACGCAGCACCAGGGTCCGGAGGAATCAGAAGATGCGAAGCTTGCAGTTATATAGAGGCTTCGACAGCAAAGGACTCATAACCTGATGGAGATGATCCTATACGACTAATCATAAAAGAAAGGAGTGGACTGGAAAATCTTGTATTGTGCGTAGAGAGAGAAAAGGAAGAAGAAGGAAAGCTAGCTAGACTAAAGTGCTAGGAGGTCACGTGTCTTCGCAACAATATGTCAAGGAGAATTAGATGCGCAAAGAATAGAACAGTGCATTTTACCCAACCCGACGCATTAGAAGCTCTCCCTCCTAGTCATGCAATCAATATATTTCCAGCCCAGGGCCTGATTGGAATATTCCGAGTTTCTGTCCTCGATCTGCGCAGGTCTAGTTCATCATCTAAAGCTACATCGTAAGCCTTTCTGACCCCGGCTTTCAATGCATCGTCACTCAAAAATGACTGCTGCCAGGTACTATACTCCTTCACGGCAAGATCAAGAAGGCCTGGGATATGAAGTTCAGGCAGGCCGATTGATGGAGTAGCGGCGTTCTCGAGAGGGAGCGTGGACGGCCTGGCTTCCTGTGCGGTCTATGTTGGAAGGACGTCTGTGATAGTAATAGGAGGGCAGCTTGTCTCAGTCGCAGTACGGGTATGAGGCCTCGGTCTTTCAATCCGCTGCCTCTCCGCTCTGTAGATCTGTTCGCGAATCACCCCAGGCACAGACCATCCACTCTAGGCGTATTTAACCAGACTCTCCAACTGATCTCGGTATATAACAAAAAGAAGTCTTGACACTGTATATATACACAATCCCAAATCGGGACTACCCGCATGATCCAATTGAGCAGATCAATACATGAAAACACTAGGGCAACAGGTAGTCAACTACCTAAGACTAAACGCAAAATTTGGCATACATTACTCTTAAGGTACCGTCACTTTGGCCCTAGCTATAAATTATTGAGGGCCCGCAGTTTTCGAATCGTTCTTCCAGAAACAACCAAGCTCCTGGGAACTTCGAAATCTATGGTCACGTGCAGTCCCTAATTTCCCAGCATTGCCCCTATATAAAACTGATGTACGCCGTCACGGCATTATAGCATCTCCTCCCACGCAAAGTACCCGGACTAGGATTGTGATATACGCTAGTGTCAAATCTCCCTTATCACGCCAATGTACAGATCGTGGATGCCGTCTTTTTTGCGGCCGGATTTCACCTGGCCCCGACCGATGCAGCCAACAATATGCGAAGTGACACCCAAATTGCCACCCGTCCCAGGCAAAATAAAACGCAGAGCCTGCGGTATATTCCATGAATTTATGTACCGATTATCAGGTTGGTACTGCTCATGGTGCGACATACCTTTCGATGCCAATATCGTACAATTGCCGTTTGGGTTGGTCCTGAAGTGGACAGATCGAACTAGCATAGAGGAAGCCGTCGCAATGCAAATGGCCCGAGCTGCCGGAATGCCTGTTCCAAAAGTTTTAACTTGCGGAGAGCATCCCTATGCGCCCTTCAATCGCGTTTTCTCGATATTGATGACGAGATTGCCTGGCATCGCACTTGAGAACTCAGGCGACCCTTTACACGTTGAACTGGAAGACCCGTGGCTTTTCGAACTGAAAAAATGTGTCACTTCCATGCGTACTTGGTCGTCACCCCACGCACAAAGTATTTGCTCGGTTTTGGGTACCTCGTTACGAAGTTCAAGAGTGCCTAATCATATCATGGGTCCGTTCACAGACGAAGAGGAGCTCCACGACTATCTCTTGAGTCCGGCATCTGAACACGGCTTCAATTCGACTGCAGATTACAATCAAGCCTTGGCACAAGCAACTGAGATTCGCAAATACTCCCACGAAATTACTTTCACTCACGGTGACTTTAAGGCCCATAATATTCTCGTCGGGGATGATGGTCATTTATCGGCTTTTCTTGATTGGGAATCTGCTGGCTGGTACCCTGAATACTGGGACTTCACAACTGCCTCAAGGTATGGAAAGAACAGCTGGTGGGCTCAGGTGGCTTTGTGGGTTGGAGGAGAGCGGTACGACGAGGAGTTGGCTTGTGATATTGCGCTCAACTCATTGACCGTTGACTCTTACATAGCCTTCTAATTTCCGGGTTGCATTCAATCTATGGTTTACCTTTTTTCTTCTCCCTTCGCCCATTCCATTTGTGATTCATAGATTCATGTATTTGCAACTGAATACGTGACGTACAGGAACAATCCAACGACAGAAATGCACGCAACATGACTAGATCCTAACCCCAAGCAAGAATTCGTAGCCATTTCAAAGGCACAGCCTAGATCTCACAACCGGTCGTGGCTGTTGGTTGATGGCGGCGCTTGCGCTATACTGGTTTCCGATCGTCATGCACTCCTGTAACAAAGCATCGGCATTGCTGCATCGAAAAATGCCTTGCTGAATGAGTTTCTCTAGAATCCTCATCAACCACACTCGACAGTCAACTCCAGGTATGCTGTTGACATCCCCATCATGCGATCTCATAATCTGATCAAGCTGACCATAGACGGTCCCTGGAACGATGGCGACTTGCACAAGGACACACAAAAAATTCGATTTGAAAACCCCACCGGTAGGGCCGTGATCGGGTATCCAACCTCCGCCAAGGTTTTTCATATGATATTTGGTGCCGCCCATTGCACAAGTATGGAAGTAGTAACCCCAATGGAAGTCATTTTGGCGAGGAGGGTCGGATCGGATCCAGAGAACGATGAATAGCGCATTCAGCGGAAGTTTAGCTAATGCTTCTTCTTGTTGCTTCTTAATAAGAGTCGCACGTTCTCTCGCTGTCGTCGGAGCAGGTTGAGACATGGTTTAGAGCCGGGGTAAAAACAGGATCAGGAAAATCTTTTGCAAGCAGTGATTGATGAGATTTACAAGGCATGTAATAGCTGGATAGCTCCCTTTTAAATGTCCAAATTTGCCTAGAGAAATATGCTCACATAGAGCCAAAGCTGTTTTAATGCACTTCCCTCCATGCGACACAAATGCGACACGAAGCGCGTAATGTTTCCAAAAATATACTATCCTAGTATCCCGTGGCTCTCCATTTGCCCCTTCTCTTGTGCAAGATATCCCACGATCTTTTAATAGTAAGCTTTGACCATGAACTTCATCGACGCGCGCGCTTTATATATTATATATCGAGGCCAAAACACAGGGTTCCACAGTTATTTGTCATATGTGTCTTTGCTGGGGGTTCTGATCCGCGCACCCCAAAAAGTCACGTTTTTTCACCCTATTAATAATCAATTTTTTACATAATTTGCAAGTTCGGGAAAAACAGGAGGAATATCACATGATTATCAACCTCATCTATCCATCTGATATCGATCTCTATAGCAACCCATTATTTACAAGATCTATTTAAACCCTCTCCCCCCCAAGATCTCTCTCTCTCTCTCCCCCCCGCACCCCAGATCTTGATCTCTCTCTCTGCACCCCACATCTCTGATTTTTATCATTATTCCAATCATCATCATCAAAATGACTAATACCACCCCCACCGCCAGCCCCATTGCTAAGTCTACTAGTGAGCTTATTCCTAGATCTACCCTAGATCTCCCTCAGTTTCCAGATATACTAAGATCTTAGATCTACCCTAGATCTCTCTTAGTTTAATCTCACTTTGGTATTAATTTATACTAATTAGGTAATAAATAGTGTAACTCCTCCCCCCCCCCCCCCCCCCGGAAGCGGTATACGATACCCGTGAGTAGCTAGTCGAAATAGTGTAAAAATATACTCTTTCTTAGGGATATTATACTACTATTAAACGTTATACTATAGGTAGAAATTTAACTATATAATATGTTAAATCTAGTACCCTAAAATAGTCTGTAAAGCCCCTAATCGGATTAAAGCCTCGCTATACTAGCTTAAAACGGTAGGAATGCCCTTTTAGGCTATATAGATGTGCCTAAAACGGCAAATAGTATCTCTAAATCCGGAACCCTAATTATAACTATACCGCTAATGACCTAATAGGCTACTATTAATCTCGGAAGTTTACCCTAGATTAGATTAATAAGATTAAAGAGCTATCTAATATAGCTATACCCCTATAAAAGATTATCTAAATAATCCAATCTCCTACCTCCTAGCTAATTAAGATACGTAATATTTATAATTAGATCTCTCGATTTAAACGCTAAGAGAGAGGTCTTCGATCTAAAACTGAGTTTTTATTTAATTAACTTAATAAAAAAGGGTATAAGAATAAATTTAAACTCTTATCTAAAAATAAGATAGACTTTCTTACACTAGCCCACCCTAATATAATCGTACTAGCTAACTAATATAATAGGGTATTTATATTAGATTATATATAAGACTAATAAATACCGGATACCGCTTTTAGAAGTAGTTAGTATTATACCTACTAATTAGAGCTTCCTATTTACTACTTATTTTATACGTTATAAGTAAATAGAGGGCTATTATTAGACTATAAAAGTCTTATTCTAAGAATAGGTATATTTACTACTAAATATAGTACTTATTACTAATAGAGACCTTATCTTTTCGGGTATAATCGATACTCTTTTTCCTTATTTACCCTATTTACTATATATTTAGTATATTAATAAGGCTATATTAGTAAGGGCTAAAACCCTTATTACTATAGTAGCTAATCTATACTTAGATAATCTATAAAACGCCTAATTTTAGGAATTTATATAGTAGTAGCGCGATTTATACTAATCTTATACCTTAGATAAGTATAATTTAAGGTTAAATAACCTTAAATCCTAGTTTAAATTATATCCCTCTTTAATCTCTTATCTTTATAAAACCTAGCTAATCTATAAATAGAAATTTATCTATTATTTAATTATTAATATTACCTATTTTAGTAATTTAGTATTATCACGGTCTAAAGGTGTTACGACCCTCTGCTAGGAGAGTGCCTCACAGGCTAGATCCCGCCTGGTCCAGTGACCCAGAACCCGTGACCTAGCAGGGGTAGCATGACCCCCCGCTAGAGACCGCACTAGGGAGACTAAGTCCTGCCGGGTCAGGTGACCTAGTCCCGTGACCCGCTAAAGGTCATCCATACAGAGACTGCTAGGGGAACTTAGCTCTTTAGCGATTAGTTTATAAATATACTAGCACCCTGCTATTCCTTCACTCTAGTTCTATATTACCTACTAGGACCCGCTAGCACGCCGGTCCTAACATTCTAATCGCTAAATCTCAATTAAACTAGACCGTTAGAATACGTAATATCGATAACTCGACGCACGAGCGACCGCCTAAGGGGAACCTTAGCCCCGATCGCGGAAACGAACGACGTCCCGGGACCCCTATAACCTCTACTAGAAGAGGCAGAGATATAAGGAGTCGACGATAACCCTTAGGGAGGAAACCCGCCGGATCCGATAACCCTGACCGAGGCAGACGAGGAGGCGGAACTCCGAGAGTTAGAGACCCTTAAAAGACGTCTAGCTCTAGTAAAGGAGAAAAATAGGATCCGCGCGGAGCTATAAGACGAAGAAGAAAACGTAGTAATCCTATAGGCGAGAATATAAGGATCTAGGATCCGTCGGGGTTCGCTAGGTAGTACTACTAGCTAAACTACCTACTAACTACCCGATACTACCTATACGAACTTAATTATATCGTAAGGAAGTGCCGGAGGCTACCTATCCTATTAGAAGGAAGCGAGGGAACCACGTATATCCTATAATATAATAACGTATAGAGCCGAGAGTTCGGGCGAATATAATCTCTTTAAGTCGAACTAGGAAGCCTTCTAGAATAGATACCCTAACTAGTTTACTAGCGACGTACGTAAGGTAGACCGAGTGACCGAGTTCTTAGCGCCGAAGGTTAATATAATATAGATAGAATACCGTAGGAATAACCTAGGTACGACGTTTACCTAGTCGGTCTTCGAAATATAGGCGCTCGCTTAGGTCACCGACCCCGTCGAGATATAGCGAGAAGCTAAATACGACTAGTAGTAGATAACGTAAGCTAAGTATTAGGATATATACTAATACGCCTTAAAGCTTACCGGACTCTATAACCGTCTAAAAGATACGCTAACTAAATAGATAAGAATCGACCGTTTAGAGACGGGTATTATTAAGGAGGTGCGAGACGAAGTAAGGAGGTTTATAGCCCCCGCTATAGATTAATAGGACGACTAGGTAGCCTTCTATAACTAAATTAAGAAAGTAATACTAGGTAGGATATTATATCTTAGGGAGGCTAGGAAGATAGCGCTAAGAAATACTATAGACTCGTAAGGATCTAGTAGAAGACCCTTTAAGGGAAATAGCGCCTTCCCCGTATAGTAAGCTACGACTACTACGGAGGGTAGAAAAGCTACCGTAGGGTCTAAACGAGACTAGAGCGGAGATAGTAAATTCTATAACTTCTATAGTAAGCCGGGCCACTATACGAAGGACTACCGTAAGAAAGCTATAGCAAACGCTATAGCCGCGGAAGAGTTAAAAAAATAGACGACCCTACACTATAGACTCCCGTAGTGTTAAGGATAGTTCTCTTTAGAGAACGTAAGGGAGTGTACCGAGTACTCGTCTATAACGCACTAATATTAGACGTTAAGACTAGAGCCCCGACGGGGGTAGCTAAGACGCTAATAGATAGTAGCGTAACCTAGAGCTTCGTAAGCTAGAAATAGGTAAAAGAGAACCTAGAAGAGACGTATATAATAAGTACCCGCCTAGTAGAAGCCGTAGATAGGCGTAAGATCCCTTTATATAGAAGCCGAGAAGTATAGCTTAGTCTAATAGACCGGAATAGAACCCGTAGAGTTATTAAAATAACCTACGAAGCCGTAGATATAACGATCTACGATATAATTCTAGGAATAGATTAGCTTAGACTAGTAAATCCGGATATTAACTAGGTAACTAGTAAGTAGGCGTATAGAAATAT
Source organism: Penicillium paradoxum (assembly GCF_028828445.1). NCBI lineage: Eukaryota > Fungi > Ascomycota > Eurotiomycetes > Eurotiales > Aspergillaceae > Penicillium > Penicillium paradoxum. Next base: position 3,068,396 of record NW_026643184.1, on the reverse strand, counting down.
AGCCCCGCTAGAGGTTAAAACCCTCCCGCTAGAAGACTTTAAGGAAGAAGTAAGACTATAAGGTATACTTAGAGAGCTACGCTTAGACGTCGATAAGGTTACCGGGGAGTTTATAGTAATACTAGGGGTAATATAAAGCTCGGATAGGACCCCCTATCCGGTATAATCTCTAACTAAACTCCCGCTAGAATACTAAGATCTAGCTATCGTAGCGAGTAAAGAAGGTGCTATAGCCCTTCTAACCTACGTAGAGTATAATTACGTAATCGAGCTAATACTAGGTAAGATACCCCCTTAGAGGCTAGTATACGCACTATCCGTTAAGGAGTTAGAAGTCCTCCGCTAGTATATTAAGGAGAACCTCGAAAAAGGCTAGATCCGATACTTAAAGAGTTAATCGGGTATACCTATCCTCTTTATACCGAAGAAAGACGGTAAGCTTAGACTCTATATAGACTATAGAGGGTTAAACGCGATCACTATTAAGAACCGCTACCCTCTACTACTAATTAATAAGTCCCTAGTAAGATTATTAGGAGTATAGATCTATACTAAACTAGATCTACGAGATACCTATTATAGGATCCGTATAAAATAGGGAGATAAGTAGAAAATAGCGTTTAGATACCGCTACGGATATTTCGAATATATAGTAATACCGTTTAGACTCGCGAATACTCCCGCTACCTTCTAGGCGTACGTTAATAGAGCCTTAGTAGGACTTATTAACGTCTACCTAGTAGTGTATCTTAATAATATACTAATCTTCTCGAAGGATAAAGAGACCTATATATACTACGTCCGAGAAGTGCTAGAACGCCTAATTAAGTAGAGGTTATTTATTAAACCTAGTAAGTATACGTTCTACGTAGAGAGGGTCGACTTCTTAGGCTTTATCGTCTCCTACTACGGAGTTACTATAGACCCTACCCGAGTAGAAACGATAAGCTAGTAGCTAGAGCCGACCTATATCTTCGACGTATAATAGTTTATAGGCTTCGCTAACTTCTACCGACGTTTTATTAGGAAATAGTCGATAATTAGCGCCCCCCTTAACGATCTAATTAAGGGGCTAGACGTATAAAAGAAGGGAAGAAATAAGCGCTAAGAAGGGTTCGTCTTTATAGAAGAAGCGCGAGAAGCTTTTAAAAGGACTAAGACCGCTTTCTAGACTACGCCGATACTCGTATACTTCGACGTTACACTAAAAACTATAATAGAAACGGATACGTTAGGAGCCGCTATCTACGTAATTATATTATAGCTCTATAAAGATAGACACTAGTACCCTATCGCCTTCTACTCCCGGAAGATACTAGTAGTAGAGAGAAATTACTAGGTCGGCGACTAGGAAATACTAGCAATCTTTATAGGGTTTAAGGAATAGCGCTACTTCCTTAAAGGAAATAAGCACCCGATCGTAGTAATAACGGATTACGCTAATCTCGTCTAATTTATAACGACTAAGGAGCTTATAAGACGCTAGGTACGCTAGATAGAATACCTCGTAGGTTTTAACTTCGTTATTATATTCCGCCTAGGGAAAACGAATCCCGTAGACGCTCCTAGTAGACGACCCGACTATATAGTAGACGAGCTACTAGACGCTACGAGTCGTAATATCTTTATATAGAGACTTAAAGAGACTATTAGTAAAGGCGCTAGTTACTAAAGAGATCTATAGGATACGATATACCTAGGCGCTATAATAACTATAGTACGCGTAGAGATCCCTACTAAGCCCGCGACGAATAGACTACCGAGTCGAAAGGAGGTATATAAAGCAGCTAAAGGAGAAACCGTATATACCTACGAGCCGCTAGAAACTATAGTAGAACTTATACTTAAGATATAGGCGAAGAATGAGTTCTATAGGAATACGCTTAGAAGGGTACGGGAAACCGGCGACTTTAAATAACCCCCGAAGACACGATAGAGCGTAAGGAGCTAGGATAGACTACTAAGATATAATAACTACGTCTATATTCCCGAAGGCGAACCCGTAATCTACTAGGAAATTATAAAGATCTACTACGACGATCTATAGGTAGGCTATTATACGAGGAAGAGAACACTATAGGCTATTAGACGTAAATACTAGTAGAAAACCCTTATTAAAGATATATAGGACTACGTCCTTATATACTAGATTTACTAGTCTAATACTATTAAACGCTATAAGCTATATAGACTACTCGAACCACTATTAGTACTAGAGAGACTAGGCTAGTAGATAAGCGTAGACTTTATTATAGGCCTACTACCCTTAAAATAGGAGGGGAAGGCCTACGACGTAATTATAGTTATAGTCGATCTATTTTTAAAATATTCCCTCTATATTTCCTATACTAAGGACGTAGACTCGCTAGAACTCGTAACCTTATTTTACGAAAAGGTTATACCCCTATAGGGAATGCTAGAAAACCTCGTTAGTGATAGAGGCACTGTCTTTATATTAAAATTCTAGAGCTATTTCTACTACCTCCTTACTATAAGACGTAGACTATTAATAGCCTATTACCTATAAACCGATAGGTAGACGGAGAGATAAAACTAAAATATTAAGTATTACCTACGTAATATAGTAAGCTAGTGCTAAGACGACTAGATAAGATAGATCCCCCTTATATAGATCGTCTATAATACTACTACCTATAGCGTACTAAAAATATCCCCGGCCGAAGTATTACTAGGATTCCGACCGGAACTAAGAACGTTAGTACTAGATAGGAAGATAGAAACCTACGATAACGCCGAAAGCTATATAGAGGAAATACTAAAGATACGAGAAACACTAAGGAAGCGCCTAGAAGAGTCGAAAACTATAATAAAGCGAGCCTATAATAGGAAATATATAGAGAAGTCTTTCGTAATCGGATAATAGGTTATACTAAGAAATAAGTATATTAACTTAGGACGACCGTATAAAAAGCTAGATAACCGCTATATAGGACCCTTCGCGATAGTAGGCACGGTAGGATAATAGGCATACTAGCTAATCCTTACGCCGAGATACCGTAAGATCTACCCTACGTAATACACTTTAATACTAGAGCTATACTATAGAGATCCGCTAAAAGCTTAAGAGCGGCCCGATTCTATACTAGTAGATAACTAACCTAAATAGGAGATCGAGGAGATCCTTACTAATAACCGTAAGGGCGCCGAATACCTTATTAAATAGAGAGGATACGGGTATAAGGAAAATACTTAGGAGCCGAGAGAAAACGTAGAAGATATACTAGTATTCGAGAGCTACTATAATAAGAAGAAAGAACGGCTAGAGCGTATAATACGCCGAGGAAGATCCGTAAAGAAGAAGTTAATATAACCTAGGATCTACTACTAGATACGTTCCGGGAAGGTTAGAAAGACTAGAGTAGGCTTAAGAACGCCGAACCCGATAGCTAACTACCGAACGGACCCCTAGAAAATAACTAGCTACGTAAGTATACGCTATAGATAGGTTAGGGGAGGATCTAGAATACTAGTAAAGATAAGGAGCGGACGAAAAATATCCTAAAGAGACTATAGACGTATAATAAGGATATATAGGAGTTTATCGCCGAAAAATAGGACGAAAAGTAATATAGCTAACACTCTCTAAGGGTATAACGTAATAACTACCTATACTAGACGAGTAACCTCCGAGACACGCCTATATCTTTACCGCTATATACGTAACCTAGCCTAAGGAGGCGCCCGAAGCTAACCTATAACCCGACTTATTAATAAAACCTACGCCGAAGGGGGCGGAGGGGGTAGAGGAGGTAGAGGGGGCGTAGCGTAAGAAGGACCGAAAGACGTAACTATACCCGTATAGATATCTTAAGTTAAAGTATTCCGCGTACCTCGAAACCCCTATATAATCGTAAGGAACGATATATTCTACGCGGGAGTAGTACGAGGCGCTAAGATATAAGTATTAGCTTAAGCGTCGAGCCTAGAATCGACCTAAGGAACGTTAATAACCGCTAATATAAGCGGAGACCTACACTTACTATTATATAAGACTACCGCTTCCTCGTATAATAGTTATACCGGGGAGTATTAACGTTAATCCCGCTAGGCAGAGGGATATATATATACCCCGGGTTATATCTAAGACGGTCTATATAACGCCGATACCACGCACTTATAGGGTTAGTAGGGGAGACGACGGCCGGAGGGGCGTAATTATTAATAGAGGTATATATCATACTCGCGACCGGAGGAAAGGGAGCTACTATAATAAGTCGAAATAACCTATAGTAAGAAAAGCGAGATAACGAAAAGCTATAAGAAGAAAAGTAAAGCGACGAAAAGCTATAAGAAGAAAAGGTGAAAGGACGAGGAAGTATAGAAAGAAGAAAGCTATAACTCGAAGAGAGATAAGTGAAAAATGCACAAAGAACTTAGATTATACGCGACGAAGAGAGACAACACTTAAAGCTCCGAGTCTATCTATACCTTCCACTATAAAGACAAATTACCCTCTTTTAGATAGCTAGATATATATGCTATTTTCGAACCCTCCCCATCTCGACTATAAGAGACCCTCGACCCCAACCCTTAGCTACGAGGACGCAGCTCTTTAAGGAGGGGGAAAATGTTACGACCCTCTGCTAGGAGAGTGCCTTATAGGCTGGATCCCGCCTAGTCCAGTGACCTAGAACCCGTGACCTAGCAGGGGTAGCATGACCCCCCGCTAGAGACCGCACTAGGGAGACTAAGTCCTACCGGGTCAGGTGACCTAGTCCCGTGACCCGCCAAAGGTCATCCATACAGAGACTGCCAGGGGAACTTAGCTCTTTAGCGATTAGTTTATGAATATACCAGCACCCTACTATTCCTTCACTCTAGTTCTATATTACCTGCCAGGACCCGCCAGCACGCCGGTCCTAACAAAAGGTATATATTTATAGCTAAAAAAGTATATAAATAGCCTAAATGGAGATCTTTCGATAGTTTTTACCGCGATTGATACTATTATTAATAAATAATATATAGAATTACGGATCTAATTAGGTCTTAATTCCGAAAATAGTATATATTACCCTATATAGAAGTATTCGATTATATATTAGTATATATATAATCTAATTAATCTATAAATAGCGTGAGTTTATACTACAAAATACCCTAATTAGGTAATATACGGGCTATTTTACATATTCTATAGGGCTTCCTTATAAATATCGACTATTTAACCTTATTAGGTTAAACTAGCTAATCCTATTAATAGAGATCGACCTACTTTAGTATCTAGATCCTATTTCCGGCGCACAAACAGTGCTAATCTTACGCCCTAATGTGCCAGAGAGGCCTAAAACGTATAGAAATATCCAAATTCGGAAGGATAAGGCCCTAAAAAGGAAGCGGAAGGCTCTAAGTCGGTGCTCGGGGTATAGAGAGGGTAGTTATACGTTTAGGGGATACCCAATATAGAAATTATAAGGTTATTTTTGTTATTCGCTACTATATATAATATTAGATAGATAGATAAGGTTGATAATCATATGATATTCCTCCTGATTTTCCCGAACTTACCGATTATATAAAAAATTGATTATTAATGGGGTGAAAAAACGTGACTTTTTAGGGTGCGCGGATCAGAACTGTTAAGGCAAGTGGGCCTGACACCACGTTGCAAAACTTAGTAAGTAATGGTAAGGTAGAACGTTTACCAAAAGAGCCACTATGACGACCAACTGGTCGTCATGTCAGGTTACTAACCTAAATACCCGATATGTGCTATAAGATATGCGCACCATATTCATACTCCGTATGTTAGGTTGTAACAAGAACCTAAGATCTACTTAGGCTATTACGTAATAGAATTATTACTAGAATATAGCCGAAATAGGGTATTACTATAGCCGAATCGCTAAGTATTAGTGATTTATATATTAGTAAATCCTAGTTTAATCTAGAACGGACTAGTATAGATAGCGAAGAAGCTAGTATAGAAGTAGCTAACTAGGCTATATAGGAAGAATTAGGTCGCGACTAACGAATACCCTATAAAATAGTTAGGTATACGTACCGAAACTAATCTATATATATATAGAAAGTATAACCGGACCTATAAAACCCAATCGAGAAAATCTAGGATAGCGATCCTAAGATATATGTTACGACCTAACATACGGAGTATGAATATGGTACGTATATCTTATAGCACATATCGGGTATTTAGGTTGGTAACCTGACATAACGACCAGTTGGTCGTCATAGTGGCTCTTTTGGTAAACGCTCTACCTTACCATTACTTCCTAAGTTTTGTAACGTGGTGTCAGGCCCACTTGCCTTAACAATATACCACCGGAAGCTTACTATTTTATAGTTAAAACTAGGTAATAAAAGCTAAGACGTCGATCTATATAGTATTATAAGGTATAAAGAAAGACTCTATATCCCCATAGGGGAGAACTTAAGGAAAAAACTCCTTAGTCTTTATTATAATAATACCCTAGTAGGCTATTTTAGTAAATATAGAATATTAATATTACTATAAAGATATTTTTATTAGTAAAATATGTACTAAGACGTCGCGGAATATATCTCTAAATATATAGTATATTAAAGGAACGTAGCTCTAAGATATCGACCCTATAGTATACTTAGAATACTACCGATTCCTACTTAACCCTTTACTAAATTATCGATAGATTTTATTATAGGATTACTATCTATAATTTATAAAAAGGATATAATTAATAATATCTTTATTATTATTAATAGGATAATAAAATAGACTCTACTTTTTACTATTTCTATATTAATTAACGCCTCTAAACTTATAGAGCTTTTCTATATAGAAATAGAACTTTACTATAGACCCTTATAGGATATTATATTAGATCAAGACCCTATTTTTACTAATAAGTTTTAGTCTTAACTATACTATAAAAGTAATATAAAACTATACTTTTCTATTATATTTTATCTTTAAATAGATAGTTAAACTAAATATATAAATTAAATACTAGAATATTATCTTAGATATTTTATTAATATAGAGTAATTTATATAGCTAAAACTATTACTAATAGTATAATATATCTATAATAACTTACTAAATATAATAATAGGCTATTTACTATTTATAGCTTTTATAAGCTATAAGTCTAATTTTTATATATATTCTAAAAATAAAATATATAAGAAGAAGATTCTAGCTATAACTAAAAGAATTAAAATTCTAAAAAAGTTATAAGAAGATATAATAGAATGATAGTAAAAAGCTTCTAAATTATTAGTAAAACGATTTAACTCTATTTATAAACCTATAATATTTAAAAAGGGTGACTTAGTAAGATTATTAATAAAAAACCTAAAGTTTAAAGTCTATACTAAAAAGCTAGCTCTAAAATAGATTAAACTATTAAAGGTCCTAAACCCTATTAGATTATAAGTATATTAGTTAAGTCTTTTAAACTAATATAATAAGATATATAATATATTCTATATCTCTCTCTTAGAACTATAGAAGGAAGAATAATCGAAAACCTTACTAATACTAGAACTAAATAAATCTAATAAATAAGAAATTAAAAATATTAAAGACAAAGGACTATTTAATAAAGAGAGATATTTCTTAGTAAAATAGAAAGGTTAGCCTACTAAATATAACTAGTAAATCCTAAAAGAAAATATAAAAAATATAAAAAATATAAAAAAAGCTATTAAATCCTTTAGGAAACTTAAGAAAAAGAAGAAGAAAGCTTAAAGTATATAGTTATAAATTAATATCTTACTAATATAAAGAAAAGAATAAATCTAGATTAAAATAACCCTATATTATTACTAAAATATCTCTAAAATAATATCTTTAAAAATAAAAAAATAGAATAATACTAAAAACTATACTAAATATATAACGATGTTAAGAACCATGCCTAAGGCAGGATTCTCTCATCCGTAGGATTATTAACGCTACGCCCTTTTTGTCTTTTCTACCGAAAAGCCTACCTTTAGGGGCCAAATTAAGGACTCCGATCCTCGGTATATAAAGGGGCATAAATAGTAGGAAAAGGTAGATATTATCTAGATCTTTAGATAATTCAATACTTCTATAAGAGATCCTATTACTAGTATTATTTGAACCTATTGTTAAACCCTATATGCTATATCATACCTCTATATCTTTAATAAGTTATGAGCCCGGCTATCTCTAATAGCCGGAATACCTAAATTGCGTAGTATAGTCTATTTACTATATTTACTAGTAAATATTTACTTACCCCTATATACCTTTTTATCTGATCTTTGCCTAGACCTATATATATAGGTCCTTACCCTAGGATCTCTCTCTCCTTCTTATATATATCTTACCTCTTATTTTATACCTTACCCTTTATACCTATATCTCTCGATCTCTCGTAGATCTACCTATTTATTTATTAATTTTATTATAACCCCTATCACCTAACGGTCTTAGCGAGATAGGGGGGTATCTAGTGTACCTAGTATACCCTATATACCCTACGAACCCTCCGACTCCGACGCCGACCGACTAGACGAATTAGGGTCCGATAATAACTATAGTAACGCCTTAGGCGAGGGTAGTAATAACGAAGGAGGAAATAATAGTCCTATAGCTCCCGCTAGTACTAGAAATATAGACCCCGGCTAGGGCCTATAACGTCTAAACCCCGCGGATTAACTAGCTAGAAAACTCGAGTTAACCGAGTATCTCTATACCTAGTAGCCCTAAGGATTAACTAGGTAGCTCGTAGCGGGTAGACCCCCCGCTAAAGTCTCCGAGTCTATCGAGACTAATATATAAGTCCTATTAATATAGATTAATAACCTAAACCGATTTAATCGAGATAGCTCTATATTCTCGCTACGTAACTACTACGCTACCCTAAAGAATAATACTCGAGAAGAGGAAGAAAACGCCTTTCGATACCTTAGTTTTACTAAGGACCTCGGGAAAATATTTAAAAGAAAAGAAGAATATAAAGGACTAAAACTTATAGGATTAAATAATTACTATACCTAGGCCGCTAATATACGGTAAGTACTAAACTAAAACCTTCTCGAATAAGTTATCGACGGTAAGGTAGGATTATTACCCCCTTCGTACGAGAAGTACTATATACTAAATATATAGAAGGGAGTAGTCTAGCTTACTATCTTAAATACTATATATTTAGACTTAGCGAAAAATATTATACCGCTAAGCCCTCTAGAACCCGAGTGTATCTAATAGGAATTATAAAATTAATATAATATAAAGGATACTTTTACCGCTAAATAAGGCGCTATTATAATAAAAGTACTATATATATCCTACGTCCGTAATATCGGAACCCTAATCGAGGTATTTAAGACTATATAGACTAATAAGACTATTATACGTCCCCCGATCGAGAGTCTACTAATTAAGCTATAAGAAATAGACGAACTCGAAAAATATACGGAACTTATAATATACCTAGATAGCCTAGAATAGCACCTATAGAAGCTTAACTACGATAAAATAGTTAGTAGGTTAACTAACTAGCTAGACTAATACCTCTTTAATCGCCTATATAGCGAACTATAAAGAGAAGAAGATAACCTCGCCGCCGGTAAAAAGGTAGCTATAAAGACTTTATTTATAGAAACTAGTAAACCTATAAAACCGCGAGGACCCTATATATAATAAGGACCCCTAGGATTAGTATATACCTTCTATAAAAAGAAGGGATACCCCGCTAAGAAATACTAGCTAAAAAACCCTAATTTAGTACCTAAACGGACTATAGAAACCCTAATTATATAGGTTAAATATAGTTATAAGGTATAAAACTTCTTAACTAGTATCTCGATTAATAACTAGATCTACGATATAGCCTACGACGAATATATAATTAGCTTACTAGACTATTTTATACTAGGTACTACGAAACTATTAACTACTACGATTAAAATAGCCCTAATAAACTAGCCGGTCTAAGGTATAATCGGGGATATTAAGATTATAGTCGACGATAGGACTAAGTAAGGGAGAGATCTTATTCTTACTAGGACTATATATCTCCCTAAACTCCGTAGTAACCTTATCTCGTAACCTAGGCTCGCTAACTATAGGATTATAGCGATATATAGAGACGAGGTTATTTTCTAGAAACTAGATAGTAGTATTCTCGTAAAAGGACTACGAAAGGGTAAAAATTAGATACTAAACGTTTGCTATATATACTAATACTAGACCTTAGATCTAGAAACGTTAGTTTTAACGATAGTATAGGAAGTAGGGGGCGTCGGATACCTAAAAACTTAGGCTAATACTCCTATTTCCGCCGAAAAAACTATCTACGGATACCTAATTTCTTAGGCTAATAATATAGAGATTATCCTAAGAGACCCCTACCCCTAGCTAAAGGACCTAAGTATATAAAAACTAGAAAACGCTATAAGTTCACCTAGCTAACTAGTAAAAGACGCTATTCCGCTGAAAAAGGTAATATCTTTTCTACCGAAAAAGGGACCCTTTTCTTAGATAGAAAAGGTAGAAATACTCGCTACCCGTAGAGTAATAAAGATATAGAAGATAAACTCGTCTAGTAGCTTAAAATAATAGTCCTTAGAGACTACCTCGACTTCTCCTAGCGAGCTACCTACTAAGCTTAAAAAGGATAGGGTTAATATTAATACCTAGTACCGTAGACTATACTATATAGGGATTAAACCCCTATAGGAAATAGTAAAAATTATAGAAGGTATTAATATTATAGGCCTACTTACCCCTAAAAGACCCTATAGCTACTACTAAATTAGAAAGGCTTAGCTCGTATCTTATAGAACCTTAGTTTTATATAGATCTAGTAAAATAGGAGATCTCGTATACCTTAATCTAGGGGGCGGGGGTAAAATACCTAGAGATTAGGGAGGTAGCTACCGATACTAGATAATTAGTATCGACGACTTCGACGGATAGGGAGAAATATAGTTTACCTCGTATAAAGACTTCGTCCTAGACCTTATAATTAAAATAGTAAAACTATATTCTACTAAAAAGGAAATAATAATTAAAACCTTTATAACCCCCGATCTCCCCTCGCTACTAGTAATAGGAAGTAAAATACTACCGCCTAGTAGACTAGAGATCGGAGCCTTCTAATTAGATTACGGAGGAGAGTTTAATAACTTCCGCCTATAAAAATAGGTTAAGGATACTAATACCCGTCTATATTTCTTAGCACTATACGTATACGGGTAAAATAGTAAAGTCGAAAGAATAATACGAATAGTATAAGAACGTACTAGAGCTATTCTTAACGATACTAGACTCCTAGATATACTATAGCCCGAACTAATAAAAATAGTGATAATAACCCGTAACCTTACTATCTATTTCGGTAGAAAAAGAGATAGTCTCCTAAACTAGATACTATATAAAATATAATTCGGTAGAAAACCTAATATCTTATTCCTACGGATACCTAGTAGTAAGACTTACGTTATAAGAAGCCCCGAAGAGATTAGGGCTATAGTTAGTATATTAATAAGTAGATATTTATAGCCCCGCGCCTAGATAGGTAGACTTATCGGGTATAGTAGCTACTATAGTATATAATACCGTATCTAGCGTCTAAACGTAGATAGAAATAAGGGAGAGATTATAACCCGGAGAGACATTATTTTCGACGAAGGAGATAACTAGACCCTATATAATAATCCTAATCTCCTAGTCCTACTAGAAACCCTATAGTCGGTAAAATAGTCTAGGTTCTTATTCCTAGACTCTAGGGACCTTATAGACCCTAAGAGCCTTATAGACCCTAAGAACCTTATAGACCCTAAGAACCCTATAAATAATATAAACCTTATAATTTCTTCCGCTAAAAAGACCCCTATAACTTCTTCCGCTAAAGAAAGCACCCCTTTTTCGGACTCTAAGGGAGATCTTAGACTTATCGACGAGAGTTCTAGTAACGAATCGGTCCTATTAGCTAACCTACTAAGACTATCTACTAAAGAACTCGCTAACCTTAATTATAAGATCTAAAATAAGGTTTTCTATACTACTATATCTCGGGTAGATAAAAAACGTATATAGGATCTAGTATAATATACTACTATCCTATATACGTAAGCTAAACTAACTCTATTATCTAAGGATCTCTTAACCTTACCCCTACTAATAACCCTAAAAAATATAGACCCTAAATAGATAGAAGACCCTAAATTAGTCTAATAAGTACGTAACTTACCCCTTTAGCCTTAGTAGTACCGCGCTATAAAAATCGAGTTTAAATAGCTTAGTTTAATTAAAGCTTAGGAGATAATCCCTATCCCTATACCCGCTAAGAATATATATATCCTTACCGGTAAGTAGGTATATAAACTAAAACTCGACGCGGATAGAAAACCCCTAAAATTTAAGGCTCGCTAGATAGCGAGAGGTTTCTAATAATAGGAAGATCTAGACTATACCGAGACTTTTACTAGTATAGGTAGCTACGTTACGCTATAGATCCTCCTCGCTATAATTACGTAAAAGAAGCTTTTTACCGCCTATATTAACGTAAACGTTATATATCTTAACGCTACGCTAAAGGAGAGACTCTTAATATACTACCCCGAAGGTTTCGAAGATAATACCGATTTTTAAGAGATCTAAGGTAAAGTCTACCTTCTAAAAAAGAGTCTTTATAGTCTAAAATAGTTAGTAGTAAACTAGTTTAATATATTAGGGGACTACTTATTAACGAAAGGCTTTATACGATCTACTTCCGACCTATATCTTTATATATAGTATAATTAAAAGAGCGCCGGTACGATTGTCTATATTTTTATATATATTAACGACCTTTTAATTATAGCTTCTATAGCGGATCTCGTTAAAACTATAAAGGACCTTATTTCGATAAAATAGTCTACGTTAGACCTCGGCGAGCTATTCTACTATCTTTTAATAAAAATAGTATATAATAGAGAGGCGGGAAAAATAATAATTTCGTAAAAAATATATATTAAAAGATTTTTAAAAACTATAACTTTAAGACCTATAATCCCTTTATCTATTATCCTAATAAAGGAAGAGACCCTTACCGCTATAAGTAAAGTAGTAAAATAGTACTAATCTAATATAGACTCGATTAACTATACTAGTATAGTTATACGTCTAAACCTTTTACTTATAGTAAGTATACTTTCGTAGTTTACTATAAACCTAAACGCTAAATACGAGGATCTAGTATAAAGAGTAATTACTTATATAGGACGTACTAGCTATTACGTAATTATATACTAATCTAGACCTAATTAGGACCTCTAGAGGTATATCGACGCCTTATATAGATTAGCCCTAGAAAGCAAAAGTAGGACTAAGTATATCTTCTTCCTTATAGGGGGTCTAATATTATAGAAATCTTAAAAGTAGACTAATATAGTAAAATTAAGCGCCGAAGCTAAATATATAGCCCTCTTAATTACTAGCGGAGAGGTAATTTAGCTATAAAAACTACTAAAAGATCTTAACTTTTACTAAGGAAGTATAGACCTCCCCCCTATCCCTTTATATAGCGATAGCTAGTCTACGATTATAATAACGAAGAACCCTACTATTTTAGGACGTTTAAAATATATCGATATACACTAGCACTAGATCCGCGAGTAAGTTAAAAGGGGAAAAATTAAGCTTATATATATAAAAGGGACTGAAAATATTATAGATAGACTAATAAAGCCCCTTAGGGCTCCTAAATTTATAGAGTTTATCGTAGGTTTAAACCTCGACCCTAAAATATATAGACTTTCGGTAGAATAAACCCCTATATCTTTCGTAGTATAAAACTGCTAGTTTTATACCTTCCTATAGTCTAAAAGCTATACCTTTTAACTAAGAAACCTCATTTATCTTAGTCCCTAATAATATGATCTTACGATATATAACGGCTACACGTTAAGGGGGCGTATTAAGAACTATGCCTAAGGTAGGATTCTCTTATCCGTAGGATTATTAACGCTACGCCCTTTTTATCTTTTCTACCGAAAAGCCCACCTTTAGGGGCCAAATTAAGGACTCCGATCCTCGGCACATAAAGGGGCATAAATAGTAGGAAAAGGTAGATATTATCTAGATCTTTAGATAATTTAATACTTCTATAAGAGATCCTATTACTAGTATTATTTGAACCTATTGTTGAACCCTATATACTATATCATACCTCTATATCTTCAATAAACGAACTTATAGTATATCTAATATAATAAGGAAACTAGTCTAGATACTAAGAGAAAGTATAGGGCTTATATTAGTATCTTAACTATTTATAATAATTACTATTATTAGATCCCTAATAAATAAATACTTCGCGGTATTCTATTAGATATAACCCGAATCCCTATAGCGAATAAAGTAGTAAATAGAGATATTATAAGCCTTTTACTTAAATAGCGTAGCTAGAAGACTAGAGTAAGATAAAGGGGTTAGACCTTAATAGAAAAGGAACTATTTATATATATTAGTAATATCCTACTAATTTATTAGGGAAATATATCTAAAAAGAAAAAGGTATTACTTACTATAAGTATCTTTTTCTAAGATAGAGAGAAAATATAAATAGCCCGGTAACTATAGATTAACGCTAAAAGGTTAGAGATTAATCTATAAATCCTATTCTTAATAGTAATATAGATAGTAGGCCTATAGAAAAATCGGGATCTATTAACTCTATCCTATCCTATATAATTAGAACGATCTTTTAGCTTTTTAAAGAAATAGATAGACTATTTAATAATTAGGGTTAGATCTATAATATTACTAGTAATATTACTCGGAATCTATATAATTAGAGTCTAATACTAATAAGAAAGATAAACGAATCTATACTAAGTTATATACCTATCGCTTCTTTATATAATATTAGTAAGAGATAGACCTAATAGCCTTAGATTTATACTTAATCTTAAGAGGTTTATTAGTAACCTACTTCTTTTTAGCTATATATAAATAGGTAACGTACTAATTTAGATAATATTAGATAGGACGATTTCGTTTTAGGCGCGTAGAAGAACTAGAGTTTCGAGTATAATAAGTAATCCTTATTACGAGCCAGATCTTTAATAAAAGAGTGCAATTCAACGAAAAATACTAAGATAGAAAAAGAAAGGAAAAGAGGAAAAGGAAACTCACTATCGCCGAGTTTTAGAGAGTCTTTAAGTTATAAACTTTATAAACTTCGGACCTACTCCGTAATAGCTATAGTTACGTGACTTAGTTTCCTTTCTATAATTGTTATATACTCCCCTATCTAAATTATATTTAGTCTCTAAATGCTAGCTTATCGTTATCTTTATAATCCTATAATAACTTCTCGCCTTCTATAGTTTTAATCTAGTAGTGTAGACGTACTAAGGGTCCGGGCTTTATAGGATATTTTTTATAGAATTCCTTAACCTTTTCCGGTACGTTTTTAAGATTGTCTACTAGATACTACTATAGGTCTATATTATATCCTACCTACTCTACTTAGTACTAAAGCTTCCTATAATATATATAAGTATCTAAGATCTTACTAACTTTCTATTTATTAGTTTTATTTATTATAATAGGTAGTATTAGATCTTTATATTACTCTCGTAATAGTTTAGTTTTCGACGCTTTACGTAGTTTACTAGGATAGAAAATAAGGTATATCTTTATCGATCCTAGGAGATCTAACTTATATAAATTCCTAACCTTCTCTATAATTATATATAGTCTATTTATAGAGTAAGATAACTTCCGACTCGGTCTATTAGGTAACTAATCTTTTATTATAATAAAAACTCGATCTTTTACTCCGAAATCCTTTTCCTAATAATATTTATTTACTTATTAGATCTAGAGTTTCTAGGACTTATTAATCTACTCTTTTATCTTAAACTATATATCTTATAGTTATAAGAGTATATCTACTATACCTTATTTATTAGCGGAGATATACTTAGGATCTTTCTAGTTAAAGATTATTATAAGCTTATACCCCCTCTCTATAAAGAAAGGAGATTTCTTAGTAGTATCTTATAGTAGAATAAATACTACGAAGTTAATTATAGGTAAAACCTTTAACTAATTATCTTAATTTAGTTCTATATATAGATAAAGATACTAAGCTATATACTAATTTACGATCTTACTCTAGTTATTAGTTTAGAGATAGTATATAGTTAATAGTTTTCTCTTAATTCCTAGTATTTAATAGAACTCTATCTAGAACTTAGAGATAAACTATCTATCTTAGTCTAATATAATAGTCTCTAGTATTCCTAAAATATAAATAATATAGTCTATAAAAAGTTAGACTATCTACTATATATTTATATCCTTATAATAAGGAATCGAGATTAGTCGTTTACTTAGATAGTCTATAATTATAAATACTATATTAAAGTCGTATCGATCCTTTAGAAACGATCTAAAATCTATTAAAATATATTATTAGGGTCGATTAGGGATAGGTAAAGGATAGAGAAGTCTAGGTATCTTATCCTTTTATAACTTCGTCCTTTTATATACTAGATAGTTATCTATATATCGTTATATATTATTAGCCTATCTAGACTAGTAATAATAGATAGAGACTAACTTCTTTATTTTCTTAACGCTTAGGTATATAACTAGAGACTAGTAATAGATTTTATCTAATAACCGAGTATATAGATCCTCCTAATTAGGTACTTCTAGCTTATTATTAAATAGTAAGAGTCCTTTCTTTAACTACTAGTAAAGATCCTCTCTTTCTTATACCTTTCGTCTTAACTCTTTAAGACCTATATTTATATAGTTTACTCGTTTTATATAGTTAACGATCTCTTCTATAGCTATCTATATTAGCGCTAATAAGATAAGGTAGATACCTTCTTTAAGATAATTATAAGGAAGTAGAGTAATAAACTTACTCCTATCCTTATATAGTATATCCTTCTTTAAAAGGGCGTCGATAATAACGTTTCGTTTCCTAGGACGATATTTAATTACGAAATAGAATTAAGAGAGGAATTCACTCTATCGAATCTATTATTAATTTAGATATCTTACTATTATAAAATACTCTAAGGACTAATAGTCTATAAGGATTCTAAAATAATCCCCTCGAGTAAGACCTTCTAACTCTATATACTACTCCTATAAGGTTCGTATAATTATAAGTAACTCCTTATTATATATTTCGTAGTTAAATTCCGCGGACTATATTAACTTTAAGAAGAAGGTAATAGGATATTAGAAACTATCTTTATAATATTATATTAAGACGCCTTTAAGGATACCGTTAGAGGTATTAGTCTCGACTTAGGTAGGTAACGCTAGATCGTAGTACCGTAAGATTAGAGTAGTTATTAGTAGCTTCTTTAGCTTATTAAAAGCTTCTTTATATAGCGGTATCTATTTAAACTAAGTATCTTATCTAATTAGATAGTAAAGAGGCTTTATAATCTTACTATATTTTAGAATAAATCTTTAGTAAAAATTAGAGAAACCGAGGAAAGACTAAACTCTTTTAATAGTAGTTAGGATTTTCTAGTCTTTTATAATACTAATCTTTTCTAGGTTAACCTTAATTCCTTTAGTACTAATAATAAAGCCTAAGAACTTAGTTTCCTAGACTCTAAACTCGTACTTATATAGTATTACTTAAAGTCCTATCTTTTATAGGCGATTTAATACCTCCTATATATACTTCCGGTAGTTCTTAAGGTTCTCGCTATAGATTAGAATATTATTAATAAATACTATAGTATATTTATCTAAATATTTATATAGTATATTATTTATAAACCTCTAGAAAGTTATAGGTCTATTAGTTAATCTAAACGGTATTATCTTATACTTAAAAGATCTATAGCGAGTTCGGAAAGTAGTTAGTTCTTTAGTAGCTTAAGTTAGACGGATCTAATAAAAACTTTATTAGATATCGAGCTTTATAAAAAACTTTACCTTATTAGTTTATTATAATATCTTATCGATTAGAGATAATAGGTAATAGTCTTTCTTTATAATATTATTTAGTTTCCTAAAGTCTATATAGAAACGTAAATCTCTACTAAGCTTCTTCGCTATTAGTATTAAAGATATATATAGAGATAAACTAGATATAATAAAGCTTTTATTAAGGTTTTCTATAATATATTTCTTTACCGCTTATAATTTCTTAATAGAAAGTTTATAAAGTAGATAGTATCTAGGTCTAGCCTTTTCTTCTAGGATTATATTATAATCTATACCTAGACGATAAGGAGGAAGCTTATTAGATTATCTTTTCGAAAATATAGATACTAGATTATAGTACTCCTTCGGTAGTTTTTAGAGAATCTTAGAGATTTTAAGATTATTATCCTTCTCTATTCCGGTAGCCTTCTTTTTTATATTAAGAGTATAATCTAGGTTATCGAGAGAGGTTAGAAAGATTTTAATATCCTTTATACCCGCTTATTATTAGATTTTATACCTATTAAATATAGACCTTCTAATTATATAAATATTAATAGTAGTTAGCGTTAGTAGTTTTAGTTCCTTCCTCCTCTCTAGCTAAGAAGTAGACTACTTAGTAGCTCTCTTTTTAATATCTTTATCGAATAACCTATCTCTCCGATCTACGTCTATCTAATAAATTTAGTTAAGATTTCTATCCGGCTAAAGAATAATTTTTAGTATTAGTACTATAATCTTACTTACTACTTCGTTAAAGATAGATCTCTCCTTAGACTAGATTATCCGATATCGCTTATAATCTAATAGGATATTATATATAACGAACTATATTCTCCCGAGAATTATATTATACTATCTAAGATTAGCTACGAGTATCGGGGCTTAACGTAAAACCCTCTTATTAATAATAAGAGAGAGAAAGGTAATATATATAATAGGCGCTATAAGTTTTCTATTAAAACCGTTTACCGGATATTTCTTTAGTAACCGTTTAACTTAGATTCTAAAACGCTTACCTAATAGTAGGATTATCGCTTTATTTATAAATATATAACTATTAGCTCTTATATTACTTAAAGTAGAAATATAAAAGGATTATCTATTATATATTAATTATATATTAAAAACTAAACTATCCCTAGGGCTACTTACTAGCTTCTATAAGTTTAATAAATAAAGTAATATAGTATTACCGCTTAGGAGGGAGACTTATCCTAAGTATAAGCTTTTCCTTAGTCGGTATCTAATTTAAGAGCTTTAATCTCGTTAGTAATAGATATAACCTTTATAGTAGTTATAGCTAGGTTTACCTTTTTTTTAGATATTTATAAGTTATATATCCTTACTCCTTATAGTAGAAATATCGTCCTTCCTTTATTAATATCTCTCGCTTAGTAATAGATATTAATCCGGTTATAACGGTATTCGATTCTCGCTTAATATAGGTTCCCTAAGACTAAGTAGTTGTAGTAATTATAGTACTTCTACTTCCGGTAGTTAAAATTCTAGTTTAGTTTAACTTAGCTTTCTATTATAGATTAATCTCGTACGATATACTCTAATAATACTAAGTAAAGATTTTAAATAGTATATTATCTAAGTTAACTACCTATATAACTTATCCTTAAAGAAGATAAGGAAGCTTTAAGTATAAATTACGCTTCCTATTTTCTTCTATAATAATAACTTTCTCTACTAACTATATAAATTCTATAAGAAAATTAGTAAAACTCTTCTTAGGCTTTATCTTAAGCTTATAGTATATAGTATATACTTCTACTTATCGATTTAGGTTTATAAAAACGCTTCGTAGATAGTTAATTATATTATTTACGTTAGTATAAGGGTTTATAGAGTTAGTATTTATCTAAGGAGTAATATATAACTAAGTCTTTCTTTTATAGCGATTTTATATATAGAGTTTATAGTAGATAGGTAAAAGATAATAATCCGTATTAGCTTTTAGTTTCTAATAGATAATAATTTCCTAAATCTTAAATTAGACTTCCTTTCTATTACTAAATATTAAAGCGTTAAATATCTTAGTAGTTTTATAAGTAGAAGTCTTTATAGTTAGTATACTCTACTATATATTAATAAGGCGAAAAGTAAAGTCTCCCTATTTATAAATAGCGAGGTCTTTATAAATAATAGCTTTATCTTATTCCTATACTACTTATTCTAAGCGGAGCTCTAAGTTAATCTTATTAGCTCGGAGGAAAGAAACTTTCTCTTTAAGTTATTTATATACCCTTACTAGTTCTATAAAGCGATCCTTAGTAAGAGTCCTCTATAGATATATACGTATAGAGGAACCTTCTCTAATATCGCTTTCCTCTTTTTTAGTGTCTTTAAGTCGGATTATATTATTAATCGGGGTTATTAGTTAAAGAATATTCTCCTCCTCGGGTTCTTTATTAGAGTTATTTATAGTAGCTCGCTACTTACTACGATCTTCGGTTCGTCGGGTACCTACTATTTTAATAAGTAGTTCTAGTTTTTAGTTAGGGTTCGGGATCTAATCGGGATTAAAGGTTAGTGCTAAGAGGCGGAAAGTGGGGATAAGACGGAGCCGGGATTAATTATAATAATAATCCGTATAGCTATACCGTCTTAAGAAATTAAAGAGTGGTCTTAGTATTATATTACGAGCTAGATCTTTAATAAAAGAGTGTAATTTAACGAAAAATACTAAGATAGAAAAAGAAAGGAAAAGAGGAAAAGGAAACTTACTATCGCCGAGTTTTAGAGAGTCTTTGAGTTATAAACTTTATAAACTTCGGACCCACTCCGCGATAGCTATAGTCACGTGACTTAGTTTCCTTTCCACGATCGTCATAATCCTAATAGGACCTATATAAAAACGAGTTAATAGCGGATTAATATTAGAAGGGTTACGAATCTTAGATACTACTTTAGAAATAGCTAAAAGAGAAAAAGGTATAGATTAATCTATAGGCGGGTTATTAATAGGATTTATACTATAATTATAACTATAATTATAACTATAGCTATAATCTTATACTATAATAAAAGAAGGTTTATATAAAAATAAATAGAACTTATAAAAGATAAAACGATAAAATATAAAGAGATCGTCTATAAAATATATAAGGAACTAAATATAAATAATAATAAAATAATATAAAAAAAGAAGGATTATATTAAGAACTATACCTAAGGTAGGATTCTCTTATCCATAGGATTAGTAACGCTACGCCCTTTTTGTCTTTTCTGCCGAAAAGCTTACCTTTAGGGGCTAAAGTGAGGACTCCGATCCTCGGCATATAAAGGGGTATAGATAGTAGGAAAAGGCAGATATTATCTAGATCTTTAGATAATTCTATACTTCTATAAGAGATCTTATTCCTAGTATTATTTAAACCTATTATTAAACCCTATATACTATATTATATCTTTATATCTTTAATAGGTTATAAGCCCGGCTATCTCTAATAGCCGGAATACCTAAATTACGTAGTATAGTCTACTTACTATATTTACTAGTAAATATTTACTTACCCCTATATACCTTTTTATCTAACCTTTACCCGGACCTATATATATAGGTCCTTACCCCTAAGATCTCTCTCTTCTTCTTATATACCTCTTATTTTATACCCTACCTTTTATCTCTATACCTCCCGATCTCTCGTAGATCTATCTATTTTTTTATTAATTTTATTATAACCCCTATTACCCGACGGTCCTAGTAAGATAGGGGGGTATCTAGTGCACCTAGTGTACCCTATATACCCTATAAACCCTCCGATTCCGACGCCGACCGACTAAACGAATTAGGGTCTAATAATAACTATAGTAGCGCCTTAGGCGAGGGTAGCGATAACGAAGAAGGAAATAATAGTCCTATAGCTCCCGCTAGTATTAGTAATATAGACCCCGGCTAGGGTCTATACTATCTAAACCCTATAGATTAACTAGCTAGAGAACTCGAGTTAACTAAGTATCTTTATACCTAGTAGCCCTAAGGATTAACTAGGTTGCTTATAGCGGGTAGACCCCCTACTAAAGTCTCCGAGTCTATCGAGACTAATATATAAGTCCTATTAATATAGATTAATAATCTAAACTAATTTAATTAAGATAGCTCTATATTCTCGCTATATAACCGCTACGTTACTCTAAAGAATAATACCTAAAAAGAGAAAGAAAACGTCCTTTAATATCTTAGTTTTACTAAGGACCTTAGGAAAATATTTAAAAGAAAAGAAGAATATAAAGGACTAAAACTTATAAAATTAAATAATTACTATATTTAAGCCGCTAATATATAGTAAGTACTAAACTAAAACCTTCTTAAATAAGTTATAAATAATAAGATAGGATTATTACTCTATTCGTATAAGAAGTACTATATACTAAATATATAAAAGAGAGTAGTCTAGCTTATTATTCTAAATACTATATATCTAGACTTAGTAAAAAATATTATACCGCTAAGCCCTTTAGAACCTAAGCGTATCTAATAGGAATTATAAAATTAATATAATATAAAGAATACTTTTACTATTAAATAAAGCGCTATTATAATAAAAGTACTATATATATTCTATATCTATAATATTAGAACTTTAATCGAGATATTTAAGATTATATAGACTAATAAAACTATTATATATTCCTTAATCGAGAGTCTACTTATTAAACTATAGGAAATAAACGAACTCGAAAAATATATAGAACTTATAGTATACTTTAATAGCCTAGAATAGTACCTATAGAAGCTTAACTATAATAAAATAGTTAGTATATTAACTAACTAACTAGACTAATACCTCTTCGATCGCCTATATAGCGAACTATAAAGAGAAGAAGATAACCTTACCGCTAGTAAAAAGGTAGCTATAAAGACTTTATCTATAGAAACTAGTAAACCTATAAAACTATAAGGACCCTATATATAATAAGGATCTTTAGGATTAGTATATACTTTTTATAAAAAAAAGGGTACCCTACTAAGAAATACTAGCTAAAAAACCCTAATTTAGTATCTAAATAGACTATAAAAACCCTAATTATATAAGTTAAATATAGTTATAAGATATAAAACTTCTTAACTAGTATCTCGATTAATAACTAGATCTATAATATAGCCTATAATAAATATATAATTAGCTTATTAGACTATTCTATACTAAGTATTATAAAACTATTAACTACTATAATTAAGATAGCCCTAATAAACTAGCTAGTCTAAGGTATAATTAAAGATATTAAGATTATAGTCGACGATAGGACTAAGTAAGAAAAAGATCTTATTCTTACTAAGACTATATATCTCCCTAAACTTCGTAATAACCTTATCTCGTAGCCTAGGCTCGCTAACTAAAGGATTATAGTAATATATAGAGATAATATTATTTTCCGGAAACTAAATAGTAATATTCTCGTAAAAGGACTATAAAAGGGTAAAAATTAGATACTAAACGTTTATTATATATACTAATACTAGACTCTAGATCTAGAAATATTAGTTTTAACGACGGTATAGGAAGTAAGGGGCGTCGGATATCTAAAAACTTAGGCCGATACTCCTATTTCCGCTAAAAAAACTATCTACGGATATCTAATTTCTTAGGCTAATAATATAGAGGTTATCCTAAGAGACCCCTCCCCCTAGTTAAGGGGCCTAAGTATATAAAAAATAGAAATCGCTATAAGTTTACTTAGCTAACTAGTAAAAGATACTATTCCGCTAAAAAAGGTAATATCTCTTCTACTAAAAAAGGGACCCTTTTCTTAGATAGAAAAGGTAGAAATACTTACTACCTATAGAGTAATAAAGATATAGAAGATAAACTTATTTAGTAGCTTAAATTAATAGTCCTTAGAGACTATCTTAACTTCTCCTAGCGAGCTATTTACTAAACTTAAAAAGGATAGGGTTAATATCGATATCTAGTATTATAAACTATACTATATAGGGATTAAACCCCTATAGGAAATAGTAAAAGTTATAGAAAGTATTAATATTATAGATCTATCTACCCCTAAAAGACTCTATACCTACTACTAAATCGGAAAGACTTAGCTCGTACCCTAGAGAACCCTAGTTCTATATAGATTTAGTAAAATAGGAGATCTTATATACCTTAATTTAGGGGGCGAAGGTAAAATACCTAAAGATTAGGGAGGTAGCTACCGATATTAAATAATTAGTATCGACGACTTTAACGGATAAGGGGAAATATAGTTTACCTCCTATAAAGACTTCGTTCTAGACCTTATAATTAAAATAGTAAAACTATATTCTACTAAAAGGGAGATAATAATTAAGATCTTTATAACCCCCGATCTCCTCCTACTACTAGTACTAGGAAGTAAAATACTACTACTTAGTAGACTAGAGATCGGAGCCTTCTAGTTAGATTATAGAGGAGAGTTTAATAACTTCCGCCTATAAAAATAGACTAAGGATACTAATACCTATCTATAGTTCTTAGTACTATACGTATATAGGTAAAATAGTAAAGTCGAAAGAATAATACGAATAGTATAAGAACGCACTAGAGCTATTCTCGACGACACTAGACACCTAGATATACTATAGCCCGAACTAATAAAAATAGTAATAATAACCCGTAACCTTACTATCTATCTTAGTAAAAAAAGAGACAGTCTCCTAAACTAAATACTATATAAAATACGATTCGGTAGAAAACCTAATATCTTATTCCTATAGATACCTAGTAGTAAGGCTTACGTTATAAGAAGCCCCGAAGAGATTAGGGCTATAGTTAGTATATTAATAAGTAGATATTTATAGCCCTACGCCTAGATAGGTAGACTTATCGGGTATAGTAGCTACTATAGTATTATTATAACCCTCTGCTAGGAGAGTGCCTCACAGGCTAGATCCCGCCTGGTCCTATGACCTAGGACCTATGACCTAGTAGGGGTAGCATGACCTCCCGCCAGAAAGTATATTAGGAAGACTAAGTCCTACCGGGTTAGGTGACCTAGTCCCGTGACCCGCCAAAGGTTATCTATATAGAGACTACCAGGGGAACTTAGCTCTTTAGCGATTAGTTTATAAATATACCAACACCCTACTATTCCTTCACTCTAGTTCTATATTACCTACTAGGACCCGCTAGCACGCCGGTCCTAATAAGTATATAATACCGTATCTAGCGCCTAAATCTAGATAGAAATAGAGGAGAGATTATAACTCGGAGAGACGTTATTTTCGATAAAGGAGATAACTAGACCCTATATAATAATCCTCATCTCCTAGTCCTACTAGAAACCCTATAGTCGGTAAAATAGTCTAGGTTCCTATTCCTAGACCCTAAGAACCTTATAGACCCTAAGAACCCTATAGACCCTATAAATAATACAAACCTTATAATTTCTTCCGCCGAAGAAAGTACCCCTTTTTTAGACTCTAAGGGAGATCTTAGACTTATCGATAAGAGTTCTAGTAACGAATCGGTCCTATTAGCTAACCTACTAAGACTATCTACCGAAGAACTCGTTAACCTTAATTATAAGATCTAAAATAAGGTTTTCTATATAACTATACCTTAGGTAGATAAAAAACGTATATAAGATCTAGTATAATATACTACTATCCTATATATATAAGCTAGACTAACCTTATTATCTAAAGATCTCCTAATCTTACCCCTACTAATAACCCTAAAAAATATAGACCCTAAATAGATAGAAGACCCTAAATTAGTCTAATAAATATATAACTTACCCCTTTAGCCTTAGTAGTACCGCGCTATAAAAATTAAGTTTAAATAGCTTAGTTTAATTAAAGCTTAAGAGATAATCCCTACCCTTATACCCGCTAAGAATATATATATCCTTACCGATAAGTAGGTATATAAACTAAAACTCGATATAGAAAGAAACCCCCTAAAATTTAAAGCTCGCTAGGTAGCGAGAAGTTTTTAATAATAGGAAGATCTAGACTATACTAAGACCTTTACTAGTATAGGTAGCTATATTACGCTATAGATCCTCCTTGGGTCCTGATCCGCGCACTATCAATTTTGACAATTGCACCATTTTACGTCAGCTTTTTCGGGTACTGTCGGATAAGGTCATGTGATTCTCAACCTCATCTATTAATCTGATATCGTATATGATTCCAAACAACAAAAATAACCTCATAATTTCCGCATTAGGCAGCCCCTAAACGTATGATTGCCTTCCCCGCACTATAAGCACCTACTTAGAGCCTTCCGCTTCCTATTTTGGACCTTAACCTTCCTAATTAGGCCATTTCCACCCCGTTTTAGCTTCTCTAGTACCCTTAGGGGTAGGATTAGGACCTACACGCCTAAATAAGGCTCTAGATACTAAAAAGGGTTAATTTTATCTAATGAAATTAGCTAATTTAACCTTATTAGGTCTACTAGTCGATATTTATATAGGAGCCCTATCAAACTAGTAAAATATCGAGTGTATTACCTAATTAGGGTATTTTATAGGGTAAGATCCCGCTATTAGTGGATCAATTTAATTATATATATTAAAATATAGGATCGAATACTACTATAAAGGGAGATAGATACTATTTTAGGGACTAAGGTTTTAGTAGATATAATCTAAACCCTTATCTCTATAAGCTACTAATTAATAATAATATCTATTACTCCTAAAACGGATAAGAGGTCCCTATTTAAGCTATTTAGCTCCCGTTTTAGCTATATATAGGTCCCTTCCGATCGAGATAATACTAAATTACTAAAATAGGTAATATATATAATATAAAATCTAATAAATTTATATTTATATATTAGCTAGGTATTATAAAGATAAGAGATTAAATAGGGGTATAATTTAAACTAGGATTTAAGATTATTTAATCTTAAATTATACTTATCTAAAGTATACAACTAGTATAAATCACGCTACTATCGTATAAAATCCTAAAATTAGGCGTTTTTAGATTATTAGAGTGTAGATTAGCCGCCGTACTAATAAAGGTTTTAGCTTTACCTAATATAGTCTTATTTATATACTTAATATATAGTAAATAGGATAAATTAGGGAGAACGGAGTCGATAGTATCTAAAAAAGTAAGGCTTCTATTAGTAATAAGCACTATATTTAGGGGTAAACTTAGCTATTCTTAAAATAAGGTTTATATAGCCTAATAATAACCCTTAGTTTATTTATTTCGTATAAAATAAGTTATAAATAAGAAGCTCTAATTAGTCGGTAAAACCCCTATTACTTCTAAAAAAGGTATATCGTACTTATTTATACTATATATATAATCTAGTATAAAAACCCTATTATATTAATTAGCTAGTGATATCGTATCGGGGTAAGCTAGTGCTAAAAACTTAATCTTATTCTTAGAAGATAGATCGATCTTATACTTATACCGTTTTTTATTAATATTATTAATTAGATACTAGGTTTTAGATCGAGATCCTCTCTCTTAGCGCCTAATTAAGCTAAGCTAATTATAGATATCTCGTGCTATAATTAGCTAGGTAGCTTACTATCGGAGTATATAGATAATTCTTTTAGGTAGAAGATAGGATAGCTCTTTAATCTTATTAATCTAATCTAGGGTAAGCTTCCGGGCTTAGTAGTAGCCTATTATATCGTTAGCGGTATAGTTATAGGTAGGGTTCCTAATCTAGAGATACTAACTACTATTTTTAGTAGTACTATAGAGCTAAAAAGGGTAATCCTACCGTTTCGAGCTAGTAATACGAGCCTTTTTCCTAATTAGGGGGGTTATAGACTATTTCGGGCTACCCGATTTAACGTATTAGATAGTTATATTTTTACTAGGGTTACTACGTTATATAGTAGTGTAATAACCCTAGGAAAGTGTATAATTTTATATAGTTTATAGTAGCTCTTCGCGGGTATTATATACCGCTTCCGGGGGAGGGAGTAGTTACACTATTTATTACCTAGTTAGTAAAAATTAATACCAAAGTGAGATCAAACTAAGAGAAATCTAGGGTAGATCTAAGATCTTAGTATATCTAGGAACTAAGGGAGATCTAGGGTAGATCTAGGAATAAGCTCACTAGTAGACTTAGTAATAGGGCTAGTAGTAGGGGTGATATTAGTTATTTCGATAATAATGATTGGAATATTGATAAAAATCAGAGATATAGGGTATAGAGAGAGATATTAAGATCTAGGGTGCGGGGGAGAGAGAGAGAGAGAGAGAGAGATCTAGGGGGTGGAAGGGTTTAAATAGATCTTGTAAATAATGGGTTGCTATAGAGATTAATATCAGATTGATAGATGAGGTTGAGAATCATATGACCTTATCCGATAGTACCCGAAAAAGCTGACGTAAAATGGTGCAATTGTCAAAATTGATGGTGCGCGGATCAGGACCTATCCTCCTTACTATAATTACGTAAAAGAAGCTTTTTATAGCCTATATTAATATAAACGTTATATACTTTAACGCTATGCTAAAAGAGAGACTCTTAATATACTACCCCGAAGGTTTTAAAGATAATACCGATTTTTTAGAGATCCGAGGTAAAGTCTATCTCCTAAAAAAGAGTCTTTATAGTCTAAAATAGTTAGTAGTAAATTAGTTTAATATATTAGGGGACTATTTATTAACAAAAGGCTTTATACGATTTACTTCCGACCTATATCTTTATATATAATATAATTAAAGGGGCGCTAGTATAATTATCTATATTTTTATATATATTAATAATCTTTTAATTATAGCTTCTATAGCGGATCTTATTAAAACTATAAAAGACTTTATCTTTATAAAATAGTCTATATCGGACTTTAGCGAGCTATCCTACTATCCTTTAATAAAAATAGTCTATAATAGAGAGATAAGAAAAATACTAATTTCGTAAAAAATATATATTAAAAGGTTCTTAAAAACCGTAACTTTAAGACCTATAATCCCTTTATCTATTATCCTAATAAAGAAAGAGACCCTTACCGCTATAAGTAAGATAGTAAAATAGTACTAATCTAATATAGGCTTAATTAATTATACTAATATAGTTATATATCTAGATCTCTTACTTATAGTAAGTATACTTACGTAGTTTATTATAAACCTAAACGCTAAATATAAGGATCTAGTATAAAGAGTAATTATTTATATAGAATATACTAGCTATTATATAATTATATACTAATCTAAATCTAATTAGGACCTCTAGAGGTATATTAACGCTTTATACGGATTAGCCTTAGAAAGTAAAAGTAGGATTAGGTATATCTTCTTCCTTATAGGGGGTCTAATATTATAGAAATCTTAAAAGTAGACTAGTATAGTAAAATTAAGCGCTAAAGCTAAATATATAGCCCTTTTAATTACTAGCGGAGAGGTAATTTAGCTATAAAAACTACTAAAAGATCTTAACTTTTACTAAAGGAGTATAGACCTCCCCCTTATCCCTTTATATAATAATAGCTAGTCTACGATTACGATAATAAAGAACCCTACTATTTTAGGACGTTTAAAATATATCGATATATACTAGTACTAGATCCGCGAGTAAGTTAAAAGGGGAAAAATCAAACTTATATATATAAAAGGGACCGAAAATATTATAGATAGTCTAATAAAGCCCCTTAGGGCTCTTAAATTTATAGAGTTTATCGTAGGTTTAAACCTAGACCTAAAGATATATAGACTTTCGGTAGAATAAACCCCTATATCTTTTGTAGTATAAAACTACTAGTTTTATACCTTCTTATAGCCTAAAAACTATACCTTTTAACTAAGAAACCTTATTTATCTTAGTCCCTAATAATATATTCTTATAATATATAACGGCTATATATTAAGGGGGCGTGTTAAGAACTATACCTAAGGTAGGATTCTCTTATCTGTAGGATTAGTAACACTACGCCCTTTTTATCTTTTCTACCGAAAAGCTTACCTTTAGGGGCTAAAATGAGGACTCCGATCCTCGGTATATAAAGGGGCATAAATAGTAGGAAAAGGCAGATATTATCTAGATCTTTAGATAATTCCATACTTCTATAAGAGATCCTATTCCTAGTATTATTTAAATCTCTTATTAAACCCTATATACTATATCATACCTCTATATCTTTAATATGAATTTAGTTAGAAAATTAAAATAACTCCCCTTTTATTTTAAACTACCTTTATTATAAGGAAGGAACTATATATATAATATCTTTCCCTTTATTAAGGAGAATAAGTTATAAACTTTATATACTTATTTATCCTAAAAGTATCTAGTAGAATTATTCTTATAGATTCCCTAAATATAGCTATAAAAGTATTAGAAATAGCCTCTAAATACCTCTATTTTATAATAGTCTAATAAGTATATCCTATATCCCTAAAGAGTAGACTTAAAAGTCTACCCTAATCTAACTAAGTTAAACTATGACTATTAAATATAGTTTATATATCCGCCTAATAACTATTTATAAATTTATTATAACTCGCCTAAAATAATTAGACTATTATTAGGAAGCGAATTATTAACAAAACGGTTATAAAATACTTATAGCTTATATTTTCTTTATATCTACTAAATTCTAATATAAATAGTAACTAATAACTATTATATTAAACGTCTATACTAAATTATATAAACTCTTAGAGATTTCTATATAGATCTACTCTAATAACTTTATATTATTATCTAAAATAACTTTTAAAATTTTTAAAATAGTAGAAAAATCCTAAATATCTTTTATTATACTAATAGATATCTATATAGAATAAATATAGATCTATTATAATTAAAGCCTAAAAATATACTATATTATAAGTCTTCTTATTTATATAATATTACTTATAAAAGATAGATATAATTATATTATATTAGTAAAAAATAGAGAAAACCTCTCTATTAGTAGTATTAAAAGATTTTAAGTTAGAATATAGATAGCCTAGATACTAAACTAGTTCTAGTTCCGGTATAAAATTACTAATATCCTACCTATTAGCTATTACTATAGCTATACTAATAAGACTCTAAAAAATAGAGAAAAAGATAAACTTAATAGAGATCCTTCTTATCTTATAACTTATACTTCCCTTTATTTACCTAAAACCCTAGGACGGGTTTTATAGAGAAGGGGGTATAGTTATTACGGTATTTCTTTATTATATTATTTTACCTTAGGCTCCCTTTCTCTTAGACGGAGGAGACTCTTCCGAATACCCTACGATAACGGGATAGAACTAAGATAATCCGGTCCCGAGAAGCGGGGAAACTAAATTATAAAAGGAAGATATCTATATAAAAAGGGAAGGTAAGATTTAGTGTTACGAATAATATAGAATCGAATCCCCTTTATTCTAATCTCGTATCTATATCGTATTATTATTTACCTAGTGAATAAGTACTACCTTGATAAATAGTTACCTTAATAAATTTCTACTCGAAATTATATCGAAATTTTATTATATTACTAAGAATACTCTTTATACGAATTACGGATTATAAGCGCCTTCGACGAAGAACCTGATTTACGATTAGTAACTTTGGTTATATATATTGTCAGAGTATAAGATCGGCATACCGGAAGTTAAGTTTATCCTATCCACGTAGTATTTTTAATATTAGTTAGAAAGTCATATTTCCTACTAGAATAGTGGATATAGAAATATAGAGATTTCAACTCCCTTGATTAGACCCCTATTATACTAAATATACTATTAGTTAATAGTTATAAGCCCGGTTCGCACGAAATAAGGCCGCTATTTATAAGATATAGCGCCGATTAGCCCCTAAAAGCTATATAGTAACCTCTAAAGCTATATAATAGCCCGCTAAGGCTATATAGTACCTAACCCTAATAATAGAAGTATTAATAAATCTCTCTACTATAAAGGGCGAAAAACTAAAGGATTCGTCCTAATAGCGTACTTAGTTCGCCCGGGTAAAGTTATATACGATATAAAAATAAGTCTAGAAGTACTATAACCTAGATACCCCCCCGATAGAGAGACCGGTTAGGTAAGAAGAGCCTATTAGGCCGGAATACCCCTACGGAGGGACTAAATCTAATAAAAGAGATTAGAGAGATAAAATAGATATCTTTAAACTAGACTAATCGAAATAGGATAGGGAGATAAAAGGGCTTTCCGATATAAATAACTATATTTATACCTTCCTAAATCTAATATACTATACCGCTATTACTAACTATTAGACCCTATATAATAGACTAGTATATCTTAGAGATCGCTTCGCTAGATCGACTATATATAAAGAGAAAGTCCGAATAAAATAGAAGATCTTCGCTATCTAAAAGCTAACTAAAGATATTAAATAATAGCTAGAGTAATAGAATACCCTAAGGGAGTAAGTAATTAGCCTCGGTATTAATAACGGAGACTTAAATAGGGACTTCCTATATACTATTAAAGAGGTCCTACCTATTTAGTGGTAAGGAAGGTATTAAGAGATCGTTATAGATAAGAAAGTCTACTTAACCTATAATCTCCTCGAGTCGTTCTGCGTAATAAATCGAGAAATAGGGGTATAAAAGGTATTATCTACTATACCCCTAAAAGAGGTATTTTTAACCTAGTAGGGATACTAAGAAGTAAAGTCCTAGTCCTAATCCTAGGCCTAAACTAAGAAGGCGATCCTATTTAAAAAAAGGAAGTACCTATATAGTAACCCCTACTATTTATATAAAATAGTAATATACTAATATCTTAATAAGGAAAACCGCCCCGAAGGGACCTATATTAACCTAAGAAAGCTAGAAAAGATTAAGTAAAAACTCGCTAAAGAGCCTACTTAGAAGAAATAGGTAGAAAAGAAGGTAGAAAAGGTATAGTAAACTTAGTAAACTTAGTAATATTAGTAACCTTAGAAGGAAGAGTTTATAAATTAAGTAAGCTTCGCTACTACCCCTATACTATATATTAGTAGTACCCTTAAGCCCTATACTAGAGAGTAGGGGGGGGGTAGCTCGGACTAGCGAATATATTACGACCCTCTGATAGAGAGTGCCTTATAGGCTGGATCCCGCCTGGACCCGTGATCTAGTAGGGGTAGCACGACCCCCCGCTAGAGAGTGTATTAGGAAGACTAAGTCCTACCGGGTTAGGTGACCTAGTCCCGTGACCCGCTAGAGGTCATCTATACAGAGACTACTAGGGGAACTTAGCTCTTTAGCGATTAGTTTATAAATATACTAGTACCCTACTATTCCTTTACTCTAGTTCTATATTACCTACTAGGACCCGCTAATACGCCGGTTCTAATATTCTAATCGCTAAATCTTAATTAAACTAGACCGTTAGAATACGTAATATCGACGACTCGACGTATAAGCGACCGCCTAAGGGGAGCCTTAGCCCCGATCGCGGAAATAAACGACGTCCTAGGACCCCTATAACCCCTACTAGAAGAGGTAGAGATATAGGGAGTCGACGATAACCCTTAAGGAGGAAACCCGCCGGATCCTATAACCCCGACTAAGGTAGATAAGGAGGCGGAACTCTAAGAGTTAGAGACCCTTAAAAGATATCTAGCTATAGTAAAGGAGAAAAATAAGATCCGCGCGGAATTATAGGACGAAGAAGAAAATATAGTAATTCTATAGGTAAAAATATAAAAATCTAGGATCTATTAGGGTTTACTAGATAATACTATTAGCTAAACTACTTACTAGCTATCTAATACTATCTATATAAACTTAATTATATTATAAAGAAGTACTAGAGACTACCTATTCTATTAAAAAGAAGTAAGAGAACTATATATACTCTATAATATAATAATATATAGAGCTAAGAGTTTAAGTAAATATAATCTCTTTAAATTAAACTAAGAAACCTTCTAGAATAAATACCTTAATTAGTTTACTAATAATATATATAAAGTAGATTAAATAACTAAGTTCCTAGCGCTAAAGGTTAATATAATATAAATAGAATACTATAGGAATAATCTAAGTATAATATTTACTTAGTTAGTCTTTAAAATATAGACGCTTACTTAGATTACCGATCTTATTAAGATATAGTTAGAAGCTAAATATAACTAGTAGTAGATAATATAAGCTAAGTACTAAGATATATACTAATATATCTTAAAGCTTATTAAACTCTATAACCGCTTAAAAAATATATTAACTAAATAGATAAAAATCGATCGTTTAGAGATAAGTATTATTAAAGAGATATAAGATAAAGTAAGAAGATTTATAGTCTCTACTATAGATTAATAGGATAACTAAGTAGTTTTCTATAACTAAATTAAGAAAATAATACTAAATAGGATATTATATCTTAGGGAGATAAGAAAGATAACGCTAAAAAATACTATAAACTCGTAAGGATCTAGTAGAAGACCCTTTAAAGGAAATAGCGCTTTTTCTATATAGTAAGCTATAACTACTATAAAGGGTAGAAAAGCTACTATAGAGTCTAAATAAAACTAGAACGGAGATAGTAAATTCTATAACTTTTATAGTAAGCTAGACTACTATATAAAGAACTACTATAATAAAGTTATAGTAAATACTATAATTACGGAAGAGTTAAAAAAATAGATAACTCTATACTATAGACTCTTATAGTATTAAGAATAGTTCTTTTTAGAGAACGTAAGAGAGTATACTAAGTATTTATCTATAATATATTAATATTAGACGTTAAGACTAGAACCCTAATAGAGATAGCTAAGACGCTAATAGATAGTAGTATAATCTAGAGCTTTATAAGCTAGAAATAGATAAAAGAGAATCTAGAAGAGATATATATAATAAATACCCGCTTAGTAGAAGTTATAGATAGATATAAGATCTCTTTATATAAAAGCTAAGAAGTATAGCTTAGCCTAATAGACTAGAATAAAATCTATTAAGTTATTAAAATAATCTATAAAACTATAGATATAATAATTTATAATATAATTCTAAAAATAGATTAGCTTAGATTAGTAAATCTAGATATTAACTAAGTAACTAGTAAATAGATATATAGAAATATAGCCCTACTAAAGATTAAAACCCTCTCGCTAGAAGACTTTAAAGAAGAAGTAAGACTATAAAGTATATTTAGAGAACTATACTTAAACGTCGATAAAGTTACTAAGGAGTTTATAGTAATACTAAAGGTAATATAAAGTTTAGATAGGACTCCCTATCTAGTATAATCTTTAACTAAACTCCTATTAGAATACTAAGATCTAGCTATTATAATAAATAAAAAAAGTACTATAGCCTTTCTAATCTATATAGAATATAATTATATAATTAAGCTAATATTAGATAGGATATCCTTTTAGAGACTAATATATATACTATCCGCTAAAGAGTTAGAAATTCTCTATTAGTATATTAAAAAGAACCTTAAAAAAGACTAGATCTAATACTTAAAGAGTTAATTAGGTATATCTATTCTTTTTATACCGAAGAAAGATAGTAAGCTTAGACTTTACGTAGACTATAGAGGGTTAAACGCGATTACTATTAAGAACCGCTACTCTCTACTACTAATTAATAAGTCCCTAATAAGATTATTAGGAGCTTAGATTTATACTAAACTAGATCTATAAAATACCTATTATAGGATCTATATAAAATAAGAAAATAATTAGAAGATAGTATTTAGATATTACTATAGATATTTTAAATATATAATAATATCGTTTAGACTCGCTAATACTCCTACTACTTTCTAAGTATATATTAATAGAGCCTTAGTAGAATTTATTAATATCTACCTAGTAGTATATCTTAATAATATACTAATCTTCTTAAAGGATAAAGAGACTTATATATACTATATCTAAGAAATACTAGAACGCTTAATTAAGTAGAGATTATTTATTAAACTTAGTAAATATACGTTCTATATAGAGAAGGTTAACTTTTTAGGCTTTATTATCGCTTATTATAGAGTTACTATAAATCCTATCTAAGTAGAAATAATAAGTTAGTAGCTAAAGCCGATCTATATTTTTAATATATAGTAATTTATAGGCTTTACTAACTTCTACTAATATTTTATTAGGAAATAATTAATAATTAGCGCCCCCCTTAATAATCTAATAAAAAAGCTAGATATATAGAGGAAAAAAAGAAATAAGCGTTAAAAAGGGTTTATCTTTATAGAAGAAGCGTAAGAAGCTTTTAAAAGAACTAAGACCGCTTTCTAGACTATACTAATACTTATATACTTTAATACTATATTAAAAACTATAATAGAAATAAATATATTAGGAGCCGCTATCTATATAATTATATTATAACTCTATAAAGATAGATACTAATATTTTATTATCTTCTACTCCTAGAAGATATTAGTAGTAAAGAGGAATTATTAGATCGGTAATTAAAATATACTAATAATCTTTATAGAGTTTAAAGAATAGCGCTACTTCCTTAAAGGAAATAAATACCTAATTATAGTAATAATAGATTATACTAATCTTATTTAGTTTATAACGATTAAAGAGTTTATAAGGTACTAGATATACTAAATAGAATATCTTATAAGATTTAATTTCGTTATTATATTCTATTTAGAGAAAACGAACCCTATAAATACTTCTAATAGATAGCCTAACTATATAGTAGATAAACTACCGGACGCTATAAACTATAATATCTTTATAAAGAGACTTAAAGAGTCTATTAGTAAAAGCGCTATCTACTAATAAGATCTATAGAATATAATATACCTAGATATTTTAATAACTATAATATATATAAAGATCCCTATTAAACCTACTATAAATAGACTATTAAATTAAAAGGAGATATATAAAGTAGCTAAAGAAGAAACTATATATATTTATAAGCTATTAGAAACTATAGTAGAACTTATACTTAAGATATAAGCGAAGAATAAGTTCTATAGGAATACGCTCGAAAAGGTATAGGAAACTAGTGACTTTAAATAACCCCTAAAGATATAATAGAGTATAAGGAGCTAAGATAGACTACTAAGATATAATAACTATATCTATATTCCTAAAGTCGAACCTATAATCTACTAGGAAATTATAAAGATCTATTATAATAATCTATAAGTAGGCTACTATATACGGAAAAGAACGTTATAAGCTATTAGATATAAATATTAGTAGAAAAGCCTTATTAAGGATATATAGAACTATATCCTTATATATTAAGTATACTAATCTAATACTATTAAATATTATAAGCTATATAGGTTACTTAAACTACTACTAGTACTAAAAAGACTAAGCTAATAAATAAGTATAGACTTTATTATAGGGCTACTACTATTAAAATAAGGGGGGAAGGCCTATAATATAATTATAGTTATAGTTAATCTATTCTTAAAATATTCGCTCTATATTCCTTATACTAAAAATATAGACTTACTAGAACTTATAACTTTATTTTATAAGAAAGTTATATCCCTCTAGGGAATACTAGAGAACCTTATTAGTAATAAAGATATCGTTTTTATATTAAAATTCTAGAGCTATTTCTATTATCTTTTTACTATAAGATATAGACTATTAATATCCTATTACCTATAAATTAATAGGTAGATAGAGAGATAAAATTAGAATATTAAATACTATCTATATAATATAATAAACTAGTACTAAGATAACTAAATAAGATAGATCCTTTTTATATAGATTATATATAATACTACTATATATAGCGTACTAAAAGTATCCCTAGCTAAAGTATTACTAGGATTTTAACTAGAACTAAGAACGTTAGTACTAGATAGAAAGGTAAAAACTTATAACGATACTAAAAGCTATATAGAGAAGATACTAAAAATATAGGAGATACTAAGAAAGCGCCTAGAAGAGTATTAGGACTAGCGTGCTAGCGGGTCCTAGTAGGTAATATAGAACTAGAGTGAAGGAATAGTAGGGTACTAGTATATTTATAAACTAATCGCTAAAGAGCTAAGTTCCCCTAGTAGTCTCTATATAGATAACCTTTAGCGGGTTACGGGACTAGGTCACCTAACCCGGTAGGACTTAGTCTTCCTAGTATAGTCTCTAGCGGGGGGTCGTGCTACCCCTACTAGATTACGGGTTCTAGGTCGTAGGACTAGGCGGGATCTAGCCTATAAGGCACTCTCTTAGTAGAGGGTTATAACATTTTCCCCCTCCTTAAAGAGCTACGTCCTCGTAGCTAAGGGTCGGGGGTCGAGGGTCTCTTATAGTCGAGATAGGGAGGGTTCGAAAATAGTATATATATCTAGCTATCTAAAAGAGGGTAATTTGTCTTTATAGTAGAAGGTATAGATAGACTCGGAGCTTTAAGCGTTATCTCTCTTCGTCGCGTATAATCTAAGTTCTTTATATATTTTTTACTTATCTCTCTTCGAGTTATAGCTTTCTTCTTTCTACACTTCCTTATCCTTTCGCTTTTTCTTCTTATAGCTTTTCGTCGCTTCGCTTTTCTTCTTATAGCTTTTCGTTATCTTACTTTTCTTACTATAGGTTATTTCGACTTATTATAGTAACTCCCTTTCCTCTAATCGCGAGTATAACGTATACCTCTATTAATAATTACGCCTCTCCGGCTATCGTTTCCCTTACTAACCTTACGAGTATATAGTATTAGTATTATATAGACTATCTTAGATATAACCCGGGGTATATATATATCCCTCTATCTAGCGGGATTAACGTTAATACTCCTTAGTATAACTATTATATAAGGAAGCGGTAGTCTTATATAATAGTAAATATAGACCTCCGCTCGTATTAGTAGTTATTAATATTCTTTAGATTAATTCTAAGCTTAACGCTTAAGCTAATACTTATATTTTAGCGCCTTATACTACCTCTATATAGAATATATCGTTCCTTACGATTATATAGAGGTTTTAAAGTATATAGAATACTTTAACTTAAGATATCTATATAGGTATAGTTACGCCTTTTAGTCTTTCTTATACTACGCTTTCTCTACCTCCTCTACCCCCTCCGCCCCTTTTAATATAGGTTTTATTAATAAGTCGGGTTATAGGTTAGCTTTAGGCGTCTCCTTAGGCTAGATTATATATATAGTAGTAAAGATATAGGCATATCTTAGAGGTTATTTATCTAATATAGATAGTTATTATATTATACTCTTAGAGAGTATTAGCTATATTACTTTTTATCTTATTTTTCGGTAATAAACTCCTACGTATCCTTATTATACGTCTATAGTCTCTTTAGTATATTTTTTATCTACTCTTTATCTTTATTAGTATTCTAGATCCTTCTCTAATCTATCTATAATATATACTAGCGTAGCTAGTTATTTTCTAAGGGTCTATTCGGTAGTTAGCTATTAGATTTAGTATTCTTAAGCCTACTCTAGTCCTTCTAACCTTCCCGGAACGTATCTAGCGGTAGATCCTAGATTATATTAAGTTCTTTTTTATAGATCTTCCTTAGCGTATTATACACTTTAGCCGTTCTTTCTTCTTATTATAATAGCTCTTAAATACTAGTATATCTTCTATATTTTCTCTTAGCTCCTAAGTATTTTCCTCGTACCTATATTCTCTCTATTTAATAAGGTATTTAGCGTCTTTACGGTTATCGGCTAGGATCTCCTCGATCTT
The DNA here is from genome assembly GCF_028828445.1 of Penicillium paradoxum. Taxonomy (NCBI): domain Eukaryota; kingdom Fungi; phylum Ascomycota; class Eurotiomycetes; order Eurotiales; family Aspergillaceae; genus Penicillium; species Penicillium paradoxum. The sequence continues at coordinate 3,028,989 of NW_026643184.1, read as the reverse complement.
CTATTTAGGTTAATTATCTACTAATATAGGATCGGGCCGCTCTTAAGCTTTTAGTAGATCTCTATAGTATAGCTCTAATATTAAAGTATATTATATAAGGTAGATCTTATAGTATCTTAGTATAAAGATTAACTAGTATACCTATTATCCTATTATACCTACTATCGCGAAGGGTCCTATATAGTAGTTATCTAGTTTTTTATATAGTTATCCTAAGTTAATATACTTATTTCTTAGTATAACCTATTATCCAATTATAAAAGACTTCTCTATATATTTCCTATTATAGACTCGCTTTATTATAGTTTTCGACTTTTCTAGGCGCTTTTTTAGTATTTCCTATATCTTTAGTATTTCCTTTACGCGGCTTTCGGTATTATTATAGGTTTCTATCTTCCTATTTAGTACTAATATTCTTAGTTCTAGTCGGAATCCTAGTAATACTTTAGCTAGGGATATTTTTAGTACGCTATAAGTAGTAGTATTATAAATAATCTATATAAGGGGGATCTATCTTATTTAGTTATTCTAGTACTAGTTTATTATATTACGTAAGTAATATTTAATACTCTAGTTTTATCTCTTAGTCTATCTATTAGTTTATAGATAATAGGCTATTAATAGTCTATATCTTATAGCGAAGAGATAGTAGAAGTAACTCTAGAATTTTAATATAAAGATAGTATCTCTATTACTAATAAGGTTTTTTAGTATTTCCTATAGGGGTATAACCTTTTCGTAAAATAAGGTTACGAGTTCTAGTAAGTCTATATTCTTAGTATAGGAAATATAAAGGGAATATTTTAAGAATAGATCGACTATAACTATAATTATATTATAAGCCTTCCCCTCCTATTTTAAGGGTAATAGACCTATAATAAAGTCTATACTTATCTACTAGCTTAGTCTCTCTAGTACTAGTAGTAGTTTAAGTAGTCTATATAGCTTATAGCGTTTAATAGTATTAGACTAGTAAATCTAGTATATAAAAATATAGTCCTATATATCCTTAATAAGGGTTTTCTACTAATATTTACGTCTAATAGCCTATAGCGTTCTTTTCCTTATATAATAGCCTATTTATAGATTATTATAGTAGATCCTTATAATTTCTTAGTAGATTATAGGTTCGCCTTTAGGAATATAGATATAGTTATTATATCTTAGTAGTCTATCCTAGCTTCTTACGCTCTATTATATTTTTAGGGATTATTTAAAGTCGCCGGTTTTCTATATCTTTCTAAGTGTATTCCTATAGAACTTATTTTTTACCTATATCTTAAATATAAGTTCTACTATAGTTTCTAGCGACTTATAGATATATATAGTTTCTTCTTTAGCTACTTTATATACCTCTTTTTAACTCGGTAGTCTATTCGTCGCGGGCTTAATAGGGATCTTTATATATACTATAGTTATTATAACGCCTAGATATATTATATCCTATAGATTCCTTTAGTAAATAGCGTCTTTACTAATAGTTTCCTTAAGTCTCTATATAAAGATATTACGATTTATAGTATCTAGAGGCTTATCTACTATATAGTTAGGTCGTCTATTAGGAGTATTTATAAGATTTATTTTCCCTAAGTAGAATATAATAACGAAGTTAAATCTTACGAGATATTCTATCTAGCGTATCTAGCGTCTTATAAGCTCCTTAGTTATTATAAATTAGATAAGATTAGCGTAATTTATTATTACTACGATTAGGTACTTATTTCCTTTAAGGAAGTAGCGCTATTCCTTAAACCCTATAAAGATTACTAATATTTTCTAGTTACCGATCTAGTAATTTCTCTCTATTACTAGTATCTTCTAAGAATAGAAAGCGATAAAGTACTAATATCTATCTTTATAGAGCTATAATATAATTATATAGATAGCGGCTCCTAACGTATCCGTTTCTATTATAGTTTTTAATATAGCGTCGAAGTATACGAGTATTAGTATAGTCTAGAAAGCGGTCTTAGTCCTTTTAAAAGCTTCTCGCGCTTCTTCTATAAAGACGAACCCTTCTTAGCGTTTATTTCTTTCTTTCTTTTATATATCTAGCCCCTTAATTAGATCGTTAAAGAGAGCGCTAATTATTAACTATTTCCTAATAAAATATTAGTAGAAGTTAGCGAAGCCTACGAACTATTATATATCGAAGATATAGATTAGTTTTAGCTATTAGCTTATCGTCTCTACTTAGGTAAAGTTTATAGTAACTCTATAGTAGAAGATAATAAAGCCTAAAAAGTCGACTCTCTCTATATAGAACGTATATTTACTAAGTTTAATAAATAACCTCTATTTAATTAGGCGTTCTAATACTTCTCGGATATAGTATATATAGGTCTCTTTATCCTTTAAAAAGATTAGTATATTATTAAGATATACTACTAAGTAGACGTTAATAAATCCTACTAAGGCTCTATTAACGTACGCTTAGAAGATAGTAGGAGTATTAGCGAGTCTAAATAGTATTACTATATATTCGAAATATCTATAATAATATCTAAACGCTATTTTCTACTTATCTCTTTATTTTATATAGATCCTATAATAGATATCTTATAGATTTAGTTTAGTATAGATCTATACTCTTAATAATCTTACTAAGGACTTATTAATTAGTAGTAGAGGGTAGCGGTTCTTAATAGTAATCGCGTTTAACCCTCTACAATCTATATAGAGTCTAAGCTTACTATCTTTCTTTAGTATAAAGAGGATAGGTATACCTAATTAACTTTTTAAGTATCGGATCTAGCCTTTCTTAAGATTCTCCTTAATATACTAGCGGAGGACTTCTAACTTCTTAGCGGATAGTATATATACTAGCCTCTAAGAAAGTATCTTACCTAATATTAGCTTAATTATATAATTATACTCTATATAGATTAGAAAGGCTATAGTATCTTTTTTACTCGCTATAATAGCTAGATCTTAGTACTCTAATAGGAGTTTAGTTAGGGGTTATACCGGATAGGAGGTCCTATCTAAGCTTTATATTACCCTTAGTATTACTATAAACTCCTTAGTAATCTTATCGATATCTAAGTATAGCTCTCCGAGTATATCTTATAGTCTTACTTCTTTCTCGAAGTCTTCTAGCGGAAGGGTTTTAATCTCTAATAGAGCTATATTTCTATACGCCTACTTACTAGTTACTTAGTTAATATCCGGATTTATTAGTCTAAGCTAATCTATTTCTAGAATTATATTATAGATTGTTATATCTATAGCTTTATAGGTTATTTTAATAACTTTATAGATTCTATTCCGGTCTATTAGGCTAAGCTATACTTCTCGGCTTCTATATAAAAGGATCTTATATCTATCTATAGCTTCTACTAGGCGGGTACTTATTATATATATCTCTTCTAGGTTCTCTTTTATCTATTTCTAGCTTATAAAGCTCTAGGTTACGCTACTATCTATTAGCGTCTTAGCTACCCCTATTAGGGCTCTAGTCTTAACGTCTAATATTACTATATTATAGATAAATACTTAATATACTCTCTTATATTCTCTAAAGAGAACTATCCCTAATACTATAGGAGTCTATAGTATAAAGTTATCTATTTTTTTTACTCTTCCGCGGCTATAATATTTACTATAGCTTTCTTATAGTAGTCCTTTATATAATAGCCCGGCTTACTATAGAAGTTATAGAATTTACTATCTCCGCTTTAGTCTTATTTAGACCCTATAATAGCTTTTCTACCCTTCGTAGTAGTTATAGCTTATTATATAGGTAAAATACTATTTCCTTTAAAGGGTCTTCTACTAGATCCTTATAAGTCTATAGTATTTCTTAGTATTATCTTCCTAGCCTCTCTAAAATATAATATCCTATCTAATATTACTTTCTTAATTTAGTTATAGAAGGCTACCTAGTTATCCTATTAATCTATAGCGGGAGCTATAAATCTCCTTACTTTATCTTATATCTCCTTAACGATACCTATCTCTAAACGGTCGATTCTTATCTATCTAGTTAGTATATCTTTTAGGCGGTTATAGAGCCTAGTAAGCTTTAAGGTATATTAGTATATATCCTAATACTTAGCTTACGTTATCTACTACTAGTCGTATTTAGTTTTTTACTATATCTTAATAGGGTCGGTAATCTAAGTAAGCGCTTATATTTTAAAGACCGACTAGGTAAATATTATATCTAGATTATTCCTATAGTATTCTATTTATATTATATTAACCTTTAGCGCTAGGAACTTAGTTACTTAGTCTACCTTATATATATTACTAGTAAACTAATTAGAGTATCTATTCTAGAAGACTTCCTAGTTTAATTTAAAGAGATTATATTTACCCGAACTCTTAGCTTTATATATTATTATATTATAGGATATATATAGTTCTCTTACTTCCTTCTAATAAAATAGATAGTCTCCGGTACTTCCTTATAATATAATTAAGTTCGTATAGATAGTATTAGGTAATTAGTAAGTAGTTTAATTAGTAGTACTATCTAGCGAACCCCGATAGATCCTAGATCCTTATATTCTCGCTTATAGGATTACTACGTTTTCTTCTTCGTCCTATAGCTCCGCACGGATCCTATTTTTCTCCTTTACTAGAGCTAGACGTCTTTTAAGGGTCTCTAACTCTCGGAGTTCCGCCTCCTCGTCTACCTTAGTTAGGGTTATCGGATCCGGCGGGTTTCCTCCCTAAGGGTTATCGTCGACTCCCTATATCTCTACCTCTTCTAGTAGAGGTTATAGGGGTCCCGGGACGTCGTTCGTTTCCGCGATCGGGGCTAAGGCTCCCCTTAGGCGGTCGCTCGTACGTCGAGTCGTCGATATTACGTATTCTAACGGTCTAGTTTAATAGAGATTTAGCGATTAGAATATTAGGACCGGCGTGCTAGCGGGTCCTAGTAGGTAATATAGAACTAGAGTGAAGGAATAGTAGGGTGCTAGTATATTTATAAACTAATCGCTAAAGAGCTAAGTTCCCCTAGTAGTCTCTATATAGATAACCTTTAGCGGATCACGGGACTAGATCACCTAACCCGGTAGGACTTAGTCTTTTTAGTATAGTCTCTAGCGGGGGGTTATACTACCCCTACTAGGTTACGGGTTCTAGGTTATAGGACTAGGCGGGATCTAGCCTATAAGGCACTCTCCTAGTAGAGGGTTATAATATTTTCCCCCTCCTTAAAGAGCTACGTCCTCGTAGCTAAGGGTCGGGGGTTAAGGGTCTTTTATAGTCGAGGTAGGGAGGGTTTAAAAATAGTATATATATCTAGCTATCTAAAAGAGGGTAATTTATCTTTATAGTAGAAGGTATAGATAGACTCGGAGCTTTAAGCGTTATCTCTCTTCGTCGCGTATAATCTAAGTTCTTTATATATTTTTTACTTATCTCTCTTTAAGTTATAGCTTTCTTCTTTCTATACTTCCTTATCCTTTCGCTTTTTATTCTTATAGCTTTTCGTCGCTTCACCTTTCTTCTTATAGCTTTTCGACTTATTATAGTAGCTCTCTTTCCTTTAGTCGTAAGTACGATATATACCTCTATTAATAATTACGCCCCTCTAGCTATCGTCTCCCCTACTAACCCTATAAATATATAGTATTAGTGTTATATAGATTATCTTAGATATAATCTAAGGTATATATATATCCTTCTATTTAGCGGGATTAATATTAATACTCTTTAGTATAACTATTATATAAGAAAGCGGTAGTTTTATATAATAATAAGTATAGATCTCCGCTTATATTAGTAGTTATTAATATTCTTTAGGTTAATTCTAGACTTAATACTTAAGCTAATACTTATATCTTAGCGCCTTATACTATTCTTATATAGAATATATCGTTCTTTACGATTATATAGAGGTTTTAAAATATATAGAATACTTTAACTTAGGATATCTATATAGGTATAGTTATATCTTTCGATTCTTCTTATACTATACTCTCTTTACCTCCTTTACTTTCTCTATCTCTTTTAATATAGATTTTATTAATAAGTTAGATTATAGATTAACTTCGGGCGTCTTCTTAGGCTAGGTTATATATATAATAGTAAGGATATAGATATATTTTAGAGGTTACTTATCTAGTATAGGTAGTTATTATATTATACTCTTAGAGAGTATTAGCTATACTACTTTTTATTCTATTTTTTAGTAATAAACTCTTATATATTCTTATTATATATCTATAATCTCTTTAGACTATTTTTTATCTACTTCTTATCTTTACTAGTATTCTAGATCCTCCCTTAATCTATCTATAGTATATACTAATATAGTTAGTTATTTTCTAGGAGTCTATTTAGTAGTTAGCTATTAGATTTAGCGTTCTTAAGTCTACCTTAGTCCTTCTAACTTTTTTAGAATATATCTAATAATAGATTCTAGATTATATTAACTTCTTTTTTATAGATCTTCTTTAGTAAGTTATATACTCTAGCCGTTCTTTTTTCTTATTATAATAGTTCTCGAATACTAATATATCTTCTATATTTTCTCTTAGCTCCTAAGTATTTTCCTTATATCTATATCCTCTTTATTTAATAAAGTATTTAGCGCTTTTATAGTTATTAGTAAAGATCTCTTTAATCTCTTATTTAGATTAGTTATCTACTAATATAAGATTAGGCCGCTCTTAAGCTTTTAGTAGATCTTTATAGTATAGCTCTAGTATTAAAGTATATTATATAGAATAGATCTTATAGTATCTTAGTATAAGAATTAGCTAGTATATTTATTATCCTATTATATCTACTATTATAAAAAGTCTTATATAGCGATTATCTAGTTTTTTATATAATTATCCTAAATTAATATACTTATTTTTTAGTATAACTTATTATCCGATTATAAAGGACTTCTTTATATATTTCCTATTATAGGCTTATTTTATTATAGTTTTTAACTCTTCTAAATACTTTCTTAGTATCTCTTATATCTTTAGTATTTTCTATATATAGCTTTTAGTATTATTATAGGTTTCTATCTTTCTATCTAGTATTAATATTCTTCGTTCTAGTTAGAATCCTAATAATACTTCGGCTAAAGATATTTTTAGTATATTATAGATAGTAGTATTATAAATAATCTATATAAAGAGGATCTATCTTATCTAGTTATCTTAGTATTAGCTTACTATATTATATAGATAATATTTAATATTCTAATTTTATCTTTCTATCTATTTATTAGTTTATAAATAATAGGCTATTAATAGTCTATATCTTATAGTAAAGAAGTAGTAGAAATAGCTTTAGAATTTTAATATAAAGATAGTATCTCTATTACTAATAAGGTTTTCTAGTATTCCCTATAAGAATATAACCTTTTTATAAAATAAGGTTATAAGTTCTAGTAAGTCTATATTCTTAATATAGGAAATATAAAGAGAATATTTTAAGAATAGATTAATTATAACTATAATTACGTTATAGGCCTTCCTCTCCTATTTTAAAGGTAATAGATATATAATAAAGTCTATACTTATCTATTAGCCTAGTCTCTTTAGTACTAGTAGTAGTTCGAGTAGTCTATATAGCTTATAGTATTTAATAATATTAGACTAATAAACCTAATATATAAGAATATAGTCCTATATATCTTTAATAAGGCTTTTTTACTAATATTTATATCTAATAGCCTATAACGTTTTTTTCTTTATATAATAGCCTATCTATAGATTATTATAGTAGATCCTTATAATTTCCTAGTAGATTATAGGTTCGCTTTTAGAAATATAGACGTAGTTATTATATCTTAATAGTCTATTCTTACTTTTTATACTTTATTATATCTTCGAGGATTATTCGAAGTCGCTAGTTTCCTATACTCTTTTAAGTATATTCTTATAGAACTTATTCTTTACCTATATCTTAAGTATAAGTTCTATTATAGTTTCTAACGATTTATAGATATATATAATTTCTCCTTTAGCTACTTTATATATCTTCTTTTAATTTAGTAATCTATTTATCGCGGGCTTAATAAGGATCTTTATATATATTATAGTTATTATAGCGCTTAGGTATATTATATTCTATAGATTCCTTTAGTAGATAGCGCCTTTACTAATAGTCTCCTTAAGTCTCTATATAAAGATATTACGACTTATAGCGTCTAGTAGCTTATCTACTATATAGTTAGGTTATTTACTAAGAGCGTCTATAAAGTTCGTTTTTCCTAGGCGGAATATAATAATAAAGTTAAAACTTATAAGATATTTTATTTAATATATCTAGCGTTTTATAAGCTTCTTAGTTATTATAAATTAGATAAGATTAGTATAATCTATTATTATTATAATTAGGTATTTATTTCCTTTAAAGAAGTAATACTATTCCTTAAACCCTATAAAGATTACTAATATTTCTTAGTTACTAATCTAGTAATTTCTCTCTACTATTAGTATTTCCTAGAAGTAAAAGATAATAGGGTACTAATATTTATTTTTATAGAGTTATAATATAATTATATAGATAGCGGCTCCTAATATATCCGTTTCTATTATAGTTTTTAACTTAGCGTTAAAATATATAAATATTAATATAGTCTAGAAAGCGGTCTTAGTCCTTTTAAAAACTTCTCGCGCTTCTTCTATAAAGATAAATCTTTCTTAGTACTTATTTCTTCTTTTCTTTTATATATCTAGCCTTTTAATTAGATTATTAAAAAAGGCGCTAATTATTAATTATTTCTTAATAAAACGTTAGTAAAAGTTAGCGAAGTCTATAAACTATTATATATTAAAAATATAGGTTAGCTCTAGCTATTAGTTTATTATCTCTACTTAAGTAGGGTCTATAGTAACTTTATAATAAAAGATAATAAAATCTAAGAAATTAACTCTCTCTATATAGAATATATATTTACTAGATTTAATAAATAATCTCTACTTAATTAGGTATTCTAGTACTTCTTAGATATAATATATATAAGTCTCTTTATCCTTTAAGAAGATTAGTATATTATTAAGATATACTATTAGATAAATATTAATAAGTTTTATTAAGGCTCTATTAATATATATCTAGAAAGTAGTAGGAGTATTAGTGAGTCTAAATAGTATTACTATATATTTAAAATATCTATAATAATATCTAAATACTATCTTTTACTTATCTCCTTATTTTATATAGATCCTATAATAGGTATTTTATAGATCTAGTTTAGTATAAATCTAAGCTCCTAATAATCTTATTAGGGACTTATTAATTAGTAGTAGAGAGTAGCGGTTCTTAATAGTAATCGCGTTTAACCTTCTATAGTCTATATAGAGTCTAAGCTTACTATCTTTCTTCGGTATAAAGAGAATAGGTATACCTAATTAACTTTTTAATTATTAGATCTAGCCTTTTTTAAGGTTCTTCTTAATATACTAGTAGAGGACTTCTAACTTCTTAGCGGATAGTATATATATTAGCCTCTAAAGGGGTATTTTACCTAGTATTAGCTTAATTATATAATTATACTTTATATAAGTTAGGAGGGCTATAGTACTTTTTTTACTTATTATAATAGCTAGATCTTAGTATTCTAATAGGAGTTTAGTTAAAGATTATACTAGATAGGGGGTCCTATCTAAACTTTATATTACTTCTAATATTATTATAAACTCCTTAATAACCTTATTAATTTCTAAACGTAGTTCTCTAAATATACTTTATAGTCTTACTTCTTTTTTAAAGTCTTCTAATAAAAGGGTTTTAACTTTTAGTAGGATTATATTTCTATATATTTATTTACTAGTTATTTAGTTAATATCTAGATTTACTAATCTAAGCTAATCTATTCCTAGGATTATATTATAGATTATTATATCTATAGCTTTATAGATTATCTTAATAACTTTATAGATTCTATTCCGGTCTATTAAGCTAAGCTATATTTCTTAGCTTCTATATAAAGGGATTTTATATCTATCTATAGCTTCTATTAGGTAGATACTTATTATATATATCTCTTTTAGATTCTTTTTTATCTATTTTTAGTTTATAAAACTCTAGATTATACTACTATCTATTAGCGTCTTAGCTACCCTTATTAGGGTTCTAATCTTAATATCTAATATTAGTATATTATAAATAAGTACTTAGTATACTCTCTTATATTCTCTAAAGAGAACTATCCCTAATACTACGAGAGTCTATAATATAGGGTTATCTATTTTTTTAATTTTTCTATAGCTATAATATTTACTATAGCTTTCTTATAGTAGTCCTTTATATAGTAGTCTAGTTTACTATAGAAGTTATAGAATTTACTATCTCCGCTTTAGTCTTATTTAGACCCTATAGTAGCTTTTCTATCTTCTATAGTAGTTATAGCTTACTATATAAAAAAGGTACTATTTCCTTTAAAAGGTCTTCTATTAGATCTTTATAAGTCTATAGTATTTTTTAGTATTATCTTCTTTACTTTTTTAAGATATAATATCCTATCTAGTATTACTTTCTTAATTTAGTTATAGAAGGCTATCTAGTTATTTTATTAATCTATAGTAAAGGCTATAAATCTCCTTATTTTATCTTATATCTCTTTAATAATACCTATTTTTAAATAGTTAATTCTTATCTATCTAGTTAGCGAATCTTTTAGATAGTTATAGAGTCTAATAAACTTTAAGATATATTAATATATATCTTAATATTTAGCTTATATTATTTACTACTAGTTATATTTAGTTTCTTACTATATCTTAATAGAGTTAGTAATCTAAACGAGCGCCTATATTTTAAAGACTAACTAAGTAAATATTATATCTAGATTATTTCTATAGTATTCTATCTATATTATATTAACCTTTAGCGCTAAGAACTTAGTTACTTAATCTATTTTATATATATTATTAACGAATTAGTTAGAGTATCTATTCTAGAAGACTTCCTAGTTTAATTTAAAGAGATTATATTTACTTAAACTTTTAGCTCTATATATTATTATATTATAGGATATATATAGTTCCCTTATTTCCTTTTAATAAAATAAATAGCCTTTAGTATTTCTTTATAATATAATCGAGTTTATATAGGTAGTATTAGATAGCTAATAAATAGTTTAGCTAATAATACTATCTAGTAAACCCTAATAGATCCTAGATCTTTATATTTTTACCTATAGGATTACTATATTTTCTTCTTTATCCTATAGGTCCGCGCGGATCTTACTTTTCTCCTTTACTAGAGCTAGATATCTTTTAAAGGTCTCTAACTCTTAGAGTTCCGTCTTCTCGTCTACCTTAGTTAGAGTCGCCGGATCTAGCGGGTTTCCTCCCCAAGGGTTATCGTTAACTCCCTATATCTCTACTTCTTCTAGTAGAGGTTAAAAGGGTCCCGGGACGTCGTTTATTTCCGCGATTAGGCCTAAGGCTCCCTTTAGGCAGTCGCTCGTACGTTAAGTCGTCGATATTACGTATTCTAACGGTCTAGTTTAATTAAGATTTAGCGATTAGAATATTAGGACCGGCGTACTAGCGGGTCCTAGTAGGTAATATAGAACTAGAGTAAAGGAATAGTAAGGTGCTAGTATATTTATAAACTAATCGCTAAAGAGCTAAGTTCCCTTAGTAGTCTCTATATAGATGACCTTTAGCGGGTTATAGGACTAGGTCACCTAACCCGGTAGGACTTAGTCTTCCTAGTGTAGTCTCTAGCGGGGGGTCATACTACCCCTACTAGGTCACGGGTTCTAGGTCATAGGACTAGGCGGGATCTAGCCTATAAGGCACTCTCCTAGCAGAGGGTTATAATATATTTAATCCTATAAGTTTTAGTCATTTATATTTTTCTTTTCTTTTAAATGTTTTTCCGAGGTCCTTAATGAAATTAAGGTATCGAAGGGCGTTTTCTTCCTCTTCTCGGGTATTATTCTTTAGGGTAGCGTAGCGGTTACGTAGCGAGAACGTAGAGCTATCTCGATTAAATCGGTTTAGGTTATCAATCTATATTAATAGGACTTATATATTAGTCTCGATAGACTCGGAGACTTTAGCGGGGGGTCTATCTACTACGAGCTACCTATTTAATCCTTAGAGCTACTAGGTATAGAGATACTTAGTCGACTCGAGTTCTCTAGCTAGTTAATCCGCGGGGTTTAGACGTTATAGACCCTAGCTAGGGTCTATATTACTAGTGCTAGCGGGAGCTATAGGACTATTATTTCCTCCTTCGTTATCGCTACCCTCGCCTAAGGCGCTACTATATTTATTATCGGACCCTAATTCGTCTAGTTAGTTAGCGTCGGATTCGGAGGGTTCGTAGGGTATATAGGGTACACTAGGTACACTAGATACCCCCCTATCTCGCTAGGACCGTTAGGTAATAGGGGTTATAATAAAATTAATAAAAAAATAGGTAGATCTACGAGAGATCGAGAGATATAGGTATAAAAGGTAAGGTATAAAATAAGAGGTAAGATATATATAAGAAGGAGAGAGAGATCCTAGGGGTAAGGACCTATATATATAGGTCTAGCTAAAGATCAGATGAAAAGGTATATAGAGGTAAGCAAATATTTGCTAGTAAATATAGTAAATAGACTATACTACGCAATTTAGGTATTCCGGCTATTAGAGATAGCCGGGCTTATAACCTATTAAAGATATAGAGGTATAATATAGTATATAGGGTTTAATAATAGGTTCAAATAATACTAGGAATAGGATCTCTTATAGAAGTATTAAATTATCTAAAGATCTAGATAATATCTGCCTTTTCCTGCTATTTATACCCCTTTATATACCGAGGATCGGAGTCCTTAATTTGGCCCCTAAAGGTGACCTTTTTCGGTAGAAAAGATAAAAGAGGCGTAGCGTTACTAATCCTACGGATAAGAGAATCCTGCCTTAGGCATAGTTCTCAATAAAGCTTTAGCGAGTATTTTATAAGTCTTAATCTTTATCTAATATAGTTAAAGTATCTTTAATATATATTAATTATATACTATATATATATCTAATATATATTTAATAAGGTATACTCTAGATATCTAATAATCCCTATAATTAAGCTTATCTATAAGGTAAGATCTAAATAAGAAGTCCTTAAGATTATAGATAATATTATAGCGGAGTAGCTAGAGACTAAGACTTAGTTTAAGAATAAACTAGCTAACTAGATTTTTATAGGTATTACTCTAGAAGCGTCGAAAATTCCTATTTATTAGTAGATAAACACTAGATATTATACTAGAATTAGTGAAAGTAGCTATTACTAAGAGAATAAAGTAATAGGTCGAAAGTAGGTCTTATTAACTATAATTCTTAGGTAAATTTTCTTTTATATATATTTAATATAAGTCTAATATATCTAAATAGGTTAAAAAAATATACGTTAAATATTAAGGACTATATATATATAAAAACTATTAAAGGTCTTCTAATATTATAGAGGAATTAGAATTATATTATAAAGATTATAAAAAGCGTCTAAAAAAAAGATTAGTTTATTATATACCTAGTTTATATTAAACTTATACTAACTATAATCTAAATAAATAAGATTATAACGCTATAGCTAAACGTATTATAAAGCTATAATATATATTTAATCCTATAAATAGATATAATTAACCTAATCCTCTAATATAGCTACTAAACTATACTATAGTATCTTAGGGTTCTTCGGTCTATTTAACTAAAGAAAGTAAGTATACTACGCTATATATAGCTTAGTCTAGTACTTAAGCTCTATCTCCTTAGGAATCTTAAACGCTAACTCTATAAGTGTTTCCTTATATACTAATACCTAGTATCGAAGAGACTAAAGAGATAGAGCTAGTAAAGGAACTAAAAGAGCTAAGAAGGCGTACTAGAATATAAGCTATATAAGAGGAGAGAGATAGGCTACGTCTATAGCTAGATAAGGATAGCTAATTTAGAAATTTCCTCTATATATTAAAATATAATACTTATTTTAATCTTATTTTAACCTTATACTCTATATGTACTTAGTATATACTAAGTAGATATTAAATAATATAAGTACATAGTTTAAAATCTACTAATTCTTTACCCTTTTTTTCGGTCTTCCTTCCTCCTCCTCTTCCTCCTTCTCTTCCTCTTCCTCCTCCTCTTCTCCCTCCTCTTCTCCCTCCTCCTCCTCCTCCTCTTCCTCTTCTTCTTCTTTACCTCTCTTTTTACCTCTAGGTCCTAGGGTAGGCGTAATAGGTATAGTAGGTATAGTAGCTATCTTAGGCGTAGGGATAGGTATAGGGGTAGCTAGTACTAGTATAGGAGGTACTAATATAGAGGGTACTAGTATAGGGGGTATTAGTATAAAGGGTACTAATATAGGGAGTACTATAAAAGCGGTAGTTATAGCACTAAACCTAGGAAAAGGGACTAAGGGGATATCCGCCCTACGCTATATAGATTATTAGTAAATATTAAATAAATATAGGAGGGTTATATACTTACTCTACGTTAGCGTTAACTAGATCCTAGGGTAGATAGTGTTAGAAACCGATAGAAACGTTAACTAAATCGAGCCGTAAATTAAGTATCAGTCGTACTATTTATATAGTTAGTATATATCCTTACTAATAGAAATTATAGGGTGTTGATCCGCGCACCCCAAAAAGTCACGTTTTTTCACCCCATTATATAATCAATTTTTTACATAATTTGTAAGTTCGGGAAAAATAGGGCAAATATCATATGATTATCAACCTCACCTATCCATCTAATACTATATATGATGCTAAATAACAAAAATAACCTTATAATTTCCGTATTGGGTAACCCCTAAACGTATGATCGCCCTCCCCGCACTGTGAGTACCTACTTAGGGCCTTCCGCTTCTTCTTTAGACCCTCCTCCTTCCCTATTAGACTATTTCCGACCCTTTTTGTCTTCTCCGGTATATTAGGGGGTAAGATTAGCACTGTTTAGGTGCTAGAAATAGGTATAAGATACTAAAATAGGTCGATTTCGCTTAATAGGATTAGCTGGTTTAATCTAATAAGATTAAATAATCGATACTTATAGGGAAGCCCTATTAAGCGGGTAAAATACCCTATATACTACCTAATTAGGGCGTTTTATAGTGCAAACTCCCGCTATTTATAGATTAATTAGATTATATATATATCTATATATAATCGAATACTTCTATATAGGGTAATATATACTATTTTAGGGGTTAAGATCTAACTAGATCCTATCTAGATCCGGAGTTCTATATACTATTTATTAATAATAGTATTAATTACTATAAAAACTATTAAAAGATCCCTATTTAGACTATTTATATACTTTTTTAGCTATAAATATATCCCTTCGGACCGTAATAATACTAAATTACTAAAATAGGTAATATTAATAATTAAATATCGGATAAATTTCTATTTATATATTAGCTAAGTTTTATAAAGATAGGAAATTAAGGAGGGATATAATTTAAACTATAATTTAAGGTTATTTAACCTTAAATCATACTTATTAGATATATAAGATTAGTATAAATCACGCTATTATTATATAAAGTCCTAAAATTAGGCGTTTTTTAGATTATTTAAGTGTAGATTAGCTATAGTAGTAATAAGGATTTTAGCTCTTACTAATATAGCCTTATTAATATACTAAATATAGAGTAAATAGGGTAAATTAGGAAATAGAGAGTCGATAGTACCTAAAAAAGTAAGATCTCGATTAGTAATAAGCACTATATTTAGTAGTAAGCTTACCTATTCTTAGAATAATACCTCTATAGCCTAATAATAGCCCTCTATTTACTTATAACGTATAAAATAGGTAGTAAATAGGAAGCTCTAATTAGTTAGTATAATACTAACTACCTTTAAAAGAGGCATTTAGTATTTATTTATCTTATATATATAATCTAGTATAAAAACCCTATTATATTTATTAGCTAGTTCGATTATATTAGAGTGGGTTAGTATAAGAAACTCTATCTTATTATTAGATAAGAGTTTATATTTATACTTATACCCTTTTTTATTAAGTTAATTAAATAAAAACTTAGTTTCTAATCGAAGACCCCTCTCTTAGCGTATAAATCGAGAGATCTAATTATAAATATCGCGCCCCTTAATTAGCTAGGAGGTAGGAGACTAGATTATTTAGATAATCTTTTACGGGGGTATAGCTATATTAGATAGCTCTTTGATCTTATCAATCTAATCTTAGGTAAACTTCCGAGATTAATAATAGCCTATTAGATTATTAGCGGTATAATTATAATCTAGATTCCGGATTTAGAGGTACTATTTGCTATTTTAGGCATTTCTATAAAGCCTAAAAGGGTAGTCTTACCGTTTTGAGCTAGTATAGCGAGGTTTTGGCCCGATTAGGGGCTTTATAGACTATTTTGGGGTGCCTAATTTAATATATTAGATAGTCAGATTTCTACCGGTAGTACTACGTTTTATAGTAGTATAATAACCCTAAGAAATTATATGTTTTTATACTATTTCGACTAGCTCCTCGCGGGTATCGTATACCGCTTCCGGGGGGGGGAGTAGTTGCACTATTTATTACCCAATTAGTATAAATTGATACCAAAGTGAGATCAAACTAAGAGAGATCTAGGGTAGATCTAGGAATAAGCTCACTGGTAGACTCAGTAATGGGGCTGGTAGTGGGGTTGATATCAGTCATTTTGATGAGAATGATTGGTAAAATGATAGAAATCAGAGATGTGGGGTACAGAGAGAGAGATCAAGATCTAGAGTGCGGGGGAGAGAGAGAGAGAGAGAGATCTGGGGGGGGAGAGGGTTTAAATAGATCTTGTAAATAATAGGTTGCTATAGAGATCGATATCAGATTGATAGATGAGGTTGATAATTATATGATATTTACCCTGTTTTTCCCGAACTTGCAAATTATGTAAAAAATTGATTATATAATAGGGTGAAAAAACGTGACTTTTTGGGGTGCGCGGATTAACACCCAAAATTATATCTTAACTTACGTAATACGCTCTAAAGTGTTATACTAATATCTAATTAAACTATTTTTAGGGCCGCGGCTAGGCTTATAGAGATAACTTATCTATTACTAACCACGAGTAAGAACCTATTACTTAATTATATTTTATATAGTAATTATTTAGTCCTAAGTCTTCTATTAGCGGTTAGGTATAGTAGCTATATTAATAAAGGTTAGTATATACTAAATATATATAAAAGGAATAACTTACTTACGCTAGAATAATCTTAATATAAATATCGGCGTATAGCCGGGCTATCTAGGAATATTAACCTATATATCTACTACCTATTTATAGTAATATTATATATACCGATATTCTCTTTATTTAGTATAATAGCTTAGTTTAGTAAAGGGGTAGCTTAGATATCTACTACTTTAATATTATATCTTAGGACACTAGTAGCTATTATAGTATAATACGCTACTAGCTTCTAGCCTAGATTATTATTAGAGATTAGTCCTATATATAGTTAGTATATATTTAAAGTATATTAAATATAGAATAAACCTACTATAAGTATATCTAAATATTAGGTAAGAGTTTATCGCTATAGCGACTTAAGGGTTATTAAATAAACCTTAGGTTAGTTTATATACGTAGGGGTTATTAGCTATTTTTCTAATAATAATTATAAGATAGTTATAATAGTAAGATAGAATAGTTATTTAAACTATAGTATTTAATAGTATCTAATAGGGATAGGATAGATCTTTTATATAGTTATAGTTAGGGTTATACTTAATACTTCTTACTTTATATATAAAAAGGTATTATTATTACTTTATATATAAAAGGGTATTATTATTACCTATATAAAAAAGGGTATTACTATTACTTTATATATAAAAGAGTATTATTATTCCTTTATATATAAAAGGGTATTATTATCACCTATATAATAAAGAGTATTATTATTACTTTATATATAAAAGACCTTTAATCTATATATTTACGGTATATTATATATATAAACTATATTTATTAGGTCTATAAGGTTTAAATATATTAGATATTAGATATATTTCGATTTTTTCTAGTATTTTAGGCGTTTTTTATTATATATTAAGTATATATATTAGGGCTATAAGATTTAAATCTATTAAATATTAGATATATTTTAATTTTTTTAACGATTTTAGTGTTTTTTATTATATATTAAGTATATTAAAATCATATTTAAGACTTAAAGTAAAGGCTATAGTAATATATATATCGATTAGGCTAAGTCGTTCTTACTATTAGACTTAGGCTTAGACTCCTTATCCTCTCCCTTAGACTCTTCCTTATATTCTTTATCTTCTTTATCTTCCTTCTATCTTTTATACTCTTTATATTCTTTATATTCCTCCTCTCTAACTTTAGGGGCCTTTTTAACTTTATCGGTAGTTCGGACGACCGCGCTAAATCTATAGAAGGGAATAGGATTTATAGGGGGTTTAGGGCTATACTATATATATTTAGTATATATTATACTTATATTAGGGTTATTAACTTACTTAATAGCTACGATAGTTAGATTTAGGGGTATTAGGCTATATATAGTAATAAAAGCGGGTACTATACTTAATAGTAAAGTCTAGATCTTAGCTCCTATATAAGATTAGTATATAATTAATATATCTAAAGTTATATTTATTTACGCGATCCGCTTAAGAGTATTATACTAATAGCCTACTTTCCTATCTATTAGTCTATAGCTAGGCTTATATATATACCTAGCTTATTACTATCCTTTTATTAGGATCTATCGCTTAATTATATTCTCTCTAATAGTAATTTCTAGCGTTATCTTCTAATAGTAAATAGACGTAATAACTATAATAAAAAGTTTATTAATATATATAAAGTATATATCTTATATAGATATATACTAACCCTAGGATATTCTTATTAAAGGTAATAGTATAGCGTAGGACCCTTTAGGAGGATTATCTTATATATCTATTATTTATTAATAGCGATATTATAGATACTAATATTCTCTTTATTAAGAATATATATAGTATTAGAGAGTATATTAGTAACTATATTACCCGCTTTAATATTATATCACTTATTACCCGTTACTATAGCTCTATATTAGATATAGGGCCTCTATCTAAGATTAGGATCTTATATAGGGCCTATATAAGTTAAGTATATATAATATATATTAAAATTAGAATATAGACTTTTATATACTATAGGCCTAGTTAGTTATAAGGTATAGATTTAGGGTATAAAGAACTTCTAGGTTATTAAAGTCCTATCGAGTTAGTCCTAATCTAAGATTAATTAATAGAGATATAATAATTATATATTAAGTATATATATAAAAAAAAAATAGATATAATAGGAAATAATAGAAGAAGAAGAAGATATTAATATAGAAAATATAAATAAATAAAATTTTAGCTAATATTATTAAGGAAGGAGCATTAGTATTCTATATTAGGTAAAAGTAAATATATATTATATTTAGTATATATTCTAAAGCTATATAATAGATATTTCGACTTAAATTTAATTTATAGTAGTAGGGGAATATATATTAAATTATTTAAATTATCTATCTAGTAGGTATATATTTAAATATAGTAGTAAATATAAGGTTTTTTTATAGTGATAGAGAATTATATAGATAGTAGGTATAGTTTAATATAGTCAGGTTTAAGCCAAGAGGAGTTTCATACTATATGATTGATTTAAAATGGCTAATATAATGACCTAGTTTGGAGTCCCCCTAAGATATAGTATCTGTAGTAGACTCCAAACTAGGTGGTGACATAATATTTTTTTTTGAGTCTACCCGAGAGAATTTGGAGTCTACCCGAGCTGGAACCCGCATCAGTTGACATCTAGAAAACCAGGCAGAGGGAAGGGGCGTGGTCCTACATAAAAGGGGGGTGGGTGTACTAGTCCCCCACATATAATCCATTAGCCGGGGACGTGAAACGGCAGATTCAAAAGAAAGTATGGAGCCATTAAATCCAATAAAATCCAAATCCATCTATATATCTAAACGAACTTTTTCTCGGGCTTTTTATTGTTCAAATTTCCCACTTTTGCCTTCTTGGAATTCGCCAATGCGTGTAGCATCGCTGATAGACCCAGCAGATGGCGAGCCACTGGAAACTCCTTTCTCATCATTGCTCTGCGCAGCCTCGGTGATAATCTGCGGGCGTCTCAGGCCGCGATATACATCCCTCATCTGCTCAATCCCACCGTCGATGATCGGGTAGAAGATCGCAACCAGCATACTAAGCCAGAGCCAGATGATAGAGACAACAACCCAAGCGATAAAGAACTAAACAGTCGGTTAGAACCTCATTCAAGGAATTTCCAATAAGCGGCAGAACGTACCCTTTTCCCAAAGATATAACCAGATCCATACATCGGCAACGGCCAAAGAACCCAATGACCCAAAAACGTCGCCACAGCCCAAGCAGCTGCGATTCGACTCCAGCGCTTCAACTCTCGTTGTTCCAGCCCAGCACTTGAACCTCCATCCTCAATGCCATCATCGCCGCCACCACGGGCTTCGTGGGGAAGAGGAGTGCTCGGCTCACTATGCAATCTTTCAAGAGATAGTTTCTCCTTCTTGAAATCATCCCAGTCGTAATTCTGCGGCCGGACAAGCGTAATCAAAACCGAGTATACGATTGGCGACAAGCAGGAGGCAACTGTTCCATAGAGACAGGGGAGGACTTGCCCCGTCGAAGCGACGGAGACTTCACCACTGAACCGCGAAGCGGTACCCAGCCAGACAGCCATTCCTGTCGCGAGACCGAGAATGGGCGACAAGATTGCAGCGGCCTTACTCTGGCGGCGCCAGAGGATTGTGAAAATCATCGGGAAGATGCCGGGACAGGTGACCACGCCTGCGAAAGAGGTAATGTTAGTTTGAGAACAGCGGCAGAGGGATTCAGATGAACATACCCAGCATATAAAGCGTCCAACCCAGATTAATTCCAACATAATGAAGCATTGTACTGAAGCCTGCCGAGAACGCGGCGAAGAAAATAACGCCGAAGTGACTAGCGCGGATCAGATCGCGGTCCGTAGCCTTCTTCTTGAAGTACTCGCGGTAGACGTCGAAACTGAGAATCGAGCTGACGGCGATGACCTGTGCGGAGAGCGTGGATGTGCATGCCATGAATGTTATGAGAAGGACTGCTGCTGCGCCGCCTTTGCCGGCGATGGTGATGGCTGCGTATGGGAGGACGAGGCCGTTGCTCACTTCTGTTGTGGTCATTCGCTGAAACGAGGTGTTAGATGTATTTATAGGAGGGAATTAGTTTGACAAGTCTTACTCTTGGGAATGTGGGGAAATTGGGTTGATTCTCGAGGCCCAAGGCGACGGAGCTCATGACTGTTCCCAGACCCCATGGGATGGCGAAGTAGGCAATGCCGCCGATTGTGTATCCGGGGACCACTGCAGCGGGAGAGGCAGAGAAGGCTTTGATGAAGTAGCTCGTGTCCATCTGGGGGGTGTTAGAACGGGATCCGATAGGGTATGTATTTTGCTTACAATGACCAGACCGAAGTTTCCAAGCGTGTGGAGGATTCCGAAAAGCATTGCCTGGAATATCGTTAGCGGATGGACTCGACAGTGATTCGGATTGATCTTACACCCTTTGATTTCATTGTCAAATAGGTCCCATCCTGGTTGCCCGAGACTGGGTGTTGTTGCGCCGCTGCCTGGAGAAGTTCGAACAGATCACCGACAGACCCAATTTGGGGGTTTGAAAACGCTTTGACGGAGAAATAGCATGCAATGATCATAATGATAGCCGTGTGGAAGTAATCGGTGAGAAAGCTAGACGGCAGTCAGTGGATGTTTCCTGTAGCGTAGAGAGGGATACTCACGTTGCTTTGATGCCACCAACGAATGTATAAACTGTAACTCCGACCGGCAACAAAAATGTGGCAGCGATAATGTGCATCCCGGTGCTGCGATTATTAGCCAAGGATGATTTTGAGATCGAGGGGGACTTACACAGCAGTAATGACCGCGGCGGCACCAAGGAGCATATTGGCGCATGCGAAGATATTGTTCACCAGGCACAGAATCATGAACACGATATGTGCCACATGTCCTATATCATCAAAACATTATCAATGAAAGTTTCAAGAGAGACAAGAATCAAGTCAACTTACCGTATCGGATACGAACAACCTCGAGCGAAGTATGTGCTTCGGGGATCTTGCGCTTGCAAGAGATTCCCAACAGAGCGAAGAACACAATCATTGGACTGCAGCCCGCTGCAAACCAGAAAGGACCAGCCACGCCATAGTCATAGCCGACAAATGCGGAGCCGAGCAAGGCGGTTGACCACAGCCAAGACTAAAAGGCATTTAGTACAAGTTCAAGGGAAACAGGGAGCGAGAGACGGACGGATATCACGGCTGATGCAGTTAAGCCGGT
The DNA here is from genome assembly GCF_028828445.1 of Penicillium paradoxum. Taxonomy (NCBI): domain Eukaryota; kingdom Fungi; phylum Ascomycota; class Eurotiomycetes; order Eurotiales; family Aspergillaceae; genus Penicillium; species Penicillium paradoxum. Next base: position 3,006,644 of record NW_026643184.1, on the reverse strand, counting down.
GCGGATAGTGCGGTTTGCCGTCATGAACCTGGCGAGGTTAGTATTGGCCGGAATGAGGAGAGTGTCAAGGAATGCTATACATACATTTCAGTCTTTTCGTTGTCCTCTCCGGTCGTTTTCTTCAGTACCTTGGTGATCACCATCATCACTGCTCAATATTAGTGACGTTCATCGTAGACCTTGGGAGACTTACCTAGGGCTATAATCACACCGATGACCACCACTACGACATATCCAACGGCCTGGGATAGAGGCGGTTGGACCGTCGAAGGGCCATCGCGGGCATACAAGTTGGACATTATGTGTGCCACCGAGCCCACAGCTCAAAGGAAGTATTTGCAGGAGAAGGAAAATATGTGCCCAAATAGTATTAAAAGGTAAAGGTATTTGCAATAAAAAAGAATAAGACGGCCAGCTAGTTTCCAAAGTACCTGGCACAAGGACTCTTCTTACATTGTCGAGGCCTGGGATAGGGTCCACAATGGCTTGATTTGAGCTGGCGATGAGGTGCTCGTGGAACTGACGCGAAGGGTTTAGGTTCTCAGCAGGATCGAACGTTGATCTACTTTTCCCCTGCAGAATTGCGAATCGACAGGGGTTGGTCTCTCTCTAATTTTGACTTAATTGTACGATGTATAAACAGGATCCCATGTTGTATACCCGTGTACTCTAGAGTGGATGGCAGGTGAGGCAAAATGGCCTGCAATTTGAGTATTGTAGGACCAGATAGTCTCAAAATAGAGCCCAGACCACCAAAACACCCATTATTAGGGTTGCCAATAGTATCATTGTCTGAGCAAATTGACGACACTGTTCCCAGGCCAATGATAGCCGGTGAGCCGGGGCGACGGGCCGGAGCAAAGGGGAGCCGCGACTCCGTACTTGGAGCAAGTATAAGGCTCTCTCTCGGGCGAGAGCAGATCGGAATCCCACATCTTTTAAGCGTAAAGAGCGCAGCCAATCAACGCCCGGCGAAAGACAATTCGTGCCCAGGGCCATCCCGCACGCCATCGGGGCCCACTACGATGCTATATCCACGCCAAATGACGCACGCGGGGACATAAGTAACACTCATGTCTCTCCAGTCTGAATATATCGATCTGTTTCTCTTTGCAATTAGAAAATGGCTACTCAATCAGACTCCAAGCCGCGCAAGTCGCTCATCCTCAATGCCTTCGTGGAGATGTGTACGTAGAACCTGAATGAGACCAACGCCAGTGAGAATCTAATTTCCAACAATTTCTACAGGCAGTGGCCACCAGTCGCCTGGACTCTGGCGCCACCCTGAAGACGAGTCGCATCGCTTCAATGATGTCGACCATTGGGTAGAGCTAGCACAACTCCTCGAGTCCGCCAAGTTCCATGGTATTTTCATTGCAGATGTCCTGGGTAAGTGAGAAGTGCAATGAAGCAGTTCCACAAATTGGAATTCTAACCCCTCACTACAGGAGGATACGATGTTTACAAAGGACCCCGAAACCTCGACCCAGCCATCATCTCTGGCGCACAGTGGCCAGTGAACGAGCCATTGGCTGTTGTTCCTGCGATGGCTGCAGCCACGAAGAACATCGGATTCGGAGTCACAGTCACAACAACTTATGAACAACCATATCACTTGGCCAGACGCCTCTCCACAGTCGATCATCTTACCAAAGGACGGTAGGTGAACCCAGTACCCGCTCGAAGATCATATCGCTAATTCAAGGTATCCAAATAGACTGGGATGGAACGTGAGTGACGCAGCAAACTCAAAATATCACCACTCGACCAGACATACTGACCCAATCCGCAGGTCGTAACAGGATATCTCGATTCCGCCGCCCGCAACATGGGCCAAGCCGAGCAACCGCATGTAAGACCTCACATTCCCCATCCCTCAACTCCTCCTAACCACTTTGCAGCACGATGACCGCTACCTCCTGGCCGAAGAATATATCAAGGTGACCTACAAGCTCTGGGAATCTTCCTGGCGCCAAGATGCCGTGATCCGTGACCGCGAGCGCGGCATCTACACCGACCCCGCCGGCGTGCGCCAAATCAACCACGTTGGCAAATACTTCAATGTACCAGGACCTCACCTCTGCCAGCCCAGCCCCCAGCGCACACCCGTCATCCTGCAAGCCGGTACCTCCAAGGCCGGTAAGACCTTCGCAGCACAACACGCAGAAGCCATTTTCGTGGCCGGCCACAGCCCTGCCGTGGTAGCGAAGAACGTGAAGGAGATTCGGGAGCTTGCTCAGAGCGAGTACGGACGTGACCCGCAGAGTATCAAGTTCCTCGCACTTCTGTGCCCGATTCTGGGTAAGACAGAGGAGGAGGCCGTGGAGAAGTTTAAGTATTTCCGCAGTCTTGGATCTATTGATGGTGCTCTTGCACTATTCGGTGGCTGGACCGGAATCGATTTGGATACATATGAGGAGGACCAGGAATTGCGACATGTTGAGAGTAATGCTATCCGGTATGTGATTGTGCTTGTATTTTGAATTTTGCGCAAAGACTGATCAATATTTCTGAACAGTTCCGCTGTCGAGGGTTGGTCGAAGGCTACTCCCGAAGTGGAAAAATGGACCAAGACCACGGTTGGCCAGCACATCACCGTCGGAGGCCTGGGCTCTACGCCTGTTGGTACAGCCGCCCAAGTTGCCGATGCCATGGAGCGGTGGGTAGAAGAAGCCGATGTGGATGGATTTAACCTGGTAAGTGATATTTCTGACAAACCGGTTCGATGTATACCGATTGATCACACGGCTAACATCACTTGCACACAGGCATACGCAATCAAGCCTGGCTCTTTTAAGGATATCATCGATCTTCTGATCCCCGAGCTGCGCAAGCGCGGTCTTTTCTGGGACGACTATGCCGCGCCCAAGGGAACTTACCGTGAGAACCTGTATGCGCAGCCAGGCCAATCGGGACCTCACGCGGACCACCCTGCTTCCAAATACCGGTGGAATGCGGGCGTGGATGCGGCGGATGCTCATTTCCCTGAGAACTAATTGTGTTTGACATATATAAAAAGCCGAGCTGTTCAATGGCTCGCAAAATTCAAGTATATACCATCAGAAATTATGATTTGTTTAGAGAAACTAGATGACGATTCACGAAGGGACTTCGGGAGAAAGAGAAATCAAGGGACTTAGCAGTAAGCCACCATATGCACGGAAATACATTATCCCGCCTCCTTATAAACATCCCGACAGATTAGACAACCACCAGCTAGACCTACCTCTAGCATGGCCACCAAACCTCCAAGTGTCGGTTGAAGCGTGCAGCGAAGTCAAAGTTCAATATATTCATCCGGTTTCCTCCGTCGGCCGACGAATATAGGATTTTATAGCTATCATCAGTCGGATAAGGGAAATCTACACTACCCTGATTTATGGGCCCAAAAGTCGAATGGGGAAGGTGATTTTCCATTATGGTGGTCATATTCTCATCTATAAGTGACTGAAAATGCCCCAACACTCATCAAATCACCCAGATTATCGACCGGCAGTCAGCATGTGTGCCACCTCTATTCTATCAATGTTGTGTCCCAAGACTGTGCAGACACACCAGTTCTCTCCAGGACGGCTGGACCCTCCCCCCAAGACCAAAATGGTTCAAAAGACTGAGCCAAAGCAAGCGAGACAAATCCACAAGAATCTAGTGAGCGAAACTCTCGCCGTAGGCTCTACGGCAGATTCCCACGTTACATTCCATCCAGGAATCAACCATAAAGCATTTGGATGTAAGTGACTGCCATTTGCTACTATGATGAATACCTGAATATTGGTGTCAGTCATGTTGCTGCAGTCAAAGCCACGTACATTTTGTAACTACATATGTTAGCCGCATCAGCAGGGTCCAGTTGGGAACCGGTCCTCAGTCCCGATTAAATCAGTCGACCTTATGAAGTCTTCAGTCACCAAGCACCGGCCCCGAAGGGTTGCCTGACTTACTACCTACATGTACATATTCATGTAACAGCCTAGACTTAAGTAGGTAAATCATGTATGTCTACATGTGGGTACTCGCAGAGTCATGTTCCTTCCTTTTGGGGAAGGAACTCGTCACCCACCCTGGGACCTCGTCGTCGCCTTCAGCCTTCCCCAGGATATAAATACCCTCTCCTTCCCCTACTTTCTTCTTCTTTTCTTCCTTCTCCACTCCCCTGCCCTCCACTCCGTTTTTGCATGTATTCCCAACCCCTTCCTTTCCTTTCTCATCTTTCTACCCATACCTAATTCCTCCGGTCACTTATCTGCCTGGCGCCTATGACGAGTGCTCTCTGAGGATGTTTCCCACTTTGTATCCTTCTAGGGACTGTTGATGTGCCGCGGGAAAGGTTAGTCACGAAGCATGCCAAGGAGAGAACGGGCTGTGCAAGTGCCTCGCTGTTCAACACACGGGGTAGACACTCCTTCGGCCGCTGCGGATACAGCCAGTCCTGCCTGCGGATTCCACTGTCACCTCTCCAAGCCTTGACCCCACTCCTTCACTGCCCGCCACTAACTTGCCCGGCCCCAAATGAAGAGCAATCTGAGGGTTTCCCACTTTTTCCCCTAGGGGACAGGGATCTCAAAGGGGTTGGTCTCGACACGAAGCGCGCCTTAGTTCACGGACACTTCCAAGGTTCTTTGAGCGTGGATACGGTCCTTCTTCCTGGTTATCCTTGTCCTCCTCCGATCCTTGACCCCATTCCTTCATTACACCTTGCGCTTTAGGAGTCTGACCCAGTTGCATGGGGCCTGTATGCAACACCTGATCATGACTTGCACCTCTACGTGGTGATCGGGATGAGTAGCCATCGTGGCGAAACCAAGCAAGTCTCTTAGCTAGTTTTGATAAAGAAGATCTCTTCTCTTGACACACTGTCACTATGCTCTTGTAAATCCTCCTATAGCCTCTTGTAGTCTTCAAGTAGCGTTATGAATACATTTCCGCTTGGTACAGTGCGTAGCAGCAACTTTGATGATAAAAAAAGGCAGACATGGGCTGCAGAACATTTATAACAATTGAATCTACAAAAAAAAGATGGGGGACGATAGACTCCTAGCAGTCCTTTCTCGGTAGAAGACTGCGCAAATCGAATCTGGCACCAGTCCCATGTTGGGACAGTCCCTTTTAGGCAGGACATACCCTTTTAAGGAAGAGCAGGACGTTTAAGCCACGACAACCACACAGCCACCGGTCGGAGCCGTCAAACAGAGAGGGTGCTGTCCTTTTACTTAAGGGAACCAGGGCAAACATACTTCCCAATCGGGAAGGTCCAACACAGCACCCATTATCATCGCCTTTGTCCCCTTTTTGGGGAGTGAGGCCCTGGACTGTTGTATATAACCTTGTTCTGCGATATCTAGGAACATTCTAATACCGGGTTCTCATAGAGAGATGCAAGACTTCACATCTTGCACATTGGAACTGTTTGCTAATACTATATAGTGGCACGAAAGTCAGATACAGGCCTAGGTATCTACCTCCACATGCTGACATTGTCTTGTGATCAGGCTGTTTCACCGATGGATGGGATGGTTGCTCCCAAAGACCTCGACGTCGCCCGGGAGAATTGTCGCCCGTTTAAGGACATTTTCTTTGGACTGGGGAAGGGTGATGGCGAGTGGGAGCGTGTCTCGCAATTTATCTCCGTGTCAAGAGTTATCAAGAGTCTAGACTGGGATTTCACCTGGCAGCCACCACGGTGACTGAAACATTGGTGCTATATGGCCATCAGTGGACGAAATGCAATTTGCCAACTCTACTGTCTCTTACGTCTGAAGCCTCGAGTTTGTGTAAACTGCAAGGGCATTGAAAGGTTTGCCTGCATGCATCTAGGTTGTAATCCATCATACAGAGCCGACAAAGGAATTAGAATCAAATTTTAGCACAGACTATCCGTAGATCACTGTAAGGCCCGGGACCTGTACTATGGACGCCAAGAAAATGCAAATTTTGTACACGATCATAATAGAAGTTCTAAGTCAACATATCATCGAGACGCTCACCGAGCACCTTCTCGATCTGCTTAACCCATTTGCGAACTTCTCTCTCCACACTCTCATCCTCATCTTCCATAAGCTCACTGATGTAAGGCAGCATCTCAGGCAGGAGAGCCAGCCACTCCTCACCCAATTGCGCCGTGAGGGCCTGCTCGGTCTTCAGGGCTGCGAGACGGGTGTGGGGGCTGTCACCACCAGCAGAGCGAGCGTTGGGTGCAGAGGAAGGACGGAGGTACTTCATCAAAGCCGAGTTCAGCTCCTTGTGGTTATCAGTGGAGTCGGCGGCGATGGCCAGCTCTGTGATTGTGGGAACGACGTCAGCAATGACCATGTTCGAGGTCGTGGTGGTGGTAGCGTGGCCAAGCTGGGCGATCAGGGGACCGGAAATGCTGGCGAGGTGGGATGGGCTTTGCCAGAATTCTGAAGCGCATGTTAGTCGGAATATTCATATGGATTAGGACTGTGGGAAAACATACCATCCTGATCATGCTCGAAGGACTTGCGGAGCATGCGAAGAGCTGCCAACCAGAGGGACTTCTGAGCCTTGGAGGGACCGCATGAGCCTAAAACACTGACGACGTTCTCCAAGATGTAGCTGGAGTACCCAGTGACGATGGACTGGAAGGGTTGTTAGCAGGAGGAACAGGGGCGTAAAGGATTGCAAAA